>NC_090380.1:31324601-31642123 GCF_036365525.1 Heterodontus francisci | reverse complement strand
AGATGTTTAAGTAAATACACGTATGAAATATGTTTATCTGTATTGTGTGAATCTGTGCAAGGTATTTTCTACTAATATTGGTGCATGTGGCTAAAACAGTGTAGCCGTAACCATACATGTGGCTAGTCATCGATTTCTATTGGGCAACATTGTTTTAAACATCAAGGATTAGGCTTGTGGCTCTTCTCTGCATCACCTTCATGGTTTGGAAACCACGACTGAACACACTATTTGAGGTTTGGTCTGACCAGGCTCTGTACAGTCTGTGACCTTTTTGCCGACTGATCTAGTAATGTAATCCAGCATCCTGCTGGCCTTATTTGTGGCTGTTCCATAGTAATTGGAGCAAGCAAAAGTGTCATCCTAAAGCTGAGTGGAACATGCTTATTGTAGTAGTGCCTGGTCAAAGTGAACTCAGCTGGTTCACTAATGTCCTTTTAGGGAAGAAAACGTTCCTTACCTGGTCCCTCACCAACTTAGTTGACTCTGAAGTGACCGAACAAGCAGGCCCACCATACCTTCAGGGCAACTAGGGATGGGCAATAAATGCTGGCTTTGCCATCTGCATTCTGAGAATGAATAAATTGTTTTTTTAAAAAAAAGTTCATACTCACCTGATCAATTTAATTTTAAAGATTATTTTTAGATTGTACTTTTGTCCGAAACATTTTTATAGAACAAATTTTATTTTGATGATTGCTGTAGCAGTGTTTTAACAGGGATGTGTGAACAGGAATTGGTAGTGTGCTGGTTATGTTACTAGTAATCCAGAGGCCTCGACTAATCTAGAGACATGAGTTCAAATGGCAGCTGGGGAATTTAAATTCAGTTAATTAAATAAATCTGTAATAAAAGTAGTATCAGTAATGATTTTGTAACTCTCAGATTATTTTAAAAACCCATCTAGTTCACTATGTCCTTTTAGGAAAGGAAATCTCAGCTGGTCTGGCCTGTATATCATTCCAGACCCACAACAGTGTTATTGACTCTTTACTGCCCTCAGAAATGGCCTAACAAACAACTCAGTTGTCAATAAGGCAGATCACTACCACCTTCTCAAGGGCAATTAGGGATGGGTAATAAATGCTGGCATTGTAAGTGATGTCCACATCCTGTGAATAACTTTTAAAAAAAAAAGTCCTCCTAATCAAATTGTTTATTGTTCAGCTCTTGGGATTTTGCTGACTCCTGTCTGAGACCCAACAAAAAGATTTTTTGGAGTTGGTGGTCAGTAACCAGATGGAGAAAATTTTTGACTGGATCCTGAGTAAATGTCAAAGGCTGGAATGCTAGTTTGCACTCACTTATAGTTAGATAAGGAAAAAGTTTCTTCCTTAGTGGAGGGGTCAATAACCAGAGGGCATAGATTTAAGGTAAGGGCAGGAGGTTTAGAGGGGATTTGAGGAAAAAGATTTTCACCAGGAGGGTGGTTGGAATCTGGAATGCACTGCCTGAAGAGCTGGTAGAGGCAGGAACCCACACAACATTTAACAAGTATTTAGATGAGTACTTGAAACGCCATAGCATACAAGGTTACAGGCCAAGTGTTGGAAAATGGGATTAGAATAGTTCGGTGCTTGATGGCCGGCACGGACACGATGGGCCGAAGGGCCTGGTTCTGTGCTGTAAAGCTCTGACTCTATGACTATTATAGGGAATGTAATGCTTAACTGGATACTTCAGGGGGTGTGGGTGCTGAGAAATCCCTTTATATAAAATAATGCATCCTCTGTATTTAAAACAAACTGCTCTTCATAAAAATCATATATATGTATCTTCCTTTTTATGCATTTCCTAATGTCTTTTTTTGAGTTGTGGGTAAATATATTAATTTAATGGTAGTCCTGTATATTAAAACGTTTGGTGCTTGCACTTGGATCCTGTCTTCCCAGTTTTGAAGTCAACACACCCAAAGCCTTGCAGGGAATATTGCATAGTATTGGTTTTTAACTGACGTTTTCAAATTTTTAGGACTTAACTTTGGTTCCAGACCGCACCCACTTGATTAGTTGTATATTTGATCAGAGAAGAAATTGAATGTTGAGATTTCTATTTTAATACATATAAATATATCATTAATTCCAGAGAAGCAAGTTGAAAAGATATGGGTACTATTGTATGATAGTCAAACAAATGTTAAACAGAAATTTTATCCCCTCGAGTCAGTTCCACTATTCAAATATATCATGACTGATCTGTACCTCAACTCCATTTAACTGCCTTTGATCCATATCTCTTGACCGTTTTACCCAACAAAACTCCACTGATCTTGGTCCTGAAAATTTGGGTTGACCTAACGTTTTTTTTTGGGAGGGAGTATTTCAGATTTCCAGTATCCTCCCTCTGGAAAAAGTGATTCCTGATTTCACTCATTCGATTTAACCTCATAATTTAATCCTTTAAACTCTGATGTAATTCTGGTGAATCAGTATTGTACCACTCCAAGGCCACTAGGGTTACAAGTTGAAAACAAAAGGAAAACTTTTTTTTTCTCCTTCTCAGCACGTGGGCATCACTGGCAAGGCTGGCCTTCAACGTCTATCCCTAGTTAGCCTGAGAAGCTGATATTGGGCTACCTTGAATTACTGCACATGATTTGCTACAATTGAGTAGCCTTCTCAGCCATTTCGAAGGGAAGTTCAGAGTCAATGGTGTTGGTGTGGAACTGGAATCACATACAAGTAAAGAAAGTACTTAAACTGATAGCACTTTTCTCAGGACGTCTCAAAGTGCTTACAGTTGATACTGTAATATTGGCCAGACCGGGTAAGCATGACAGGTTTTCTAAACTAAACCAGTTGGGTTATTACAATAATTCAGCTGCTTTTATGGTCACATTTTTACTGATAGCATTGTTACGACCGACCGCTCCTGTCAAAGCCCCTAGTCAAAATATACGATTCTGATTGTGGTGGGAGAGATGCACTGATAATTCAATCCCGTCGCTCCACAGATCGTCCAACAGATTAAAGAAAGACCTAACCAAATTGTACCATCTATTAACCCCCGAATGAGGCTAACCAAACTAGGTATCTTTAAATCAATAAATTAACTCTTTAATTAGAAGAACTAAATTCTTAAACACTATGAAGATATAAACAACATTTAAAATAGAAAAAAATAAGAGTCCTTGCTCGAACTCCTCACAGGATGTTGCTTTCCTTCTCCAGCGAATTTCAACAATTAACGGCTTGCAAACACTTTCAACAGAATCAATCTGACTTCAGAGTTTTTGAGGGATAAAAGATTGTCGCAGTCTAACTTCCCTTCCTTCAGTTTAAATTACCAGAGATCTCTGTTTTGGCTTGATTTTTTTTTATAATTTTGAGAGATAATATTGAGCAGACTAAAATCCTATTCCTTCACTTTAAATGGTTGAGAGCTCTTTTTCCAGGCTGACACCACAGCTGTGTCCTGTGTCTGTGTCTGCTGTGTGTGTTCTGTTAGAACAAACTGTCCCACTAAAAGCCAGTTCAAAAACTGAATTGTAACAAATGTATCAAAGAACAAAGAACAGTACAGCACAGGAACAGGCCATTCAGCCCACCAAGCCTGCACCGATCTTGATGCCTGCCGAAACTAACATCTTCTGCACTTCCGGGGCCCATATCCCTCTATTCCCTTCCTATTCATATATTTGTCAAGATGTCTCTTAAACATCGCTATCGTATCTGCTTCCACCACCTCCCCTGGCAGCAAGTTCCAAGCACTCACCACCCTCTGTGTAAAAAAACTTGCCTTGCACATCCTCTCTAAACTTTGCCCCTCGCACTTTAAGCCTATGTCCCCTAGTAACTGACTCTTCCACCCTGGGAAAAAGCTTCTGACTATCCACTCTGTCCATGCCGCTCATAACTTTGTAAACCTCTATCATGTCGCCCCTCCACCTCCGTCGTTCCAGTGAAAACAATCCGAGTTTTTCCAACCTCTCCTCATAGCTAATGCCCTCCAGACCAGGCAACATCCTGGTAAACCTCCTCTGTACCCTCTCCAAAGCCTCCACGTCCTTCTGGTAGTGTGGCGACCAGAATTGCACGCAATATTCTAAGTGTGGCCTAACTAAAGTTCTGTACAGCTGCAACATGACTTGCCAATTTTTATACCCTATGCCCCGACCAATGAAGGCAAGCATGCCGTATGCCTTCTTGACTACCTTATCCACCTGCGTTGCCACTTTCAGTGACCTGTGGACCTGTACGCCCAGATCTCTCTGCCTGTCAATACTCCTAAGGGTTCTGCCATTTACTGTATACCTTCCACCTGCATTAGACCTTCCAAAATGCATTACCTCACATTTGTCCGGATTAAACTCCATCTGCCATTTCTCCGCCCAAGTCTCCAACTGATCTATATCCTGCTGTATCCTCTGACAATCCTCATCATTATCCGCAACTCCACCAACCTTTGTGTCGTTCGCAAACTTACTAATCAGACCAGCTACATTTTCCTCCAAATCATTTATATATACTACAAAGAGCAAAGGTCCCAGCACTGATCCCTGCGGAACACCACTAGTCACATCCCTCCATTCAGAAAAACACCCATCCACTGTTACCCTCTGTCTTCTGTGACTGAGCCAGTTCTGTATCCATCTTGCCAGCTCACCTCTGATCCCGTGTGACTTCACCTTTTGCACCAGTCTGCCATGCGGGACCTTGTCAAAGGCTTTACTGAAGTCCATGTAGACAACATCCACCACCCTTCCCTCATCAATCATCTTCGTCACTTCCTCAAAAAACCCAATCAAATTAGTAAGACACGACCTCCCCTTCGCAAAATCATGCTGTCTCTCGCTAATAAGTTCGTTTGTTTCCAAATGGGAGTAAATCCTGTCCTGAAGAATCCTCTCTAATAGTTTCCCTACCACTGACGTAAGGCTCACCGACCTATAATTTCCTGGATTATCTGTACCACCCTTCTTAAACAAAGGAACAACATTGGCTATTCTCCAGTCCTCTGGGACATCACCTTTTGCCAATGAGAATGCAAAGATTTCTGTCAAGGCCCCAGCAATTTCTTCCCTTGCCTCCCTCAGTATTCTAGGGTAGATCCCATCAGGCCCTGGGGACTTATCTACCTTAATGCTTTGCAAGACACCCAACACCTCCTCCTTTTTGATAATGAGATGACTGAGACTATCTGCACTCCCTTCCCTAGGCTCATCATCCACCAAGTCCTTCGCCTTGGTGAATACTGATGCAAAGTACTCATTTAGCACCTCGCCCACTTCCTCTGGCTCCACGCTTAGATTCCCATCACTGTCCTTGAGTGGGCCAACCCTTTCCCTGGTTACCCTCTTGCTTTTTATATATGTATAAAAAGCCTTGGGATTTTCCTTAATCCTGTTTGCTAATGACTTTTCATGACCCCTTTTAGCCCTCCTAACTCCTTGCTTAAGTTCCTTCCTACTGTCTTTATATTCCTCAAGTGCTTCATCTGTTCCTAGCCTTCCAGCCCTTACAAATGCTTCCTTTTTCTTTTTGACTAGGCTCACAATATTCCGTGTTATCCAAGCTTCCCGAAACTTGCCAAGCTTATCCTTCTTCCTCACAGGAACATGCTGGTCCTGGATTCTAATCAGCTGACGTTTGAAAGACTCCCACATGTCAGATGTTGATTTACCCTCAAACAGCCGCCCCCAATCTAAATTCTTCAGTTCCTGCCTAGTATTGTTATAATTAGCCTTCCCCCAATTTAGCACCTTCACCCGAGGACTACTCTTATCCTTATCCACAAGTACCTTAAAACTTATGGAATTATGGTCACTGCTGCGGAAATGCTCCCCCACTGAAACTTCGACCACCTGGCCGGGCTCATTCCCCTATACCAGGTCCAGAATGGCCCCATCCCTAGTTGGACTCTCTACATACTGTTTCAAGAAGCCCTCCTGGATGCTCCTCACAAATTCTGCCCCATCCAAGTCCCTAGCACTAAGTGAGTCCCAGTCAATATTGGGGAAGTTAAAATCACCCACCACTACAATCCTGTTACCTTTACATCTTTCCAAAATCTGTCCACATATCTGCTCCTCTACCTCCCGCTGGCTGTTGGGAGGCCTGTAGTAAACCCCCAACATCGTGACTGCACCCTTCCTATTCCTGAGCTCCACCCATATTGCCTCGCTGCATGACCTCTCTGAGGTGTCCTCCCGCAGTACAGCTGTGATATTCTCCTTAACCAGTAATGCAACTCCCCCACCCCTTTTACATCCCTCTCTATCCCGCCTGAAGCTTCTAAAGCTTGGAACATTTAGCTGCCAATCCTGCTCTTCCCTCAACCAAGTATCGCATAACTCACTCCCAGTGGCTGTTTCCGTGGTATTGAGAATGCACCCTTTGAATCGCAGTCTCCAAATGGCTGTTTCTAAAGCAACGAAAATGCACCTTCCTATAACTTCTAAAGCTTGCCGGCTGTTAAAGCAATACTGATCCCTTGCAAGCCTTAAAGGCAAACCGCATATTCCGAAAAAAAACTACAGGACCATGACGGCATTATATTTCTATATCTCATTTAGAACTGAATTCAAATTCTTAAACTGCTGTGGTGGGGTTTGTACTCATGTTCTCAGGTTTTAGTCCAGACCTCTGGATTGCTAGTCCAGTTAACATAACCATTACACTACTGTACTCCGAAAGTTGAAGGAAAAAAGGCAGATATCTTAAAGTGCCCTGCAGTATGAAGGGCAGTCTTCAATAACTTCAAACTAGCTTTTTCTACAATAATCAAAAGTAGTTGACATAAAATCTAGGAAACTGCAAAATAATAGATGGAATTAGTGGAGAATAATGGGATAGGGTAAAATTTGAATGGAAATACAAAAATAAAAATACACAACGAAGGTATTCTGCTCTCAAGAAAGGAAATGGTACAGAATACAGATTCATGCTGTACAACCTCTCTGTGCTTGCATAACCTCTGTGCTATGGGGAGCCCTTCCCTGATTGATAATATAAAGGACAGTCGTTGCTTTTCAGTGAAGTTATTATACTTGAAATTGCTTTCGGAATTTGATTTAAAAAAATATCCTGTGTCCATCTCACCAGTTATCCGTAATTGTGATAGGCTGATTTTCTTTTTATATATATGGGAAAGGTGGGCAGAGAGGAGAAGTGATAATGTCAAATGTGCACTTTTACATGAAAAAGAAATCTTTTGAGGGGGTGGGAAGAAAGTTAAAAAAAAATGTCTTTGTACCCCGTTTATAAATTAACTTGCAAGACATGTAGTATATGCCTAATCGTATCTTGGTCGAACAGTTTATCCTTCTGTAAGAGACTATTATATACATTTTATATTTATATGTAGGATTTGGTTCCATTTTATATAATTAAGGTTTTTCTTTTCACTTATAAATAGTCTGACTTGTAGCTAGAAACAATATAACTGTCAAAGTCGTTCACTCCCAGAACGCTTCAGGTTATGGATGATATTTAGCAAGCAAAAGCTTTTGTTAGCATGGATTAATGACAAAAGAGTCAATGGTCTCCCAGGTAAGAGGACATCCTATATGACAAACAACCAAGACAATCAACAGATCAGTTGGAAAAGGACTGCTCTTAAGTAATGGGTGTGAGTGATTATAGCTCTCTCAAAATCTTGAGCATTGCTTTGCAATTTGCAGAGAGAGACAAGAATGAAAGAATCAACAAAAGTCTGCGTATCTACCCAGAGAGGAAGTGGATAATATAGTTTATTTCTCTGTATGTTGTCATTGTCATTGAGTGTGCCAAGACTCGGTCAAACTCAACAAAAGTTATTTGCAACCAAGAAGCTGGTGTGATGTCTGAGAACTGTACATCTCTGCGCTGCGATACAGTGAACAGTTTCATATGTTTATAAAAGATGTGTCAATGTGCAAGCAGTTATTTTCTACAGCATGGAAGACCGGGTTAATTGAATGCTGTTAATGTAAATGCCAGTATTTGTGACGAGGGAATAATTGTGTTCATACGTAGCTGCTATCTTCAATGCACTTAGTTCATATAGTTATCATGTCGGCATAAAATTCTGTTATCACAAATGTTTGAAAACACAGTCTCCCAAGTGATTTGTTGAGAATGGAAGAAGTACATTTTATGTAAGTGTTTTTTTGTATTATAAGTGCAACACTTTTTTTAAACGTTGGAGAAGGATAGAAAAATATCTCCAAGACCTTATTCAGATGTGCTTGTTAATGGATCTGCGTTCACTAACAAGATACATCATTAGACTATGCACTCTTTTCATCTGGGAAGATGTTTCTTTGGGATGGGGAGAAAATGGTAGAGACTTGGGTGGCAGAGGGGATGGGGAATTTGTTTTCAAAGGTAACTTCATCGTGCAAAATGCTCTGAAGCTAATAACTGTTTTGAGACTCCTTACAGTATGTTACAATGAGGTAAAGTTCATGCCAGGTAAACATTGCTCTCTTTCCTCCACCATAAATTTAACTGGACGAGCCACATAAATACTGTGGCTGCAAGAGCATGCCGGAGGCTGGGTATTCTGCATCAAGTAACTCACCTTTTGATTCTCCAAAGCCTTTCCACCATTTAGAAGGCACAAGTCAGGAGTGCAATAGAATACTCTCGACTTGCCTGGATGAGTTCAGCTCCAACAACACTCAAGGAGCTGGACACCACCCAGGACAAAGCGGCTTGCTTGATTGACACCCCATCCTTCACCACCTTTAACATTAGTTTCTTCCACCTCCTTTGGTTGGAGCATGTACATGTACAAAATGCACTGCCGAACCTTCCAATCTGCCGAGAAGGACAAGAGCAGCAGGCACATGGGAACACGACCACCTGCAAGTTCTCCTCTAATTCACACACGCTTCTTGGGAGATGATTTGTTGTCTTCAATGTTTTGGTATTGTGACACCAATCAACATTGTGTTGCAAAGTTGCTTTTTCATTTAAGAATGTCAGATAATTCAATTTTTTTCCCACAGATTTGTCTGTTGACTCATTCTGGTGTCTCCATAGGTTGTTGGGTCAAGTCTCACTTAAACTTGAGCACATAATCTAGGCTGACATTTCAGTGCAACATGAGGGAGAGCTGCACTCTCTAAGGTGCCATCTTTCAGATGAGATGTTAAACAGAGGCCCGTTATACTCCTGGCTAAATAACGAGAAGAGCGGGGGAATTTTCCCTGGTGTCCTGGCCTATATTTCCCCCTCAACCAACATCAATAAAAGAAACAATTTGGAGTATCTGGTCATTTATCCTACTGCTGTTTGTGGGACCTTGCTATTAATGGTGACTGCACTTCACAAGTACTTCATTGGCTGTAAAAATGCTTTGGGGCAGCCTGAGTGATGAAAGGCATTGTATAAATGACAGCTTTTTACCTGTTTCTTTCAAATGCTGAAGCTATTACTTTGTTGGAGGTTGCCTCTAGCTATGAGACTATCCTCAGAGATAACACTGCAGTGAAAATGACCCAATACCTTTTCCATTGGAGGGAGTGAAATCACATTGAGTCGTGTTTGTGTCATTTCAATAAACAACGCAGCAGATAAACTGATCATCTGATGAATCTTGGGTTGATGGTCCGTCCTGCCCACACGCAAGCTAACATTTGTAGAGGCTAGCAAAGAGCAGTTTCGCTGTTTGCTAATCTGTACAGCCTTCTGATGTTGCGGAAGAAGTTCTGATTGAACTTATTTCCGATTTTTGAGCAACTGCTGTGTAAAGGGAGCAGATTTGGCAACAAGGAAACCAGTACAATTGATAAATGAGCAAGAACATAACTAGTAATACAAGAGGCAAAATACAGCAGATGCTGGAAATCTGAAGTACAAACAAAAAATGCTGGAAACACTGAGCAGGTCAAGCAGCATCTGTGGGAAGAGAGTTAATTCTTCAGGGCTGTGATCCTTCATCGGAACTGAGAAAATGTTACAGATCTAATAAGTTTTAAGCAAGTACTGAGGCAGGTTGAGGGGGGGTGGGAGAACAGAAGGTAACGTCTGTGATAGGGTGGAAGGCAAGAGTGATTTAAATGACAAAAGGAGTCATGGAGATGGGCAAAAGGGGCTGGTAGTTGTTTTATTCCAGAAAGCCAGGCAATGAAGGATAGTACTGCAACCCAATGTTTACACATTTTATAAGTTTTTATTTATAGAGATAGACATTAGAAACATAACCTCCAAACTCAAGAACCAGTTTCAGTCTGCTTCTATCTGTAGGAGCACAAGTGAATCCCCAGTTAATACCCACCATCTGAATACTAAATACCCAATTACTATGCAATTAATAGCAGTGGAACAAGTAAAAAATTAAAAGATGGGTTGAGCTTCATTGGAGCAGTATAGGAGGCTTAGAACAGCGCTCCGAGTGGGCATAACTAGTTTGTTCTACACCAGCTGTTCAGATAACTTCAGTGATTTTACTTTGGTTCATACCAACTCCATTGTGTGAACATTAACTGCAGGTTTGCAGTTAAATGTACATCTTGCCTTTAGCTCTAAAACATTATAGCTTCTTTGGATTATTTCTGACTCTATATCTTGTGCTGCTGAGGAACTTCACCTGCTTAATGTCAATGAAGATGTTGCTCTGCTAAAGCAGACTGGCGGTTAGCAAATTAGAGTAGAAGGTGAGCGTTTAGAATTGCAAAAGTAAAGCCATTGCTACCAATGCATACAAGTTGTAGATTGTTAAAATTTGCAATACCAAGAATCTGCAGCTATGTTGGTGGCAATCTCAGATACTCTAACCTTCAAGATTCACTCAGTCTCAAGGTTCTGAAATGAACTCTGATGCCCACCAACACTAAGATGATTGACGTTGAAGCAGGAGAAGACTGATGGTTGCTGATAACTTTTTGCAGTAACTGTACTGGTCATGAGGGAAATTGCTGAGCCTATATTGGAAACTCGAGTTCACCTCACCACGCGTGGTGAGACCAGTTGCTGCCACTCATGTAAAGGAGATGTTGCCAAGGAATGAGTCCTGGTTTAACATTTCATCCAAAAGACAGCACCTCCAACAGTGCAGCATTCCCTCATAAATGTTTTGAAGTGTCAGCCTGGATTATGTGCTCCAGTCTCTGGAGTGGGATTTGAACCCTCAACTTCCTTACACAGAGGCCAGAGTGCTCCCACTGAGCCAAGGCTGACACAGATGGTCATAAAATTGCAGGAAAAATTCAAACATATCAAGCATTCATCTTCACCACCAGTGTTAACAGTTTGACCATGGAAGCGCCTACTGGAGACCTGGTACTAAATATAATCAATGAAGTGAAACTGCTAAAATTGATGTAATGTGGACGGGGTGGGTGGTAGTTTCATCGTAATTAAACTCATAGGAAATTTTGAATAATAGCCAAATTATTTGACAAAACAGAAGGTACCTGTTTGAGATTTAATGGCACTGGTAATTTAAAAAGTTGAATGCAATTACATACACAATTGAAATACCGATAGTTGATGAAAAGGAAATAATTAATTTATATCTCCATGCTTGATATAAACCATGTTACAAATATCTGCTGTAGGTACAATTGCAGTTTACTTGTGCGTTTTCTAATAAATAAACATGAAAGGATGTGACTGAAAGGCAGTAAAATACTGAATGAGCCCACCTGACTGTTCAAATGGTAATGCATGTCTGCAATTGAGCTGTACAGATAACGAAGTTTCAATACCTGGTCATTGCAGAGCTAATCTCGGTCAGTGTGGTGGTTGAGGTACTACAACTGGCTTTAGCACCCAGAATTAGGGAGAGGAAAAAAATTAACCAGACTTCCCTCCTGATAGTTTTCACTACTGTACATGCATGTGGATATCAGGATTAGACTCTGCTGTAACCATCCCTTTTTATCTGCTAATCATATCAGGACTGCTGTGCTTGTGGAACCATACGCCTAAGATAAGTCGGTGCCACAGGAGAGAAACCAAAAATATAACCCGAAGGTTTGGTGGGGCATTTGGTGGGGAAAGAGTGTCCAACTTAGCATTAAAACTTTGCATACCAATGAGGAGCTGCTGTTGCAGTAGTGAGATTGCAGTGTTGAGTAATTGCACTTCTCAGAAGCTTTTAGTTTAGAGATACAGCACTGAAACAGGCCCTTCGGCCCACCGAGTCTGTGCCGACCATTAACCACCCATTTATACTAAACCTACACTAATCCCATATTCCTACCACATCCCCACATGTCCCTGTATTTCCCTACCACCTACCTATACTAGGGGCAATTTATAATGGCCAATTTACCTACCAACCTGCAAGTCTTTTGGCTTGTGGGAGGAAACCGGAGCACCCGGAGAAAACCCACGCAGACACAGGGAGAACTTGCAAACTCCACACAGGCAGTACCCAGAATTGAACCCGGGTCCCTGGAGCTGTGAGGCTGCGGTGCTAACCACTGCGACACTGTGCCGCCCCTGTAGCAGTAGAAACTTCAGTGAACAGAGAACTCGAAGATAGAGCTTGAAAAATACTATAAATTTGATTGACCTTAAATCCAAACTAAAAGCACGGCTTTGCAGAATTTTAAATATTTAAATGTCTTTGTTTTTTGCACAGTAATTTTGATAAGTCAAGTTTGTGTCAGTTGTATAACTGAAGTATTTTATGCATTGTAATCAAAGACTTGATATGTATTCAAATTACATTGCATGTTGAGGTTGAGTGATTTTTTTGATTTTTTTTTAATATGGTTAGAGTGTCTGTTTGGATTCTATGTTGCACTTTTTCGTGTGCACATCAGACTTCTTGAATTTTGTCCTCATCAAAATGATAAGTCTTGCAGAATGGAGCACTTAGCATTTCAGGCACTCAATGCCAACATCAAGTATTACTGAACATGTATTGATGCAGAGTGAAGATGTATTGTGGCATAACCACAGCCTCTCTTCCATCTCCTGTGGATGTTAAGTGAGCTTGCCAGTTAGGGTAGCTTTGTACCTTCACAGAGGAAACTCTGCATGTATATTCTGTAGGAAAAATGGTTCTGCAAGCGTACACATGGAGCAGAAGGAAAATGAAGAGTAACAGAGAGGAACTGTTTCCAGACAAGTGACAGTGCAAATACAGCACTGTATGGCTGTTGGTGCCTCATGATTAACTGTACAAGACCTAGGGGACACAGATTTTGGACAATGGCTGCAGCGGGAATATGAGGAAGAACTTTTTTTACGCAATGAGTGGTAATGACCTGGCACTCGTTGCTCATGGAGGTGATGCAAGCGGAGACGATCAATGATTTCAAAAGGAAATTGGATGTGCACTTGAAGGAAATAAACTTGCAGGTCTGTGGGGATTGAGCAAGGGAGTGGGACTGACTGGGTTGCTCTGTGGAGAGCCGGCACGGACTTGATGGGCTGAATGACCTCCTTCAGTGCCGTAAATGACTGAAACATTTCTATTTTTGGAATCACTGAGGTACTACGATAGAAGAAATCCTCCAATTAACCTCTTGATTTGTGTGTTTAAATCTGATATTTTAACCAACAAATATTCCATGTGCTACCAGCTTTCTTTTTCAGTTTACACAAATCAATTTATGGCTGTACGCAAGAGAGAAAATGTATCCAATAGTTTGAGGAGACTTTCCTTTGTTTTTAACATGTGTATCTGTCAAAGGAATTGGCCATTTGTCATCAAAACTTTTTCACTTTGGTCATGAATTATTCTGCCACTGGTGAAATTAAACTGGGGACTCCAGTGGGTGAATTCACTGAACAGGAAGGTCCAAGGATCAAACCATGATTAATTATTTTTTTAAAAATAATTGCTGATCTGGGTAGGATTAGCTGGGGTCATTAGAACTGACCTCTGCTCTTACACTCTGCTATGAAGTTCATATGTTTGAATGTTGCCAGTGCACTGATATCCAGTTTGGCTATGTTGTTCTTGAGGTCAAATAATAGTTGCCTTGATTCATACAGGTGGAGAATGGCACTTTGGGGGTGTTTTCAAAGAACAGTACAGCACAGGAACAGGCCATTCGGCCCTCCAAGCCTGTGCCGATCTTGATGCCTGCCTAAACTAAACCCATCTGCACTTCTGGGGACTGTATCCCTCTATTCCCATCCTATTCATGTATTGTCAAGATGCCTCTTAAACATTGCTATCGTACCTCCTTCCACCACCTCCCCCGGCAGCAAGTTCCAGGCACTCTCCACCCTCTGTGTAAAGAACTTGCCTCGCACATCCCCTCTAAACTTTGCCCCTCTCACCTTAAACCTATGTCCCCTAGTAACTGACTCTTCCACCCTGGGAAAATGCTTCTGACTATCCACTCTGTCCATGCCGCTTATAACTTTGTAAACCTCTATCGTGTCTCCTCTCCACCTCCGTCGTTCCAGTGAAAACAATCCGAGTTTATCCAACCTCTCCTCATAGCTAATCCCCTCCAGACCAGGCAACATCCTGGTAAACCTCTTCTGTATCCTCTCCAAAGCCTCCACGTCCTTCTGGTAGTGTGGCGACCAGAATTGCATGCAATATTCTAAGTGTGGCCTAACTAAAGTTCTGTACAGCTGCAACATGACTTGCCAATTTATATACTCTATGCCCCGACCGATGAAGGCAAGCATGCCGTATGCCATCTTGACTACCTTATCCACCTGCGTTGCCACTTTCAGTGACCTGTGGACCTGTATGCCCAGTTCTCTCTGCCTGTCAATACTCCCAAGGGTTCTGCCATTTACTGTATACTTCCCACCTGCATTAGACCTTCCAAAATGCATTACCTCACATTTGTCCGGATTAAACTCCATCTGCCATTTCTCTGCCCGAGTCTGCAACTGAGATGTTTGTGCAACTGTGCTCCAGCATAAGTCATTGCCTCCAGAAGAAAGCAAAGCAAAAGAGCAAACTTGAATTTATATAATACTTTTCTTGACTCTAAGTGCTTTGCATTACCTATGGAGTGTAGCCACTGTTGTAATGAATGCCATGCAGCAACCAATTTACACACAGCCAGCTCCTTCAAACAGCGCTGAGATTCATGACCAGATCATGTATTTTTAGGTGTTGGTTGAGGGATAAATGTTGGTCAGGACCCTACTACAACTCTCCTGCTCCTCTTTGAATAGTGCCGTGAGAGATTCATATCCACTTGAGAGGGCCTTGATTTAACACCTCAAAGATGCTTCCAACTATGCAGTACTCCTCTCTGTACAGCACTAAAGTGTCAGCATGCTACCACTGAGCCAAGGCTGAAACAAATGGTCCTATATTTAAACTTCTTTAATTTATCATTGAGTTACCAACTGAACCAAGAGTGATACCTAAGAAGAAAAGAGGTAAAGTGGAAGAAAATTCTGTGGAGGGAATTAAAAGATTTGTGAACATGTAAGATATTTTCGGTAACTTCAAGTACAAAGTCCCATGTGAATTGGAAACTGAGAAATATTGTGAAACTGGGAGCAGAAGAAGTGCAACTAGGAGACAGCTCTTGGATTTGGAGAGTGAAAAGAGCAGGAAGGGCAGATTACAAGTGTGTGAACTCAAGAAACCTAATGGGGCAAGGAAGATCTTTTAACCACAGTGTTACGATTAGGTAAGGAGGGATCAAAAGACTCCCCTCTTGTCCTTCTCCTTGTTTGACTGCAACAAGGTTTATTGCTTACCAATTCAGTGAGTGTTTAACCCTTTTATATGCTATGATCACAAAATAACCAATTGGACAGGTTTTTCTTGAGTTTAAAGAAGATAGAGTTAGTTTATTGTATTTAAAACCAAAAGCTGATTTAAGTAATAAACTACACTCCAACTTTCACACGCAACACAAAAACACGCGCATGCACATACACACACACAACGCACACACACAAAAACACGCGTATTACAGAGTGAAGAAGAATAGATGGTTGGATTAGAGTCTGGATCAAAAAAAAGAAAATACAGTCTGTGGAGTCTGGTAATTCAGTTGTTTTCTGGGTGAATTTGTGGTCCTGACATTTCTGGCTGGTACAGGTACCCCAATGGTTCAGGGTTTTCTTAGAGATGGTTTTCTTCCCGGGGTCTCTGTCTGCAACAGTAATGAACTGTTGCAGCCAGTAAGCAGGGTTTGAACTTACAGGGTGGCCTGGAAAGAAAGAGAGAGACAAGCAGACAGACAGACCCCCCCCCCCCCCCCCCCCCCCAACTTGGGTCCTGCTGTAGAGAGAAGAAACTGCAAATTTACACCCAGAAGGAGGATCTCCTCCTCCCCCTCCCCTCCCCTCCCCTCCTCCCCCTCCCCCTCCCCCTCCCCTCCTCCCCCTCCCCCTCCCTCCCCTCCTCCCCCTCCCCTCCCCTCCTCCCCCTCACCCTCCTCCCTTCCCCCCCCTCACCCCCCTTCCCCCCTCCTCTGCTCCCCTCGCCCCCTTCCTCCCCTTCTCACCCCTTCCTCCCCTCCTCCCCATCCCCCCTTCCCCCCCTTCCCCCCTTCCCCCCTTCCCCCCCTTCCCCCCCTTCCCCCCCCTTCCCCCTCCCCCCAACCCCCCCCTTACCCCCCCCTTCCCCCCCCCTTCCCCCCCCCTTCCCCCCCCTTCCCCCCCTTCCCCCCCTTCCCCCCCTCCCCCCCTCCCCCCCTCCCCCCCTTCCCCCCTTCCCCCCCCTTCCCCCCCCTTCCCCCCCCTTCCCCCCCTTCCCCCCCTTCCCCCCTTCCCCCCCTTCCCCCCCCCTTCCCCCCCTTCCCCCCCTTCCCCCCCCTTCCCCCCCTTCCCCCCCTTCCCCCCCCTTTCCCCCCCTTTCCCCCCCTTCCCCCCTTTCCCCCCCTTTCCCCCCTTTCCCCCCCTTTCCCCCCCATTCCCCCCATTCCCCCATTCCCCCCCATTCCCCCCCATTCCCCCATTCCCCCATTCCCCCATTCCCCCCCTCTCCCCCCCTCTCCCCCCCTCTCCCCCCTCTCCCCCCCCTTTCCCCCCCCCTCTCCCCCCCTCTCCCCCCCCTCTCCCCCCCCTCTCCCCCCCCTCTCCCCCCTCTCCCCCCCCTTTCCCCCCCCCCCCTTCCCACCTTCCACCCTTCCCCCCTTCCCCCCCTTCCCCCTTCCCCCCTTCCCCCCCTTCCCCCCCTTCCCCCTTCCCCCCTTCCCCCCTTCCCCCCCTTCCCTCCCTTCCCCCCTTCCCCCCCTTCCCTCCCTTCCCCCCTTCCCCCCTTCCCCCCCTTCCCCCCCTTCCCCCCCTTCCCCCCTTCCCCCCTTCCCCCCCTTCCCCCCTTCCCCCCTTCCCCCCTTCCCCCCTTCCCCCCTTCCCCCCTTTCCTCCCCTTTCTCCCCTTTCCTCCCCTTTCCTCCCCTTTCTCCCCTTTCCCCCCTTCCTCCCCTTCCCCACTTCCCCCTTCCTCCCCTCTTCCCCCCCCTTTCACCCTCTCCCCACCTCCTCCCCATCTCCCTCCCCTTCCTCCCCATCTCCCCCTCCCCTTCTTCACCCACCCCCCTCCCCTTCTTCACCCACCCCCCTCCCCTTCTTCACCCACCCCCCTCTCCTCTTCACCCACCCCCCTCTCCCTCTTCACCCACCCCCCTCTCCCTCTTCACCCACCCCCCTCTCCCTCTTCACCACCACCCCCTCTCTCCTCTTCACCCACCCCCCTCTCCTCTTCACCCACCCCCCCTTCCCTCTTCACCCACCCCCCCTCTCCCCTCTTCACCCACCCCCCCCTCTCCTCTTCACACACCCCCCCCTCTCCCTCTCCTCCTCACACCCCCCCCCCCTCTCCCTCTACCTCCACAACACCCCCCCCCCCCTCTCCTCTACCTCCACACACCCCCCCCCCCCCCTCTCCCTCTACCTCTCCACCACAGTTGAATATCTGAAGTGCAGTTGCAAAGTCAGGGTAATAGCATCCAAAACAAAACCTCAACAATCCTGGTTTTAATTATTGAGAAGTTTTATTAAGTTCATTAAGCATCCGAGGAACTGCTGTGCTGGATACATGAGTGTTGGTGTCCAGCATTCCCGTGAACATGAGTGTTGGTGTCCAGCATTCCCGTGAGACAGACAGGCCGAGTCTCTACTATGCACACCTGAAGAGATTGTTCCTGGAGAGCCTTGTGGTGAATGAACGCTTGGCTCTCTATTCCACTACTGTATTGTCCATGTGAAGAAGGCAAAGTCACAAGCTCAGTCTATTCTTGGTGAATGTTCCCCAAGTGCATCCCAATGTGCACTCCCAATTCATCCATAAATGCAATGTTCCTTTCCACATCGTGACAAGCTCCACAGCATGATCCAGTTGCCTTCGTTGCTTGAATGCTGACCTTAGGTCTCAAGGATTGTTTTCTCGACGGCATGTTTTACATGAAAAGAAATAAAGCAAATCAGAGTCCGAGCTTGCCTCCCTCCATCCACTGAAATTACTGTTGCGCACAACTTTTTAAGTTCTGCAGTGAAGGCACCAATTGATGACGTCGCCAATGAAGCACTTATTACCTACCTCAGATGCAGGAATCAGCACATCCTTGCGTCCTCTCCTGCACTGCCTCCTTTGCTGGAATGCCATCCTTAAGTCTCAAGGATTGTTTTCTCAAGGGCACATTTTACATGAAAAGAAATAAGGAAAGAACATCAGTGTCAGAGCTTCCCTCCCTCCAATGAAATTACTGTTGCGCATGCTTTATGCTCTGCAGGATAGGCATGTACTGATAACACCGCCAATGAATCACTCAGTACCCACCTCAGCTGTAGGAGTCAGGATGATGTAACTGCCCCTATCTCGTGATGGTTCAATGCTGCTCTCAGGGAAAACATGAATGATGTGAGGGTGCTGGAAAAAGAAGCACATTTCTTTTGGACTATGAACATAAAGCAGGCCATTTAGCCCAGCTGTTCCCTGCTAGTGGTTATGCTACTCCTGCGCCTTCCCATACGCTCCCATTTAATCCTGCCTACTACTATCAGCATCACCTTCCATTTCTTTCACTCTTACCTACCTTTGCCTTAAAGCAACGCTGAGGATGGAGAATGGTGTGGCTGCACTCCCACCTCACCAGTTGTGTACGCAGCAAGAGCATTCACGTTTGTGCTGCCACTGGACACGGCATGAGGTGGCTGTGTGTCCATGTGCACTGCTTGGATGGGTGCAGGAACAGGTGGCTGTGTGTCCATGTGCACTGCTCGGATGGGTGCAGGAACAGGTGACTGTGTAACTGAACAGCAAGGAGAGGGTACCGCAGCTGGGGGAAGTGGAGCTTTGAACAGGCAGGCATATGTTCAGGAAGGCTATTAAGGGACCGCACGGGATACATGAGATGAGATAAGAAATACAGAATGCACTCCATTGAAACGTTACAAAAACGAAAGTGACCGTTTAGATGGAAGGTTGTTCGCTGGACTGCAGCACATGTACTGCCTGCACACAGCAACTTACAACAGGGACTGCAGCACATGTAGTGCCCCAGACAATGGAAATGTTTTCAGAGCAACTTACCTTGGAACAATCTCCTCTGTCGAATAAAAATGAAGCAAATCTCCAAAACGACTAAATAATTGAGATAAAATGCCCGACGAAACCTCTCCTCCTTCCACTTTCAAAAACTCGCGCCGAAGCTTTGACGCATGTGTGAATATCGGAAGATTGACGCATGCGTGAATATCCGGTGGCGTTGCATGAAGCAAGGCCAACCTGGCGCGTTGCCCGAACAAGACGACGTAACGCGATGACGTCACCAGTGCATGCGCAAACTGGTCCTGGCAAGCCGGAACGCAGCGCATGCACAGAGAGCAGGAGACCGTCTGTGCATGTGCGCGCCGCGGCGCAGCCTGATGATGTCGGCGCTGGCCAGCGTTGTCAGGAATCACTTTGTTCAAATAACTCCTCTCCCAAGAGTGTTTTCTCTGCAGGCATCCCAGGTCGTGCCTACACAAATAGAATCACCCTTACCACAACAGGTGGAAAAACTCCTTGGCCCTTGCAATGAGTTGATTCATTGCTAATACACCTGGAACAAGAACATGGGAAGAGGAGCTTAGCCCCTTGAGCCTTTTGGGCCATTCGATGAAATCATGGCTGATTTGGGACCTAACTCCAATACCCATCTTTGCTCCAAATCCCTTCATACCTTTGGTAAACATTTATCCATCTCCGCTTTTAAATTAACAATAGATCTAGCAGCAGTTGCCGTTTGTGTTCCAAACTTCTACCATCCTTCATGTGTATAAATATTCCCTAATTTCAATTCTGCAAGGTCTGGCTCTAATTTTTAAACTAGACCCCTAGGCCTAGGCTCTCCAATTATTGAAAATATTTTCTCTCTCTAACCTGTCTCTTCCCCTGAATATCTTGAAAATTTTGATCAAATCACCCCTATCCTTCTAAATTCCAGGGAATATAATTCTAGTTTGTGATTTCTCCTTATTCTATGCTACACTCCCTCCAAGATGAATATATTATTCCAAAAGTGTGGTCCCCAGAACGGCTCATACTACTACAGGTGTGGTCTCTAACCAAGGCTTTGTATAGCTGTAGCATAACTTCTACCTCCTTGTATTGTACTCCTGTAGATATAAAGGCCAGCATTCCATTAGCTTTTTTGATTATTTTCTGTGCCTCTTGATGACTTTTTTTAATGATTTGTGTACTTGGATTCTCAAGTGTCTTTTGACCGCCACTGTTTTCAGCCTAGGACCATTTAAAAAGTACTCTACTGGACCCATTCGAAGTCAAAAGTGGACCTCACATTTGCCTACATTGAAATCCATTTGCCAGTTTTGCCCATTCACTTCATTTGTTAACTCCTCTTTGTAATTTTGTGCTTTAATCTACACTGCTTACAATGCCACCTGTCTTTGTGCCAACAGCAGCTTGGATATGTGGCTTTCTGTCCGCTTATCCAAGTCATTAATAAATATGGTGAATAGTTGAGGCCCCAACACAGATCCTTGTGGGATAACACTCGTCACACCATGCCAATTAGAGTACCTTCCCATTCACTACTCTCTGTCTCATGTCACTCTATCCAATTTCCGAACCAGGTAAATAATTTTTCTTCCATTCCATGAACTTCAGCTTTAGCTATGAGGGACTTTATCAAATGCCTTGTGGAAGTTCATATAAAAAACATACACAAACATTCCCTTGTCCACTACTTTAGTCACCTCTTCAAAAACTCGATCCTTTTGTCAGGCAGGATCTACCCTTTACAAATTTGTGTTGACTCTGATCAGCTGAAAATTTTCAAGGTGTTCAGTCACCCTACCTTAATTCAAAGGCCCTAATAATTTCCTGGTTTCCCCCTCTCACTTTTCATAAATGAGACAATGGATTATTGTTTTAACGATTTGAAATATAGACTGAATTGTGAAATCCCTCCAACTGGCTTTAATGCACATTCTTCGATGCTTGTGGCCTTTTTAAACCTGTGGAATTTCACAATGTTTTAAAATACGGCCCTTAAATAGAACTCTATCCCAAAATCTTCTCTGAAGAAAAATGAAGAGCAAAAATCTGCCAGCATTCCAACAAAGTATATTGAAGATATAGTCGTCCTCAGTGAATCAAGTCTGCCCATTTGTAACTGCATTCAGTCTTCACTATATTAAAAGCGAAACAGACTTGCAATTATGTAGTGCGTTTCAAGTCCTTGGGACATCCCAAAGCTTTACAGACCAGTGCAGTACTTTTTGAGTGTGGTCACTGTTGGAATGTAGGAAATGTGGAGCCAATGTGCGCAAGGCAAGCTCCCTCAAACAACAATATAGCAATGGCCAGATCATCTGTTTTTTTTTTAATGATATTCTGCTCTTCTTTGAATAGTGTTAAGGGATTTTTTTGCAAACCCATTAGAGGGCAGATGGGATCTCTATTTAATGTCTCATCCAAAAGATGGGACCTCTGTCAGTACAGAACTCCCTCAGATTTTGTGCTTTTGGAGTGGGACTCCTGACCCATAACCTTAAGTCTCGGGTGAGGGTGCTATCAACTGGGGCGGCACAGTGGCGCAGTGGTTAGCACCGCAGCCTCACAGCTGCAGCGACCCGGGTTCAATTCTGGGTACTGCCTGTGTGGAGTTTGCAAGTTCTCCCTGTGTCTGCGTGGGTTTCCTCTGGGTGCTCCGGTTTCCTCCCACAGCCAAAAAAAGACTTGCAGGTTGATAGGTGAATTGGCCATTATAAATTGCCACTAGTATTGGTAGGGGAATATAGGGGACAGGTGAGGATGTGGTAGCAATATGGGTTTAGTGTAGGATTAGTATAACATGGGTGGTTAATGGTCGGCACAGACTCGGTGGGCCGAAGGGCCTGTTTCAGTGCTGTATCTCTAAATCTAAATCTAAATCTATAAATCATGAGTGACACCTTAACAAAACAAGGTACTATATTTATTCTTTCCTCTCATTATAATGGCTGGGGCATCTGAACATGTCCTCATCACCCAATCTTAAGATCTCTGTCTCATGGCTTTCGTCATCATTGGCCTAACTGCTGAATGTGTAAAATTAAGCTGTACATTCAAGGTTAACGATCCAGACAATGATGCAAACAAACTGGAAGGTAAATCACTTGGGCATTATTTTTTTCCCGTTTTCTTCAAACACTATTTGTTGCATATTAAAATATTGGAAATGGGTGGAGGTTTAGAGGGAAGGCTGTTCAACTTGCAGTCAAAAATCATCCAGTCGGGTAACAAAGATTGTGTTCACTTTGCAATTATTGTGGCAAGGCAGTGTGCCACGAGGATGGATTTGTTGGACGGCCGATGGCAGGAGATCATGTCATGAAACTTACAATAATTGTAAGTTGTTTGCAACCCTACTGAACATGCATATGCAAAGGAACATTTTGATATTTGTATTTGGTGTGCTGTTCAAAGACATAGAAGCATCTGATAAATTGGACCAAATTTGAATCACATCAAGTTTAATTAAGTTTGGTGCTGGTCAGTAATGCAAGAATTTTTTTTGCTTTGAAAGGACTATCACTTAAGTTGTGATATAGAGGCAATGACTTGTTTTCTTTTAATTCATTCATGGGATGTGGGCTTCACTGGCTATGCCAGCATTTATTGCCCATCCCTAATTGCCCTTAAGAATGTGGTGGTGAGCTGCCTTCTTGAACTGCTGCAGTCCATGTGAGGTAGGAACACCCACAGGGCTGTTAGGAAGGGCGTTCCAGGATTCCAGCGACAGTGAAGGAACGGCGATATAGTTCCAAGTCGGGATGGTGTGACTTGGACGGGAACTTGCAGGTGGTGATGTTCCCATGCATCTGCTGCTCTTGTCCTTCTAGTTGGTAGAGGTCGCGGGTTTGGAAGGTGCTGTCTAAGGAGCTTTGGTGCGTTGCTGCAGTGCATCTTGTAGATGGTACACACTGCTGCCACTGTGCGTTGGTGGTGGAGGGAGTGAATGTTTGTGGATGGTGTGCCAGTCAAGTGGGCTGCTTTGTCCTGGATGGTGTCGAGCTTCTTGAGTGTTGTTGGAGCTGCACCCATCCAGGCAAGTGGAGAGTATTCCATCACACTCCTGACTTGTGCCTTGTAGATGGTGGACAGGCATTGGGGAGTCAGGAGGTGAGTTAGTTGCCGCAGGATTCCTAGCCTCTGACCTGCTCTTGTAGCCATGGTATTTATATGGCTACTCCAGTTCAGTTTCTGGTCAATGGCAGCCCCTAGGATGTTGATAGTGGGGGATTCAGCGATGGTAATGCCATTGAATGTCAAGGGGAGATGGTTAGATTCTGTCTTGTTGAAGATGGTCATTGCCT
The DNA here is from genome assembly GCF_036365525.1 of Heterodontus francisci. NCBI lineage: Eukaryota > Metazoa > Chordata > Chondrichthyes > Heterodontiformes > Heterodontidae > Heterodontus > Heterodontus francisci. The sequence goes on along the minus strand of NC_090380.1, from coordinate 31,618,500 downwards.
GGCACTTGTGTGGCGCAAATGTTACTTGTCACTTATCAGCCCAAGCCTGGATATTGTCCAGGTCTTGCTGCATTTCTACACACACTGCTTCAGTATCTGAGGAGTCACGATGGTGCTGAACATTGTGCAATCATCAGCGCACATCCCCACTTCTAACCTTATGATTGAAGGAAGGTCATTGATGAAGCAGCTGAAGATGATTCTGCCTAGGACACTACCCTGAGGAACTCCTGCAGTGATGCCCTGGAGCTCAGATGATTGACCTCCAGCAACCACAGCCATCTTCCTTTGCGCTAGGTATGACGAACTAGCAGAGTTTTCCCCCCGATTCCCATTGACTTCAGTTTTTCTAGGGCTCCTTGATGCCATACTCGGTCAAATGCTGCCTTGATGTCCAGGGCAGTCGCTCTCACCACACCTCTTGTGTTCAGCTCTTTTGTCCATGTTTGAACCAAGGCTGTAATGAGGTCAGGTGCTGAGTGGCCCTGGTGGAACCCAATCTGAGCGTCACTGAGCAGGTTATTGCTAAGCAAGTGCCGCTTGATGGCACTGTTGATGACACCTTCCATCACTTTGCTGATGATTGGGAGTAGACTGATGGGGCGGTAATTGGCCAGGTTAGACTTGTACTGCTTTTTGTGTACAGGACATACTTGGGTAATTTTCCACATTGCCGGGTAGATGCCACAGTGTTGTAGCTATACTGGGACAGCTTGGCTAGGGGTGCGGCAAGTTCTGGAGCACAGGTCTTCAGTACTATTACTGGAATTTTGTCAGGACCCGTAGCCTTTGCAGTATCCAGGGCCTTCAGTCATTTCTTGATATCACGCGGAGTGAATCGAATTGGCTGAAGACTGGCATCTGTAATGCTGGGGACTAAAGGGGGGGCCGAGATGGATCATCAACTCAGCACTTCTGGCTGAAGATTGTTGCAAATGGTTCAGCCTTATCTTTCGCACTGATGTGCTGGGCTCCCCCATCATTGAGGATGGGGATATTTGTGGAGCCACCTCCTCCAGTTAGTTGTTTAATTGTCCACCACCATTCATGGTTGGATGTGGCAGGACTGCAGAGCTTAGAACTGATCCATTGGTTATGGGACTGATTAGCTCTGTCTATTGCATGGTGCTTATGCAGTTTGGCATGCAAGTAGTCCTGGGTTGTAGCTTTGCCAGGTTGACACCTCATTTTGAGGTATGCCTGGTGCTGCTCCTGGCATGCCCTCTTGCACTCTTCATTGAACCAGGGTTGGTCTCCTGGCTTGATGGTAATGGTAGAGTGGTGGATTTGCCGGGCCATGAGGTTACAGATTGTGGTTGAGTACAATTCTGCTGCTGCTGATGTCCCACTGCGCCTCATGGATGCCCATGCTAGATCTGTTCGAAATCTATCCCATTTAGCACAGTGATAGTGCCACACAACACGATGGACAGTATTCTCAATGTGAAGGCGGGACTTTGTCTCCACAAGGACTGTACGGTGGTCACTCCTACCAATACAGTCATGGACAGAAGGATCTGCGGCAGGCAGATTGGTGAGGACGAGGTCAACTATGTTTTTCCCTCTTGGTTCCCCCACCACCTGTCGCATACCCAGTCTAGCAGCTATGTCCATTAGTACTCTGCCACCTTGGTCAGTAGTGGTGCTACCGAGCCATTCTTGGTGATGGACATTGAAGTCCCCCACCCAGAGTACATTTTGTGCCCTTGCCACCCTCAGTGCTTCCTCCAAGTGGTGTTCAACATAGAGGAGTACAGACTCATCAGCTGAGGGAGGGCGGTAGGTGGTAATCAGTAGGAGGTTACCTTGCTCATGTTTGACCTGATGCCATGAGACTTCATGGGGTCCGGAGTCGATGTTGAGGACTCCAAGGGCACTCCCTCCCTACTGTAGATCACTGTCCCGCCACCTCTGCTGAGTCTGTCCAGCCGGTGGGACAGGACATAAGCCTGGGTTAGCGATTGTAGTGTCTGGGACATTGTCTGTAAGGTATGATTCTGTGAGTATGACTGTCAGGCTGTTGCTTGACTCGTCTTTGGGACAGCTCTCCCAACTTTGGCATAAGCCCCTAGGTGTTAGTAAGAAGGACTTTGCAGGGTCGACAAGGCTGGGTTTGCCGTTGTCATTTCCGGTGCCTAGGTCGATGCTGGGTGGTCCGTCCGGTTTCATTCCTTTTTATTGACTTCGTAACGGTTAGGTACAACTGAGTGGCTTACTAGGCCATTTCAGAGGGCATGCAAGAGTTAACCACATTACTGTGGGTCTGGAGTCACATGTAGGCCAGACCAGGTAAGGACAGCAGATTTCCTTCCCTGAAGGACATTAGTGAACCAAATGGGTTTTTACAGCAATCGCCAATGGTTTCATGGCCATGATTAGACTAGCTTTTTAATTCCAGATTTATTAATTAAATTCAAATTCCACCTTCTGCTGTGGTGGGATTCGAACGGTTTCATGGCCATGATTAGACTAGCTTTTTAATTCCAGATTTATTAATTAAATTCAAATTCCACCTTCTGCTGTGGTGGGATTCGAACCCATGTCCCCAGAGAAATATCCTGGGTCTCTGGGTTACAAGTCCAGTCATAATACCACTACGCCACCACCTCCCCGCATTAATTTAAGGCATTGCTTGTGGTTTGATGACTGAATTCTATTCTGATGAAGGTGGCATTATTGTAATTATGGGGTTGGCAATTTGAGTCACAATTTTGACCAAACATTATCAACCTTGTACTGTATGTGCTTTTGTGCAAAGGGGAGACTTCTGTGGGAATGAGTCTTTCATCCCAGGAATTTTTGCTTTGTGAATTTTAATGGTGCAGTTTGTCAACGTTTTGTCGGTATTTTTGAAAACTGTTTTAACCTTTTTTGTGTGATGCAAATGTTTCAACCTGTTGATATTTGAAAATTAATTGCACTTAGCAAGCTTGTTACACTCACGCAATGCCCAATGGTTCCAGTTTGCACACACTTGACAAGTTGATTGCTGTTTCTACTTTGTAATATCTGGCATAGTACAAGAGGTGCTTAAGCAAATGTACTGTGAAATAGCAGTAAGTAAAAATTTATCCAAAGGAAAAATGAAATCTGTTACAAGATTTCAGAATATTAATGAGCATCACCGTCAACTTTTATATTTCTGACTGACCCTATTTCTTTGTATTTACAATCAAAATGAACCATCACCTGCAAACTATGTGTACTGTAAACAGTTACTGTGCCAGAACTGTGTATTTGTTTTACCTGTATAAAAACCATTTCAGTTTTGTACAGGATTACTTACAATGTGTTTTTATTTTCCCAGCTGAAAAAATTAGATCAAGAAGATGTCAAGTGGCATTTAGCTATGCTCCCCAGAATGAAGATGAGCTAGAGCTGAAAATCGGTGAAGTAATTGAAGTACTTGGTGAAGTAAGTATGAAGATATTGGTAGATGAATAATGGTGTAATATGACTTGAATCACAAAAGTTTGAGGAATAATTACGTAATTATTCACATTGAATATTTATATAGCCGTCGACCTGAGAAAACTAGATCAGAGCATTTGCTTATTGGTCAGAAGCTAGGAACCGTGGAGCTGAGAGATTTTACGGGTCCGTCTACAGAAATCGGGTCCAACTACAGAAATAACTCAAAACTAGTGAACAGGTACAAAAAAAAATTTAGGCTAATGAAATGTTAACATTTATCTAAGGGAGTAGGGGGGGGGGGGCGGGGTTAAATTGAGGCCAGGTTGCCTCGACTCGGCTTGTATTTCCTTGAGCGTAGAAGGTTAAGGGATAATCAGATTGAGATGATTAAAGAATTTGATAAGATATGTCGAGAGAGATTATTTCCTCTGGTTGAAGAATCCTGATCAAGGGCACATAACCTTAAAATTAGAGCTTGACCATTCAGGCAGGAAGCACTTATTCACACACAGGATAGAGGAAATCTGGAGCTCACTTCCCCCAAAAAGCTGTGAATGCTGCACCAGTTGGAATTTTCAAAACTATGATGGGTTTTTGTTAGCTAATGGTGCTAAGGAATATGGAACCAAGATAGGAGTTGAGATACTGACCAACGATGAACTAACCGAATGGTAGAACAGGGTCGAGGGTTTGAATGGCCTACTCCTGTTTCTGTCTTCCTACCATGGAACCAGTAGGCAAGGGATTGCATAGGAAGGAACAGTCAAGGGTAGAAATGCAGTCTTTATAGATTCTATAGTTAGGGGGACAGACTGGCATCGCTGTAACTCTCATTGTTAGTCCCACTGGTGTGTTGCCTCCCTGGTGCCAGGGTAAATTACATAATTGAGAGGGTGCAGAATATTCTGCAGGGGAAGGGAGTAAGCCAGAAGTTGTGGCACATGTTGGTGCCAACAACATAGAGCAGGTATTGATGTCCTATGGTCAGATTTTTAGGAACAAGGGAGGAAGTTTAAAAAGTAGGACCTCGAAGGTAGCAATGTCTGGATTACTCCCAGTGCCATGTGCTATCGAGAAGAGAATAGAATAAGAGAAGATAATATGAAGATAAGGAGGATCAAGGCGTGACTTGAGGCATGGTGCAAGAGGGTGCACTTTCAAATTCTTGGGTCTTTGGGACCAGTTCTCCGGCAGAAGGCACCGATTCAAAATGGATGGGTTGTGCCTCAGCAGGACTGGGATCAATGTCTTCGCGGGGAGGTTCACTAATGTGGTTGGGGAGGGTTTAAACTAAATTGGCAGGGGGATGGGCATCAGCATATTGAAGTAGAAAAGAGGAAAATGGTGCATAAAGGAGTGAGTGTGTTGGTTAGTCCTAGAGAAGGAAGTAGTACCATATTAGATAGGAGCAGACTAAGAAGGGAGACGAGGAACGCAAAGACAAGTTTGCAATGAACGTTTGTAAACACGCAAAGTGTGGTGAATAAGGTTGTTGAGCTACAAGCACAAATAGCTGTGTGGGAATATGATGTAGTGGCAATTACAGAAACATGCCTTAAAATGGTGAGGACTGGGTGCATAATATACAAGGATATAATGTGGTCAGAAAAGAGGAGGAAGCAATAAGGGAGGTGGGGGCAGCACTGATTAGCGAAGACATTAGTGTTGCAAAGAGAGGATGTCCTTGGGGAAAAGATAGAATCCATTTAGTTACAGTTGAGAAGCAAGAAGCGAATGATCACACTACTGGGGGTGTTCCATAGGCCTCCAATTAGCGAGAGAGGGTGAGATAGAGGAGCAAATCTGCAGGGAATTCATGGAGATGTGCAAGAACTAGAGGGGTGATATTAGTGATGCCTGCCTAAACTAAAATCTTCTGCACTTCCAGGGACCGTATCCCTCTATTCCCATCCTATTCATGTATTTGTCAAGATGCCTCTTAAACGTCTCTATGGTACCTGCTTCCACCACCTCCCCCGGCAACAAGTTCCAGGCACTCACCACCCTCTGTGTAAAGAACTTGCCTTGCACATCCCCTCTAAACTTTGCCCCTCTCACCTTAAACCTATGTCCCCTAGTGACTGACTCTTCCACCCTGGGAAAATGCTTCTGACTATCCACTCTGTCCATGCTGCTTATAACTTTGTAAACCTCTATCGTGTCGCCCCTCCACCTCCGTCGTTCCAGTGAAAACAATCCGAGTTTATCCAACCTCTCCTCATAGCTATTGCCCTCCAGGCCAGGCAACATCCTGGTAAACCTCTTCTATACCCTCTCCAAAGCCTCCACGCCCTTCTGGTAGTTTGCACGCAAATTCTAAGTGTGGCCTAACTAAAGTTCTGTACAGCTGCAACATGACTTGCCAATTTATATACTCTATGCCCCGACCGATGAAGGCAAGCATGCCGTATGCCTTCTTGACTACCTTATCCACCTGCGTTGCCACATTCAGTGACCTGTGGACCTGTATGCCCAGATCTTTCTGCCTGTCAATACTTCTAAGGGTTCTGCAATTTACTGTATACTTCCCACCTGCATTACGCCTTCCAAAATGCATGACCTCACATTTGTCCGGATTAAACTCCATCTGCCATTTCTCCGCCCAAGTTTCCAACCGATCTACATCCTGCTGTATCCTCTGACAATCCTCCTCACTGTCCGCAAGTCCACCAACCTTTGTGTCGTCCGCAAACTTACTAATCAGACCAGTTACATTTTCCTCCAAATCATTTATATATACTACAAACAGCAAAGGTCCCAGCACTGATCCCTGCGGAACACCACTAGTCACATCCCTCCATTCAGAAAAGCACCCTTCCACTGTTACCCTCTGTCTTCTATGACGGAGCCAGTTCTGTATCCATCTTGCCAGCTCCCCTCTGATCCCATGTTACTTCACCTTTTGTATCAGTCTGCCATGAGGGACCTTGTCAAAAGCTTTACTGAAGTCCATATAGATAACATCAATTGCCCTTCCTTCATCAATCATCTTCGTCACTTCCTCAAAAAACTCAAATTAGTGAGACACGACCTCCCCTTCACAAAACCATGCTGCCTCTCGCTAATAAGTCCATTTGTTTCCAAATGGGAGTAAATCCTGTCCCGAGGAATCCTCTCTAATAATTTCCCGACCACTGATGGAAGGCTCACCGGTCTATAATTTCCTGGATTATCCTTGCTACCCTTCTTAAACAAAGGAACAACATTGGCTTTTCTCCAGTCCTCTGGGACCTCACCTGTAGCCAATGAGGATGCAAAGATTTCTGTCAAGGCTCCAGCAATTTCTTCCCTTGCCTCCCTCAGTATTCTGGGGTAGATCCCATCAGGTCCTGGGGACTTATCTACCTTAATGCTTTGCAAGCCATCCAACACCACCTCCATTTTGATAATGAGATGACTGAGACTATCTGCACTCCCTTCCCTAGGCTCATCATCCACCAAGTCCTTCTCCTTGGTGAATACTGATGCAAAGTACTCATTTAGCACCTCGCCCATTTCCTCTGGCTCCACACATAGATTCCCTTCTCTGTCCTTGAGTGGGCCACCCCTTTCCCTGGTTACCCTCTTGCTCTTTATACACGTATAAAAAGCCTTGGGATTTTCCTTAATCCTGTTTGCCAGTGACTTCTCATAACCCCTTTTAGCCCTCCTGACTCCTTGCTTAAGTTCCTTCCTACTGTCTTTATATTCCTCAAGGGATTCGTCTGTTCCTAGCCTTCCAGCCCTTAAAAATGCTTCCTTTTTCTTTTTGACGAGGCACACAATATCCCACATTATCCAAGCTTCCCGAAACTTGCCAAACTTATCCTCCTTCCTCACAGGAACATGCTGGTCCTGGATTCTAATCAGCTGACATTTGAAAGACTCCCACATGTCAGATGTTGATTTACCCTCAAACAGCCGCCCCCAATCTAAATTCTTCAGTTCCTGCCTAATATTGTTATAATTAGCCTTCCCCCAATTTAGCACCTTCACCCGAGGACTACTCTTATCCTTATCCACAAGTACCTTAAAACTTATGGAATTATGGTCACTGTTCCCGAAATGCTCCCCTCCTGAAACTTCGACCACCTGGCCGGGCTCATTCCCCAATACCAGGTCCAGTTCGGCCCCATCCCGAATTGCACTATCTACGTATTGTTTCAAGAAGCCCTCCTGGATGCTCCTTACAAATTCTGCCCCATCCAAGCCCCTGGCACTAAGTGAGTCCCAGTCAATATAGGGGAAGTTAAAATCACCCACCACTACAACCCTGTTACCTTTACATCTTTTCAAAATCTGTCTACATATCTGCTCCTCTACCTCCCACTGGCTGTTGGGAGGCCTGTAGTAAACCCCCAACATCGTGACTGCACCCTTCCTATTCCTGAGCTCCACCCATATTGCCTCGCTGCATGACCCCTCCGAGGTGTCCTCCCGCAGTACAGCTGTGATATTCTCCTTAACCAGTAATGCAACTCCCCCACCCCTTTTACATCCCCCTCTATCCTGTCTGAAGCTTCTAAATCCTGGAACATTTAGCTGCCAATCCTGTCCTTCCCTCAACCAAGTCTCTGTAATAGCAACAACATCATAGTTCCAAGTACTAATCCAAGCTCTAAGTTCATTTGCCTTACCTGTTATACTTCTTGCATTGAAACAAATGACCTTCAGACCACCAGTCCCGCTGTGCTTCGCAACATCTCCCTGCCTGCTCTTCCTCTTAGTCTTACTGGCCTTATTTACTAGTTCCCCCTCATTTGTTTCACTTGCTGTCCTACTGCTCTGGTTCCCACCCCCCTGCCACACTAGTTTAAACCCTCCCGAGTGACGCTAGCAAACCTCGCAGCCAGGATATTTGTGCCCCTCCGGTTTAGATGCAACCCGTCCTTCTTGTACAGGTCCCATCTGCCCCTGAAGATATCCCAATGGTCCAGATATCTGAAACCCTCCCTTCTACACCAGCTGTTCAGCCATGTGTTTAGCTGCACTATCTTCCTATTTCTAGCCTCACTGACACGTGGCACAGGGAGTAATCCCGAGATTACAATCCTAGAGGTCCTGTCTTATAACTTTCTACCTAACTCCCCCTGCAGGACCTCATCACGCTTCCTGCCTATGTCGTTGGTACCGATGTGTACCACAACGGCTGTTCACCCTTCCCCTTCAGAATGCCCCCTGTCCGTTCAGAGACATCCTTGACCCTGGCACCAGGGAGGCAACATACCATCCTGGAGTCTCTTTCACGTCCATAGAAGCGCTTATCTGTGCCCCTGACTATAGAGTCCCCTATAACTATTGCTCTTCTGCGCTTTGTCCCTCCCTGCTGAACAACAGTGCCAGCCGTGGTGCCACTGCTCTGGCTGCTGCTGTTGTCCCTTGATCGGCCATCCCCCCCAACAGTATCCAAAACAGTATACTTGTTAGAGAGAGGGACAACCACAGGGGATTCCTGCACTGACTGCCTGCCCCTTCTAGCGGTCACCCATCTATCTGCCTGCACCTTGGGTGTAACCGCTTCTCTCAAACTCCTGTCTATGACACTTTCTGCCACCTGCATGCTCCTAAGTGCATCCAGTTGCTGCTCCAACCGGTCCATGCGGTCTGTGAGGAGCTGCAACTGGGTACACTTCCTGCAGATGTAGTCGTCCGGAACACTGGAAGCGTCACGGACCTCCCACGTCTCACAGGTGAAGCACTTCACCCCTCTAACTGACATTTCTAGCACTAATTAATAAATAAAAATAAATACTTATTAAATCCTTACTAAATTGTTATAATTAACTATATGGTCCCTAGTGCTAGATTCCTACTATAAATATTAAATGCTAACTAAATACAGTAATCTCCTCTCTATGGTTTAGTTACTCTACTTATTAATTAGAGGTAAGTTTTTTATACTTACCGGTCCGGAACTGCGCCCTCCGAGTCTTCTCCGTGAATGACACCTCCGTTAAGGGGAAAATGTTTCTTCCCCTATCTATGCCCCATATAATTTGGTATACCTCAATCAGGTGCCCCCTCAGCCTTCTCTTCTCTCCCTATCCAGTCTCGCTTCATAGCTGAAAAGCTCCAGCCCAGGTAACATCCTGGTGAATCTCCTCTGCACCCTTCTCCAGTGCAGTCGCATCCTTCCTATAGTGTGGCGACCAGAACTGTACACAGTACTCCAGCTGTGGCCTAATTAGCGTTTTATACAGCTCCATCATAATCTCCCTGCTGTTCCATTCCATGCCTCGGCTGATAAAAACAAATATTCCACATGCCTTCCTAACCACCTTATCTACCTGTGCTGCTGCCTTCAGTGACGTATGGACAAGTACACCAAGGTTCCTCTGACCCTCTGTACTTCCTAGGGTCCTACTATCCATTGTATATTCCCTTGCCTTGTTAGTCCTCCCAAAATGCATCACCTCACACTTCTCAGAATTAAATTCCATTTTCCACTGCTCTGCCCATCTATATCATCCTGTAATCTTAAGGCTTTCCTCCTCACTGTTTATGACACCACCAATTTTCGTGTCGTCTGCGAACTTACTGATCATACCTCCTAAGTCATTAATGTACATTGCAAACAGCAAGGGTCCCAGCACCGATCCCTGTGGTACACCACTGGCCACAGGCTTCCACTCGCAAAAACAACCCTTGACCACCTTCTGCCTCCTGCCACTAAGCCAAAATTGCCCTGGATCACATGGGCTCTTACCTTGACCAATCTCACATGCGGGACCTTCTCAAAAGCCTTACTGAAGTCCATGTAGACTACATCAACTGCTTCACCCTCATCTACACACCTAGTCACTTCCTCAAAATTCAATCAAATTTGTTAAGAGTCAGAGTGTCTGGGGGGGAACATCTGGGTAAGAGTGACCATTGCTAAACTAAATCTTATGGTGCAATGGAGAAGAGCAAGGAGCAATCTAAAGTAGAACTTCCAAATTGGAAGAGGGCTGACTTAAGTGGGATGAGAGGGAATCTAGCCAGGGTTTAGTTTAGTTTAATTTAGGGATACAGCACTGAAACAGGCCCTTTGGACTAAAGATTGACAGGAAAATTTGTCACGGAGCTGTGAGTGATCTTTAAGGAGGAAATGTTTCAGGTACAGGCTAGATACATTCCAACAAGGATGAAAGATAAAGGAACCAAAGCCAGGGCTACTTTGATGACAAAGGAGAAAAAGAATATGATGAAACAGAAAAAGAGGGTGTATGATGAAAGTCAGGTGAATTTTTCAAGCGAGACCAGACCAAATACAATAAGTTGAGATAGGAAGTGAAGAGGGAAATATGACTGGCAAAGAGAGAATATGAAAATAGAATGGCGGTTAACATAAACGGGAACCCAAAAATCTTCAATGTAAATAGTAAGCAGGTACTAAGAGGTGGGGTGGGGCCTATCAGGGACAAAGAGTGTGTTGCATGCTTGAGGGTGCATGGCAAGGCTAGAATACTTTGTATCAGTGTTTACTAAGGAAACTGCTGACAAAATATTGGTAGACATAATGGATGAGGTAAAGATTGATGGGGAGGATGTAGAGGAAAGGCTGGCTATGCTTAGAATGAATAAATCATCTGGTGCAGATGGCTTGCATCCCAGGTTGCTAAAGGAAGTGGGGATGGAGATAGCGGAAGAGCTTGCCATAATCTTCCAACCTTCCCTAGATACAAGGGAGGTTCCAGAAGATTAGACAGTGGGAAATGCAACACCCTTTTTCAAGAAAGGACTGTCCTTACATCCTAGTAACTACAGGCTGGTCAGTTTAACACCTGTAGTGGATAAGGTTTTAGAAACAATCAAGGGGAAAAAATCATCAGGCACTTGGAGAGTTTTGAGTTAATTGAGGAAAGATGGTGCAGATTTGCAAAAGGCAGATTGTGCTTGACTAATCTAATTGATTTTGTTTGAATTAAAGAAGAAGGTTGATGAAGGGAAAGCAATGGATGTTATTTATATGGATTTTAAGAAAGCCTTTGACAAAGTATCATATAAAATGCTGGCTAACAAAATTGAGGCTCATGGAATAGGAGGGATGGAAACCAGCGAATCATGGTAAATAGTTGTTTTTCAGACTGGAGGATGGTAGACAGTATTCCCCATAGTTCAGTGCTAGGATCACTGCTTCTTTCGATATATATCAATGACTTGCATATTGGAATACAGAGTAAAATTTCAAAATTTGCCGATGATGCCAAACTTGGAAGTGCGGCAGATAGTGCCCATGATACCAATCGACTGCAACAAGGCATAGATAGCAGAATGGGCAGACAATTGGTAAAGACGCGTCTCTTGTGTCAGTGAAAATTAGCAGAAAAGATGTAGAATCTGTGTTTTCCTATTTGAGTTGGCCCTGATGCTCATGTAATGACAAGGAATCAAAGTGGTACGAACCAGGCGCTGTCTGGTTTCCTAATTTTACAATTTTTAGTTTCGCTGTGTTGTATAGTTTTCAATTCACTCATTTTTCAGAAGGTAGATCCATATACCAATGAAGCTATGCTTTATTTTTCCAGTAATGTCCTGTTGGTATGATCTTTAAAAAAAAATACTGCACCAGTCCGGTAGTGGATTGGTTGTTGTTGAGCTCAGAATGCAGAGAACATCTATTCAAGTCAGTCGTGGCTCAGTTGGTAGCTTTCTGAGTCAAGTTGCACTGCAAGACTTGAACAGAAAAATCAAGGCTGACACTCCAGTGCAGTGCTGAGGGAGTATATGTTGTCGGAAGTGGCGCCTTCTGGATGAGGCATTAAACTGATGTCCTGTCTGCTCTCCCAGCTGGATGTAAAAGATCCCATGGCACTGTTTCAAAGAAGAGCAGGGCAGTTATCCCTAGTCCTGACCAGCATTTATCCCTCAATCAACATCATCAAAACAGCTTATCTGGTAATTATCACATTGCTGTTTGTTGGAGCTTGCTGTGCACATATTGGCTGCCACGTTTCCTAGATTACAACAGTGACTCCACTTCAAAAAAAAAAATACTTCATTGGCTGTAAAATGCTTTGGGGCGTTTGGTCGTGCAAGGCGCTATATAGATGTATTTGTAATCAAGTCTCTCCGTGGCAGTTTGAAAATTGAAATTCAGTTTAAAACATCTGGAAATAAAAAGCTGGTATCAGTGACGCCGAAGCTGTTGGACTGTCATTAAAAACCAACTGGTTCACTGATGTCCTTTAGGGAATGAAACCTGCTGTCCTTCTCAGGTCTGGTCAATATGGATTGATTCTTAACTGCTCTCTGAAGTGGTTGAGCAAGCCACTAAGTTGTATCAAAACAGGGAAACCAGCGATTACTATAGCTTGAGAATGAATGAAAAAATAGTATAACGCCAGTTGTTAGCTCTAAGTCTGTAATTATCTCTTCCTGTTTTATTTAAACTGAAATAAATAGAGCAGATTTGATGGCTCACTTTCTATATGATGACTTGTGGTGCTCCAAATTGCTCATTTGTCAGTAGAATTCATCCATCAGTACTTTTGTCCAGTTGGCTGAAAAAATACTATTTCGATTTCTAATACTCAAATCATTAATACTTGGAATAAAAGCAAAGTACTGCGGATGCTGGAAATCTGAAATAAAAACGAGAAATGCTGGAAATACTCAGCAGGTCTGGCAGCATCTGTGGAGAGAGAAGCAGAGTTAATGTTTCAGGTCTGTGACCTGAAGAAAGGTCACTGATTTGAAATGTTAACTCTGCTTCTCTCTCCACAGATGCTGCCAATACTTGGAATAGATTGTGTTCCACTGACTCAATTATTGTGAAAATGGCATCATTTGGACACTAAAAAAAAAATCTAATTTCCTACAAATGTATTCCATGTTGTTTCAGTATATTTGCAGGCACATTTTCTCCATTTTTGGAAGTGCTTAGGCTTAACCATTTTTTTTAGTCATTCAAGTGTCAGAGCTGTATTTGTACCCTTTGAGGAATTTTATGTTGGAATGCAGTTTTATTGATATATACGTGGCTTATTTCTGTGCGTGTAAATTAATTCACCTGTTGGTCCTCCTAAGTGTAGGCCATGGCTCAGGGGTGTCAGTTTGCAGCTATGCAGTCAGAACTGAAATGTTAACTCTGTTTCTCTCTACACAGATGCTGCCAGATCTGCTGAGCGTTTACAGCATTTTCTGTTTTTATTTCATATGTCCAGCATCTGTAGTATTTTGCTTTTGCAAAATATTTAAAACCTCCTTTGACATGCACTATCTTACAAAGCAGCCACTCATCTAAGGTGAATAGAGGGTGTGGTAATGCAGTGGTTATGTTACTGGGCTAGTAATCCAGAGATTGAGAGTTCAAATCCCACCAAAGCAGTTTGAGAATTTGAATTTTTTTGTTTTATTTAAAAATAGGGAAATAAAAACAGAAGTATCGGTAAAGTTGACCCTGAAGCTGTTGGATTGTTGTAAAAACCCAAGTGGTTTATTAATGCCCTTAATGGGGGCAGAACTCAGATGTCCCATCTGAGTCAGTGACACACGAGCACAGTTGATTCTCACCTGCCCCCTGAAGTGGCCAAGCAAGCTACTCCGTTGCATTGGTACTGCAAGTAATACATGCAGAAGGCCCACCACCACCTTCTCAGGGCTTCAGGGAATGGGCAAGAATATCCAGCCTTGCGAGCACTGGTCATATCTGAGAATTTATTTTAAATGAATGTGAAGGAACTGACAAGTGGCCAAAATCTGCCTAATCATTGAGTTCTCTGCAAATTGTTGTGCTCTGAAGTCTACCACTTTTTTTGAGGCACAGATCATATTTTAGTCATGGAGGTTCAGTAAGAACTTTAGGCAGGAAATGATGATATATCTGTTAATTCACTAGTCATGCACACGTAAATGACGCAAAAGTACGTAGTTGAGTGGATTGGCACTTGTCAGTCAAAGCCACTGAGGAGATTGTCAGGTTAACCTGGCAAGATTTTAATCTTACAGAAGTATGTTTTGCCATTTGTTCTCTCGATGGGTCATGCTGGCAAGGCTGCATTTATTTTCTGTCCTTTGTTGTCCTGATCATTTAATAAATGTAAATGTCTTGCTAGCCTACTTCAAAGGGCATTAAGTGCCATATATTTAATGTGGAAAGACAACAACAGCTTGTATTTATATAGTGCTTTAAACATAGCAAAATGTCCAAAGGCGCTTTACAGGAGCGTTCTCCAACAAAATTTGACACCGAGCCATGTAAAGAGATATGGGGCAGATGACCAAATGCTTGATTTAATAGGTAGACTTTAAGGAGCATCTTAAAGGAGGAAAGGGAGGAAAAGAGCCGCAGAGATTTAGCGAGGACGTCTCAGAGCTTAAGGCCTAGGCAGCTGAAGGCATGACCACCAATGATGGAGTGATTAATATCAGTGATTCTCAAGAAGCCAAATTGGAGGAGCGCAGATACCTTGGAAGATTGCAGGGCGGGAGGGGCAAGGCTGTGAAGGGATTTGAAAACAAGGATGAGAATTTTAATTTTGAGCTTTTGCTTAACCAGGAGTCACTATAGGTCAGTGAGCACAAGGCTGATGGGCGAAAGGGAATTGATGTGAGTTAGGACACAAGCAGTAGAGATTTTGGGTGACCACCAGTTTATGAAGGGTAGAAAGTGGGAGGCTGTCCCGGAGTGTGTTGAAGCAGTCAAGTCTCTCGGTCAAAAGGCGCAAATGAGGGTTTCAGTAGCAGAGGAGCTGAGACAGGTGGAATCGGGAGATGTTACTGAGGTGGAAATAGGCAGTTTTAGTGATGAATATGTGGTGGGAAGCTCATCCTGGGGGTCAGATATGACACCAAGGTTGTGAACAGTCTGGTTCAGCCTCAGTTGACAGGGAGAAGGATGGAGTCGGTGGCTAGAGAGCAGAGCTCGTGGCCAGGACAAAAGGCAATGGCTTTGATCTTCCTGATGTTTGTTAGAGGAAATTTCTATTCATCCAATACTGGATGTCGGACAAGCAGTCTGACAGTAGAGAGGTGGAGAGAGGTGATGTGGAGCTGAGTGTCATCAATGTTCATATGGAAACTGATGCTATGTTTAGTTTAGATTAGAGATACAGCACTGAAACAGGCCCTTCGGCCCACCGAGTCTGTGCCGACCATCAACCACCCATTTATACTAATGCTACACTAATCCCATATTCCTACCACATCCCCACCTGTCCCTATATTTCCCTACCGCCTCTCTACACTAGGGGCAATTGCTAATGGCCAATTTACCTATCAACCTGCAAGTCTTTGGCATGTGGGAGGAAACCGGAGAACCCGGAGGAAACCCACACAAACACAGGGAGAACTTGCAAACTCCACACAGGCAGTACCCAGAATTGAACCCGGGTCACTGGAGCTGTGAGGTTGCGGTGCTAACCACTGTGCCGCCATTTAGGATGATGTCGCCAAAGCATAGTATGTTGTATGATGTTGATGTAATCGTTCACAATAAGCTCATGGATGACAAGGGCCTTGGTCACAAGTGAACTGACATTTTGGAAGGAGATGCGGAGAAGGATGGTAATAGTTGATCTGACAGACTACACCTTGTCAATACTGTGAAGGGTGAGTTGAACAGGGAGGAAATTGGCAGTATTAGCTGCCAGTGGGCACTTTGAGTGGAAATGTGCGAGAGAGTAGGATGAGGCAGTTGGAGTCGTTTCTCGTCAGAGGCAGAGACGAGTGCCTGTATCTAAGAGGGAGTCAAGCCTGGGATGGCTGTCGGAGAGTTGGAAAGTCATGGAGCACTGAAGGTTTGGAGTAGGGATTTGGAAGGGCAGAGCATCCAAGAGGGGAAAGTGAAAGTAGGTATAATGACAGTTCAGAGGATTCTAACACGGTTAAAGAGAAAAGTACAAAAGGGTGGGAAAAAAGTGGAAATAGAAGTGATGGACTGAGGTCTGGAGCCGTAGCCAAAACACGCATGTGAATGGACACAAGGAAAGCTCATGTTAATTAGCAGTTATTAGGGTAAATTGCAGTAAATGAGGAAAACAAGAAACTCTGCTTCTCTTTCCACAGATGCTGCCAGACCTGCTGAGTGATTCCAGCATTTCTTGTTTTTGTACCATATTAGTTTAACAGTGTATGCTGTACAGTTCTACTTGTTGCTGTACACTTCTGTTCCGGGCATTCGTCTTTGTGAACCACTCCCACAGGCTGTGGTAATAGACCAGTATGATGCTGAAATGACACAAGCTCTAATTGTAGCCCCTGCCACTCCAGTGTTGGCTGTGTGCAAATTGACTGCTGCATTTCCCTACTTTACAGCAGTAAGTACATTTTGAAAAGTATTTAATTGACTGTAAAAGTGTTTTGGGATGTCCTGAAGTCATGGAAAGCACTATGTAAGATCAATATCTAAATTTCTATATAAAGCTATATAAACTTATTATTTTCTTTTGTGTTTGCGTTCAATATGGAATGAGTTGCTGTTGTAAACCGACTGTGTTGACTGCATTGCTATGGCCAATAGAAGCGCTAATGATCTAACATTTAGTAAAATATAATCTTAAAAGTCAGCTAAGCTTTTTTTTTTAGGATTGATCTTGGGGAGATGAATTGTGCATATTATAAACTTAATACATGATCTTAAACCTGATCTTCAAATTAATCTGGAGTCTGCCCACAATAGCCTTGTTATTTTTGCCAGCTAGTGTTGTCTACACAAAGCTGCAATTATATTTCAGCATAGTGGGTTTTTTTTTTGGTTTACTGGTTCTATTTTCGGTATCTTTAGTGTTTCTATTAAAATGGTATTTGTTCTGCAAAAATTGTTCCCTTTTTTTTATTTGGGGACGATTAAGAGTGGACTGATTTTTGTCGAAACAACAGCACATGCAAACATACAGAGAGGTAAAAAATTGTCTTGGGCAACAGCACAAAATAGGTGATGTTGCATCGGCTGTCCATCTTGCGCATCGTCTGATAGTCAGCTCCATTGACTTCAATATCGGGGGAAGTGTATAATGGGGCAGATGCATTACCATTCAAGACACATTTCTAATCCAGTCTGTCCTGCCTTGACCAGCATTTTGTGTTGTTAAAATCTTAATTTTGTGCAGTTTCTATAGGAATGGCAGCATTCTGCAATAAACAAACTTTTTATGTTAAATGGGCACTATTTTTTCATTGATTTAAGTCCATGCAATATATAGTAACTTATTTTATTTAATTGATTGTTTAATTATTCAAACTGTTTGTGATATTTCTATATAGAGGTATTGCAGATCAACATAGAGTACACAAATTGAGAGTAGCTGTGATGGTAGTTGTTGTCACCAAAATACCAAAGTAGAAAAAAGCATAAACTTCACAGTATATAGTTAACTATGTTAGGTATTTAGAAGGCTGTAGTTTTGTCTAAGATTTCAAATGGCAGTTAAGAACTGTTCAAAGAACATTATTTTTCTGGTTTAAAATCTGTATTTCCAAATTAAATCACTGCCTTTTATCCTTTCATGAAATCATTTTATAACTACTGCTGTTTGCTCTGCCCAATACATTTGCGTACACAGCTCAGAAGCAGTTTTTTAAATCAAAGTGATCCCTGACAACGCAGCTGGCCGCGGATGTCATCACACTGTGCCAAGCTGCACACATGCGCAAATGGGCTCCTGCTCTCTGCGCGTGTGCGGCGTTCCACATTGCCAGGACTGGTTGGCGCATGCACAGATGATGTCATCACAACACGGGGAAGAGGGGAGAGAGCACCCCCCCAGCCACTGAATGCAGGCCCCTCACTCCCTCCTCCAGCCCCCACACCTCCCCGGCCGCTTGCACCCTGCTCTCTTTCTTCCCCCCCCCCCCCCCCCAAACTTTAGCGCCGTCTTTAGTCCTGGCAGCTGCCTGAATGTCACAGACTGTGATGTTTTAGTGGAACAAGCTACATTTGCTCATGTGCCAGTACAAGGCCACCTAGTGGTTGCGTTGTCAGCATATGCAGCCTTTTTTAACTTGTTTTTTTGTGGGATGTGGGCATTGCTGGTCAGGCCAGCATTTGTTACTCATCCATAATTGCCCTTGAACTGAGTGGCTTGCTAGGCCATTTCAGAATCAGCCACATTGCTGTAGGTCTGGAGTCACATGTAGGCGGTTTTTTATAACAATTGACAATGGTTTCATGGTCACCACTGGACTAGCTTTTATTTCCAGATTTATTAATTGAGTTCAAATTTCACCATCTGCCATGGTGGGATTCGAACCCATGTCCCCAGAACATTAGCATGGGATCTGGATTACTAGTCTAGTGACATTACCACCACACCACCACCTCCCAATATAAGTAGAACTGCATTTCCTATGAATTAAATGTGAGGTGAATGGATTTGCATGCAACAAGAATAACAAGTTACTCTTTGGCCTCAGAATTTTGCACTGGAGATTTCATGTGCTGCCTACCATATTCTCCTGCTTACTTTGAAAGATGGAACAGTACCAATCTGTTGGACCATAATTCAGGCTAAAATTAATAGCTATATGTGTTTCGAAGAAAGTAATAACATGGAATCAGAAACTCTCACATAGCTATAATAATACTTAAATTATTTGGAAAATAAGATATCAAATATTCCTTTCCAAGAGCTGCAAACTGTGAATGGATTGTGTGGCAAAGATCTCCACAGAACCACACCAAATTCCTTTGGAAGTACGCAGT
This sequence comes from Heterodontus francisci, assembly GCF_036365525.1. NCBI lineage: Eukaryota > Metazoa > Chordata > Chondrichthyes > Heterodontiformes > Heterodontidae > Heterodontus > Heterodontus francisci. The sequence goes on along the minus strand of NC_090380.1, from coordinate 31,599,482 downwards.
CAAAGCACGGAACAGAAATTCCGAAGACTGCTGTCCACATTTAGGTATGTTTTTCCTTGAATTAATGGCAGGCTACTTAAGAGAATGATACTTTTGCTTATCAGTAGTCAGACAATAATTGTTTGCCACTCAATAATCAGCAGCTTGAACTATATTTTCCTAGTTGTCTGTAGTTATTTGCTTGGCATACCTAGTGGGAGCCAGAATGAGGTGTAATGGAATTTTGACTGGCATAAAATTTCTTTTGTAGTTCTGCACCTCGTTGGCAGCCTTACACAACTTGGTAATTGAAGGGTATGAGGTAGTTTCTGCTACCATGCGTGTATCATTTCTGAGGACTAGCTATGTTATGTATTCCTGCTTCCCTAGCCGAGTTGTAGACATCTCTGGGCAGCTTGGTGTTTGTGTAATCCTAGATATCTAGACAATAAACTTAAACTACAACTCTCTGAAGCCTATCACTTTAAGTCACATCACTAAAATAGTAGACTTTTTGGTTCCTTGAGGTTAGTATTGACTGGAAGTCATAGAGTTATACAGAACAGAAACATGCCCTTTGGCCCATCGTGTCCATGCCGGCCATCAAGCACCTATCTATCTATTTTAATCCCATTTTCCAGCAAGTTAGAGCTGGATTTTGGGCTGTCAAGAAAACCTTTATAATGGAGAACCAGGCTGAATATAGAAGATTCAGAGGGGAAAGCAAATAAGACCAGCAAGGTGGGAGTATGAAAAGAGACTGGCAGCCAACATAAAAGGGAATCCCAAAGTTGTCTTTCGGCATATAAAGAGTAAAATGGTGGTCAAAGGAGGAGTCGGGCCGATTAGGAACCAAAAAGGGGATTTGTATATGGAGGCAGGGGGAATATCTGAGGTGCTAAATGAATACTTTGCACCTGTCTTTACCAAGGAATATGATGCTACCCAGGCCATGATGAAAGAGGAGGTAATTAATAAACTAGAAGGATTTAAAATTGATGAGGTATTAGATAGGTTGTCTATAATTAAAGTTGATGAGGCGCCAGGACCGGATGCAATGCATCCAAGGATACTGAGAAAAGTGAGAGCAGAAATTGCAAAGGCACTGGCCATAATTTTCCGGTCTATCTTAGACACAGGGTGGTGCCAGAGGACTGGTAAATTGCAAATGCCTTTTCAAAAAAGGGTAGAAAGATAAGTCCAGCAACTACAGGCCAGTCAGTTCAATTTCCGTGATGGGGAAACTTCTATCAACAGTAATTTGGGACAAAATTAATAGGCACATGGACAAATATGGGTTAGTTAAGAGTGCCAGCATGGATTTGTTAAGGTCAAATTATGTTTGACTAACTTTCTGGAGTTTTTTTGAAGAGGTAACACAGAAGGTTGATGAGGACATGGACTTCCAGAAGGCATTTGATACAGTGCCGCACAACAGACTTGTGAGCAAAATTATAGCTCGTGGAATAAAAGGGACAGTAGCAACATGGATACGAAATTGGCCATGTGACAGGAAACAGAGTAGTGATTAATGGATGTTTTTCAGGCTAGAGGAAGGTTTGTAGTGGAGTTCCCCAGGAGTCAGTGTTGGGACCTTTGTTCTTCCTGATGTATATTAATGACTTAGACCTTGATGTACAGGGCACAGTTTCAAAATTTGCAGATGATACGAAACTTGGGAGCGTTGTGAACACTGTGGAGGATAGTGTAGAACTTCAAAAGGACATAAATGAGTTGGTGGAATGGGCAGACAAGTGACAGATGACGTTCAATGCAGAGAAATGTGAAGTGATTCATTTTGGTAGGAAGGACATGGAGAGACAATATAACATAAAGGGCACAACTTTAAAGTGGGTACAGGAGCTGAGGGACCTGGGTGTATGTGTAAATGAGTCATTAAAAATGGCAGGACAGGTTGGGAGAGCAGTTGGGAAAGCATACAATATCCTGAGCTTTATTAATAGGAGTATAGAGTACAAGAGCAAGGAGGTTATGTTGAACTTGTTTAAGACACTAGTTTGGCCTCAGCTGGAGTATTGCGTCCAGTTCTGGGTGCTGTGCTTTAGGAAAGGTGTGAAAGCATTGGAGAGAGTAGGGAAAAGATTCATGAGAATGGTTCCAGGAATGAGGAACTTCAGTAATGAAGATAGATGGAAGAAGTTGGGATTGTTTTCCTCAGAGAAGAGAAGGCTGAGAGGTGATTTGTTAGAGGTATTTAAGATCATGAAGGGTCTGGACAGAGTAGATATGGAGAAACTGTTCCCACTCGTGAAAGGGTTGAGATGTTGTGACACAGATTTAAAGTAATTAGCAAAAGAAGCAAAAGCTACATGAGGAAAAACTTATTCACGCAGCAAGTGGTTAAGGTCTGCAATGTACTGCCCGAGAGTGTGGTGGAGGGAGGTTCAATCAAGGCATTCAAAAGGGAATTTTGACTGTTATCTGAAAAGGAAGAATATGCAGGGTTACAGGGGGAAGGCAGGGGAATGGCACTAGTTGAATTGCTCATTCAGAGAGCCGGTGCGGACACGATGGGCCGAATGGTGGCCTCCTGTACTGTGACGATTCTGTGATTTTATTTTGCATTGTTTCTTTGATATATTAAACAATCATGCACTTGGAAGTGTTTTCTATGTGCAAAGCATTCTTCACTGTTACATTTTTGTCATTGTATTGACATTATCTCATTTTAAATTCCCATGTTTACGTTTATAATACCTATTTAAGTTTGTCACACTACAACAGCACCCTCCTGCAGGTGGTGACACTACTACAAAGAAACTCGGCTGTTCCGACAGCTGCCCTTCCCAAATTGTCACGTTTTGCTATTAAACTATAAATAGTATCAAACCATAAGTAACTACATAAATAGTGAAAGTTTTCCATAAAAATAGGGGGAATCTATAACTTAAAATAGGACTGAAATATGTCTGCACTTGTTGGTCCAATTATCCTTCCCATTACACTTGATCATGACTGCAGATGTGCAAAGGCAAGGGAGATCCATTTACATTTTTTTTTTAAAAACAGTTCTATGATCAAGACTCTATCTTCAGTATTATTCAGTATTCTACGCCAGCTCAATTGGCGTAGAGATTGGGCGCCACGGGCTGCCTTTGTCGGTGGGAGAGGTCATCGCATCTCACTGGACAGCTACCGCCTGCCTCAAACCGGGCAGCCCCCGGTCAGTAAGGTTCTGTCCCGCCACAGTCCACCTGCTTCAATGGGTGCTTGGAGCTCAGGGTCATTGCCCGACAAGTGGACTGTAACACCGCACCAAACAGCACGACCAAAAAAGGAAATAAGGTACCATCCCTTCGTTTTGCAAGCTGGAAAGTCAGAACTATGTGTCCTGGCCTGTCGGAAGACCTTACACAAATCAATGATTCTCGGAAGACCGCCATCATTAACAACGAGCTCAGAAGACTCAATGTGGACATTGCAGCACTTCAGAAGACACGCCTCCCTGTGAGCGCATCTCTTGAGAGCAAGACCACACCACCTTCTGGCAGGGTAGGGATCCTGAGGAACCAAAACAGCATGGAGTGGGCTTCGCCATCAGAAACTCTCTGCTCAGCATGATAGAGCCACCCTCAAATGGCTTGAAACGCATACTGTCCATCCAACTGTTCACCGCCTCTGGTCTAGTACACCTACTCAGCATCTATGCTCCAACATTCTGCTCCCACCTGAAGTTCCACGAGGAACTCCATAATATCATGAGTAGCATCTCCAACACCGAACACCTGAACACACTTTAATGCCAGGGTTGGGGCTGACCATGACTCATGGCCCTCCTGCCTTGGGCGCTATGGCATTGGTAGGATGAATGAGAATGGACAGAGACTGCTTGAGTTGTGTCCCTGTCATAACCTCTGCATCACCAACTCATTCTTTCACACTAAACCCTGTCACCAGGTTTCTTGGAGGCACCCAAGATCACGTCGTTGGCACCAGCTGGACCTCATCATCACAAGGCGAGCCTCCATAAACAGCGTTCAAATCACACGCAGCTTCCACAGTGCGGACTGCGACACTGACCACTCCCTGGTGTGCAGCAAGGATAGACTCAAACCAAAGAAGCTGCATCACTCCAAGCAGAAGGGCCACCCGCGCATCAACACTAGCAGAATTTATCATCCACAGCTGTTACGTAAGTTTCTAAATTCACTTGAAAAAGCCCTTCAAAACACTCCCACAGGGGATGCAGAGACCAAGTGGGCCCACATCAGAGACGCCATCTATGACTCAGCAATGACCACCTATGGCAAACGTGCGAAGCGGAATGCAGACTGGTTTCAATCTCACATTGAAGAGCTGGAACCTGTCATAGCCGCTAAGTGCATTGCACTGCTGAACTACAAGAAAGCCCCCAACAAGTTAACATCCGTAGCACTTAAAACAGCCAGAAGCGCTGCGCAAATGACTACTGGCAACACCTATGCAGTCATATTCAGCTGGCCTCTGACACCGGAAACATCAGAGGAATGTATGATGGCATTAAGAGAGCTTTTGGGCCAACCATCAAGAAGATTGCCCCCCTCAAATCTAAATCAGGGGACACAATCACTGACCAATGCAAGCAAATGGACCGCTGGGTGGAACACTACCTAGAACTGTACTCCAGCAAAAATGTTGTCACTGAGACCGCCCTCAGTGCAGCTCAGTCGCTGCCAGTCATGGATGAGCTGGACATACAGCCAACAAAATCGGAACTCAGTTATGCCATTGATTCTCTAGCCAGCGGAAAAGCCCCTGGGAAGGACAGCATTACCCCTGAAATCATCGAGTGCCAAGCCTGCTATACTTTCAGCACTGTACGAACTGCTTTGCCTATGCTGGGACGAGGGAGCAGTACCACAGGACATGCGCGATGCCAATATCATCACCCTCTAAGAACAAGGGTGACCGCGGTGACTGCAACAACTACCGTGGAATCACCCCCACCTCACTTGCTTATAACCTGTGACATTTTTAATATTTGTCAGTTCCGAAGAAGGGTCACTGACCTGAAACGTTAACTCTGCTTCTCTTTCCACAGATGCTGCCAGATCGGCTGAGTGGTTCCAGCATTTCTTGTTTTTATTTCAGATTTCCAGCATCTGCAGTATTTTGCTTTTATATTACCGTGGGATCTCCCTGCTCAGCATAGTCGGGAAAGTCTTCGCTCGAGTCGCTTTAAACAGGCTCCAGAAGCTGGCTGAGCGTGTCTACCCTGAGGCACAGTGTGGCTTTCGAGCAGAGAGATCCACCATTGACTTGCTGTTCTCCCTTCGCCAGCTACAGGAGAAATGCCGTGAACAACAGATGCCCCTCTACGTTGCTTTCATTGATCTCACCAAAGCCTTTGACCTCGTCAGCAGACGTGGTCTCTTCAGACTACTAGAAAAGATTGGATGCCCACCAAAGCTACTAAGTATCATCACCTCATTCCATGAAGGGCACAATTCATCATAGCCACGCCTCATTAGACCCCTTTCCTATCCTGAGTGGCATGCAACAGGGCTGTATTCTCGCACCTACACTGTTTGGGATCTTCTTCTCCCTGCTGCTCTCACATGCGTTCAAGTCTTCAGAAGAAGGAATTTTCCTCCACACAAGATCAGGTGGCAGGTTGTTCAACCTTGCCCATCTAAGAGCGGAGACCAAAGTATGGAAAGTCCTCATCAGGGAACTACTCTTTGCTGACGATGCTGCATTCACATCTCACACTGAATAGTGTCTGCAGAGTCTCATCGACAGGTTTGCGGCTGCCTGCACCGAATTTGGCCTAACCATCAGCCTCAAGAAAATGAACATCATGGGACAGGATGTCAGAAATGCCCCATCCATAAATATCGGTGACCACACTCTGGAAGTGGTTCAAGAGTTCACCTACCTCGGCTCAACTATCACCAGTAACCTGTCTCTCGATGCAGAATTCAACAAGCGCATGGGAATGGTTTCCTCTGCTATGTCCAGACTGGCCAAGAGAGTGTGGGAAAATGGCACACTGACACAGAACACAAAAGTCCAAGTGTATCAAGCCTGTGTCCTTAGTACCTTGCTCTACAGCAGCGAGGCCTGGACAACGTACTTCAGCCAAGAGTGACGTCTCAATTCATTCCATCTTTGCTGCCTCCGGAGAATCCTTGGCATCAGGTGGCAGGACCGTATCTCCAGCACAGAAGTCCTCTAGGCGGCCAACATCCCCAGCATATACACCCTACTAAGCCAGCGGCGCCTGAGATGGCTTGGCCATGTGAGCCGCATGGAAGATGGCAGGATCCCCAAGGACACATTGTACAGCGAGCTCGTCACTGGTATCAGACCCACTGGCCGTCCTTGTCTCCACTTTAAAGACTTCTGCAAACACAACCTGAAGTGCTGTGACATTGATCACAAGTCGTGGGAGTCAGTTGCCAGCGATCGCCGGAGCTGGCGAGCAACCATAAAGGCGGGGCTAAAATGTGGCGAGTCGAAGAAACTTAGCTGTTGGCAGGAAAAAAGACAGAAGCGCAAGGAGAGAGCCAATTTTATCTGCAGAAGAGTCTGTCCCTCTAGAATTGGCCTTTATAGCCACTCCAGGCGCTGCTTCACAAACCACTGACTACCTCCAGGCGCTTACCCATTGTCTCTCGAGACAAGGAGGCCAAAGAAGAATTTATATTTTGGGACCACTGGCCAACTGGTCAATTCTATATTCTCCCAGAAAGGCACTTAATCTGTCTATCAAGTTTGAGTTTTACCAAACAAGCTTAAAATGAAAGATGTGGGTATGGATGTACAGATTTCTTAATCTTCTTTTTCTAATTATTTTACTTTGCAACGTGTGGTGATTATAATTAATTTCATTATTGAATGGAACAAGCTGCATTCTCAAGCTATCTCCCTCAAATTATAATATTTTTTGTCTATCACTTTATCAATAATATACAGTTGGAAAAGATGTCTACTGATGCATGGAATGATGAGTTTGTTATCTGTAGGGCATACTATTTACAGTTTTTGGGATCTACACTTCATCTGCTTAGAATAAATTAGCCCTCCTTTCACAATAAAAGGCTCAGCATTCACACCCTTTATTGAACTTGCTGCTGATAAGCCGTTGGGTGCTTCATTTTAAGTTTGTTACTCCCACGGAGCTAAAAATATAGTGCGAGGCTGTTAAGTTACTAGCTTTGAGCTGAAAGGTGCAGGGATGGTTCTGACACTTGGCAGAGGCTATTAGATGCTCTCCAAAGTAAAATATGACCTATTAACTTTACCAGTTACCCTTGCAGCGTCTATGATGTAGCTAGCCAGTTTAGTGTGTTCTTGATCATAGGCTGTTTTGTGCAATGAGCTCATATCCATTTGATGCTGAATTAAGATTATCTGTTTTCAGTCAAGAACTTACTTTCGCATTATTTTGGATTCTTGTCAGGATACATAGTGTTGTCAAAATTAAGTTTTAGTTTTAAAGGGCAAGCTGGAGGTGGGTTTTGGGTTCCATTGACCCAGAGAGAGATCCTGAAGGAGAATGAAGTGGTGACCTGTTTCATGTAACTCATTAATGCATTCTCAGCTGAGAATTATATTGGATAAAATGCCCATTGTCAGGAAACAAAGCTTATGCAAAAGAAAACAGGAAGGAAGCTTAGACTGAGATTTAACAGCATTCGCAAAATTAATATAAAAACATTTGTTTAATAGCTGGAATTAAAGAATGTGGAAGCTCTTTTTGAAGAAATACTTCCACAATGTTCCTGTTTGGATCAGCTTTTTACTCTGTTTTACATAGAAGTTCTGTATAACTTCTGTGCAAAGTTAGAGTTACCACAATCTTGCTTTTTAATAAAACTATCAATGTAGTAAATACTAATGGAAATAATCACCGCTATTGTACATTTGGGAACGGTATTTCTTTGTTTCAAAATAAATGTGTTAGTTGATGCTCATGCCTTTCTCTACATATAATAGCTTTAAAGTTCTGTCTGATGAATCTCCTTTCATTGGAGTCAGTCATTATAGTACAGAAGGAAGCCATTTCTGCGTCCACCACCATTGTAGGCAGCAAATTTCAGGTCATTACCAGTTGCTACGTTAAAAAAATTCTTCCTCACATCCGCCCGCATCTCTTGCCCAAAACCTTAAATCTGTGTCCCGTAGTCCTTGTACGATCAGCTAATGGAACAGCCTTTCTTTGTCTGCCTTATCTAAACCTGTCATCATCTTGTACACCTCTCTTAAATTTTCCCTCAATCTCCTTTGCTCCAAGGGGAACAGCCCCAGCTTCTCCAACCTAACCGTGTAGTTAATATATTTCATCCCTGGAACCATTCTGGTAAATCTCCTCTGCATCCTCAAGGAGTTTCACATTATTCCTACAGTGCAGTGACCAGAACTGGATGCAGTCCTCTAGTTGTGACCTAACCAGAGCTTTAAAGAAGTTCAGCATAACCTTCCTGCTTTTGTACTCAAATGGTAAAAACTGAAATTGCCATTGTAAACTATGATGCAACAAATATCTTAATTTCCATTTCCAGAGCGTCCAGAATTCTGGAGCTCGAAAATCTGAAATATTTTTATCAGCACTTGAAAGGTTTGATAAACAATAAAATAGTAGAATTTTGTGCTGTGAAGTTGAATTTGGCCTAACCATCAGCCTCAAGAAAACGAATATTATGGGGCAGGACGTCAGAAATGCTCCATCCATCAATATTGGCGACCACGCTCTGGAAGTGGTTCAAGAGTTCACCTACCTAGGCTCAACTATCACCAGTAACCTGTCTCTCGATGCAGAAATCAGCAAGTGCATGGGAAAGGCTTCCACTGCTATGTCCAGACTGGCCAAGAGAGTGTGGGAAAATGGTGCACTGACACGGAACACAAAAGTCCGAGTGTATCAGGCCTGTGTCCACAGTACCTTGCTCTATGGCAGCGAGGCCTGGACAACGTATGTCAGCCAAGAGCGACGTCTCAATTCATTCCATCTTCGCTGCCTCCGAAGAATACTTGGCATCAGGTGGCAGGACCGTATCTCCAACACAGAAGTCCTCGAGGCGGCCAACATCCCCAGCTTATACACACTACTGAGTCAGCGGCGCTTGAGATGGGTTGGCCATGTGAGCCGCATGGAAGATGGCAGGATCCCCAAAGACACATTGTACAGCGAGCTCGCCCTGGTATCAGACCCACCGGCCGTCCATGTCTCCGCTTTAAAGACGTCTGCAAACGCGACATGAAATCCTGTGACATTGATCACAAGTCGTGGGAGTCAGTTGCCAGTGTTCGCCAGAGCTGGCGGGCAGCCATAAGGACGGGGCTAAAGTGTGGCGAGTCGAAGAGACTTAGTAGTTGGCAGGAAAAAAGACAGAGGCGCAAGGGGAGAGCCAACTGTGCAACAGCCCCGACGAACAAATTTCTCTGCAGCACCTGAGGAAGAGCCTGTCACTCTAGAATTGGCCTTTATAGCCACTCCAGGCGCTTATCCATTGTCTCTCGAGATAAGGAGGCCAAAGAAGTTGAAGTTTACTAATAATTAAATTTTTATTTTTTTTTTAACTCTTAGGAGCAGAGCCATAATTTTGTTATAAAGGCATACAGTCTAGTGTAATCGTTAATAACTGGCATAAGATCCAAAGTGTCACATCTAGGATATTTTTATGATCTCTTTAGCATTGTGTTTTCAATTTCAACTTTTAGGAATGTTGAGCTATTTTTGGTGTGGTAGTTTTAAGATGAGGGAAAGGACCCACTGTTAATTCCAGGTAAAGTGGAAGCTATTAATATAACTAGCACTTTTATGTTTTAAAGAAAGATGACTTTCTACTAAGTGTTTCGACTGAAGAACTGGTAAGAAAGACTTCCACACCCTCATAATATCCAAAATAGACAGTTGTTCTGCTGGTCAGCCGAGCAACTAAATTGCGCATAGCAAGGCTGTTGGCAGGGCAGCAGCAGGGCTTCCTGCTGAAGAAAAATGCTAGGGGATCTTCTTTGTTCCCCTGAACAGAGCTCTGATTTAATGTCTCATCTGAAAGTCAGGACTTCCAACAAAGTGTCAGCCTAGCTTATGCGCTGAAGCGGGACTTGAACGCTCAACCTTCCGACTCGGATGAGTGAAAGAGTTACCAATGAACTAAGCTGAAGCTAAGTCTTTGTCTTGATATGTTAGACGACATCTTCTATGGTTATGTAAGAAAATAAACAGTTATTACACCTAAGCACAATATTTCCATCCACGCTTTGCATATAGATATGCTACATTACACTTTACAACAAATATAATAATGTGTACATTTGTCTATGGGGCTACATGACTACTTGAATATTTAGTTAGTTGCTGTATGTGTGTTACAGTCTCATTTTTTTATTTGGTATTTGCACATGTTTGAATTTCTGTAACTGCCAGGGCAGAATCCGCTTTGTGCCACTTATTCTCCCAGCTGATTTCCAATCTCACTCTGAAAGAGGAGAAAAACGGTGTTGATTTAGCCTGGACTATGTTTACATCCACCTGAAAGCAACAGAGAGTATTATTGATGGAGATGGGAAGGATAAAATGGGTGAGCAGGATAAGAATATACGAATGAAAAAAAATGCAAAATGTAACCCTTATTCTCTTGGTATTCTTTATGTTGTATATTTTTAATGTAACTGTTTCTGTATAAACTCCTTTTTGGCCATACCAAAAAAAGCTATAACAGTACTCTTCTGCTTGTCTATTAGAAGTAAGGCCGTTGCACTCCTTGGGTGGTTGGTTAGTAAATATGCTGCTTATTGTAGAACTTAACCATATGGACCAGGAGGAAACTTGTGTGGTTAATTTACTGATCTGAGCTAGGGCAGTGATGGGTATTACAATTGATCTCAGTGCCCCAAGGTACATAAGCAGGAGTAGACCGTTTGATCCCTCGAATCTGCTCCGCCGTTCAATATGATCGTGGCTGATCTACATCGACTCCACTGTTACGACTTGGTGAGAAAGGTGTCATGGGGTCCCTTTTAGCCTTCACCTGGTCTTACTGTAACAGGATTTAATTTTAAACACACCATGTTTTGAGCTCCCCCTTGATGAATCCTTGTTCACCGTTTTCCAATTATAAGGCAAAAAAATGAGCACTAACGGGCTTTCTTAGGTTAAAAGAAGAAAAGTGAAATTTATTAACACTTAAACTTAAACTCTAATTGGGTTAACGCCAATGAATACACACCACGCCCCATGCTAGCTTGCATATGCGATATGCACATGCAAATAGAGACAGAAAAGAGCAGAAGAAAAAAATAAAGTAGAGAGGTTTGTGGCAATATCTGAAGAGTTTCTTGTTACTGTGCTTCGAGCTCACTGTAGAGTCCTTGCTTGTAGGTAATTCTTGTTTTTTGTTGGGGCCCAGTATTCTTCTTAAACCTTGTTTACTTTAGGAGACTTTTCTCTCTTGGGGTTCCTGTGTCTTCAATGGATTCCAAAGCTGGTGAGAATGAGATAAGAGCAGACAGGAGGGAGATATTCTCAATCCAGGAGCTTTCTACCAGTGCAAAACTCTTTGGCAAGTTCAAATTCAAAAAACTCAGGTGGCCGAGCAGGTTAGTCATGTGACTAGTGGGTGTGACCACACCTGATTTTGTATTCGGCCATCTTAGCAGTCAACCTGGAATGCTAGCTCCTCCACCTTCAACGTCTGGTAATCACAGGTCCATTGTGGATTGAATGTGGCAGGGAATGGTCTTTTGTCCTTTTTAAGCACTGTCTGTCAATATGCAAATATCTTTCCAGTCAAAGGTGTGTTTTTATTTTTAAAAGCAAGTTCTTTCTTTACTCCAGTAACAGTTTAAAATCAATGTTCATGTGGTGAAATTAATGTGCCTCATTCTTGGACTTTCCTGCCTGATTCCCTGAGAGAGCAAAGGTCCATCAATCTCAGTCTTGAATATACTCCACAATAGAGCATCTGTAATCCTCTGGGGTAGACAATTCCAAAGTTTCACAACACTGAAGAAATTTCTCCTCATCTCCATCCTAAATGATTGACCCCTTATCCTGAGGCTGTGCGCCTATGTCCTGCCTGAGTTTTGACACTTCATCTATTAGCGTCTGCTGGAAACTGGAAGTTGGATGAGGATAGGATTAGTCTTAGTTGCAACATCCTTCCATGGTTGAAGAGCCTGCAGATAATCTCCCCAGGTTGTCTCATGAAGAATAACCACTTGGGCAAGTCACAATAGGTTGGTTGGTGCCTGTGAAATAACCACAGTTCGCTCAGTGATTTCGGGACAGGAGGAAAAAGATGGAGCTGCATATCGCAGCCGCCTTATGAGGGTGTGGTGCATTTACCTGTCTAAGATGTCAATATGCTGTACTACTACAAACTTGTGCATTGCAAAACATGACCGAGCAATTTAGAATTGACTATTTTAGGACTGTTATGACCGAGGCGGGAGCGATGCACTGTCCATTCAGTCCCATCACTCCACAGGTCACAGCATATTATTAAAATTTTCCCACCCAACTGGAAAACAGCCAAATTAAACCCACCAGTAACCCCCAGAATAAAACAGACCAAAGCAGGTATCTTTAGACAACAACAAATTAATTATTTATTAAACACTAAATCTTAAACGCTATTAAGATAAACCTATGTCCTAAAGGCCTTATAACTTCTTTTAACCTAACTCCCCTTATTCACACACATGCACTCAAAAATCACAGTTAACCGGTTTATTTTAAAACAAAATTATGTTTTAAAGATTAGCTGTTTCTTAAGAATGAATAAATAACTGGCATATAAGTCTTTGTGGGTTATGTTCCTGAGAGTGAGATATCTGAGTGTAAAAATAATCAAATGCTACTCGAGGTCTCCACGCAGGTTTGATGAAATAGTCTCTTGTAGATAGGCATTTAAAACACTTGGGCTGCAGCAGGCATCAAACAGTTCTTTCAACGATGAGCACAGCCATTGGTCTACTTGAATTTTAAAACCGACACGCTCATTCGAAACTTTACTTCAGCAATACAAAGCGTTCTTCAAAGGGTATTTCCTCCTTAGGCAATTAACTCAGGCTGTAGCTCCTGTAGAATTTTTGCTGAGAGAAATAGCTTTTTTCTTCAGTAGCATGCTTCGTTGGTGTCTCTCAAAAACTGGTTTCAGCCAGTTTTTATACTGTTAAATTGTTACAGTATACCATGTGACCTCCCTCTCTCTCTCCTGCTGTGGCCTAGGAGCTGGCACACTTTGCCTCAGAAATCCAAAAGCTTCTCTCTCTGTCTTAAAGGCACACTATTTTAATCCGAGAAGAAAATAAATACAGTTCCATGACAGGACAATAAGTAGAATTGCATTTTCTGATGACTTTAGCCTTGTGGATGTTAAGAGCAGGGATATGACCTGCTCAAGGCAAGTTCCAGTGCAAATTTTTGTTTTTTGGAATAGAAACCAGTATCAATCAAAAGGGTAGTCAATGAAATATACATAAAACTACTTGGCTGGACAAGATGTATTGTGCCTGGCTTATTCATGCCATAATTCTAGTATATATGCCAAAGAAACTCAAAGGAATTTAAACCAAATATGATTTTGGCTTTTAGTACCAACTACAAGTGTACAACTGATTCTGAATCAAAATTTGCAGCTCCGTTCACGAGAGAAGTTGGTGAACTTAGTAACAGTATGTTGTGGCTGCCAATTTAATTCAGCCGAAGCTGAAATCATCTTACAAGTACATGATTAAGATTTGCCTCCAATTGAGTGTTGGGTCTGTAGTAGGTTTTGCTTTAAGATCAGTCTAGTAGTGAATACCTGACTCTCAGATTTTTAATCTGATGGAGATAATAAAGCAAAATACCCATTTCACCACATGTAAGGTATTCTGTTATACTGGAGACCTTGTTAAATTCCTTTAAGCAAGGTGGTAGATATGTTTTTATAAGTTGTTGCTTTACTAGATACGAAGGTAAATTTTATTGCCGACAACTATTCAAAGTTCTGATTTGGTTGTTGGCTGGAAGAAATAACTGTCTTTCTAGCTATAGTCTAGATATGGGTAGTGCTATTGAACATACCTACCTGCTAACCTAGAATATTTAAAGAAGTTGATTGTCAGCTCCAAAAACATTCCTGAATTATAGGCAACGTGACCTGTAAAGGCCAGGAGTTGGATTGTAAGTGCATTGCAACATGGCGAGGCATAAGCTATAGATGCCTGTAACATTATTACTGGAGGACAAAGTCTGGTTACACAAAAGGAATTTGCATTTACATAATGCCTTATCATGTCCTCAGGAGGCTTTAAAATGTTTTACAACCAGGGAATCACTTTTCAAGTGAAATCAGTGTCGCTATGTCATCAAATACAACAGCCAACTTGTACCAGCCAAGTCCCACAAACAGTAAATAAGTGGGATGAAGTTATCTGTCTTTGGTGATTGAGCAATAGTGGCTTGGACACTGGATAAACTACCTGCATTGTGAGTTTGTACATCTCTCTCTGTCCCCCTCTCTTTTTTTTCCTCCCCACCTCCACCAAGTTGAACTCTATTGTAATTCAAATAGTTGCTTGATAGTGCAGAACTTGAGTCTTGGTGAAAAAAGAGAGCTGTTGAAGCTTTTCGTCTTGTACTAGGCCAAAGCAACAGTTGGCTCTGATTATTGTCATTCTGCCTTTCAAGCCAATGATCACTTATCCTGAAAGGAGTTGTATTTATTTTAACTGTGCTAATAAGATGATGAGTTGTATGGGCTTCAGTACGGCTTTAAATTAAATGACTTAACACATCTGTTAAAATAGTGGACTTAAGATTGTCATTTTAACATGTTCATTCACTATTATCACCAACAGTAATTCATTTAAATTTGTTTTTGGTATGTGGGTGATTCTAGTAAAGCCCCATTTACTGTCCATCCAAGGTTGTACTGAGAAGGTGGTGGTGGGTCTTCTCCCTGAACTGCTGCAGTACTTTGGGTGACTCTGTGTCTGCAGTGATGTTGAGCAGGGGTTTCCAGGATATTGACTCAACAACTGAGGGATTGCACGTCCAAGTCAGGATAAGTAGGTTTCTTAGAGGGGCACTTAAAGGTGTCCCCAACTCCACCTCCCTACAACTTTGCCGCTCTTGTCTTTCTCAGTGGTTGGGGTGACAAGGAAGGGACGTGTTCTTGAAGTAACCTTGGATGAGTTACTGAAATGCAACCTGTAGATTGTACATACTGCAACCACTGTGCACTTATGGTGAGGTGGGTGGATATTGGGTCCAGTGGCAGGGGGTACCAATCAAATTCCTGTGTTCTGAATGGTGTTAAACCACTTGAGTGTTGCAGCTGTACTAGTCCAAGTGGTATTATTGCCCCTCCGTTCCCTTAGGAGCATCATTTGCTGTGTCCTTGACATTTTCCAGGGTCTAGGCATAATGAGGCAAAATGTTCCTGCTCCTGTGTATTGGGAAGGTTTGGGGGCTGGTGGGGGGGGGGGAGGTGCATGTGACTGATAAATATTTGAAAATGAGTGAAATCCAGCTTCTGTTTTTGGCAATTTGCACTATTCGAACACTGAGCATGGTGGGGCAGCTTGATGAGCTCCAGCATTGATATGTGGCAGGGGAAGCTCCCTAGCCAAAAATTTAAGTGCTATTGCAGTGTATTTCTATGATTCTTTTTTATGCAAGACAAGCATATTATGTTATTTATAATCGTTAATATTCAATGCAGGTAATGGTAATTAACTTCCATTCTATCTGTGGTAAGCAGAAAAATTCATCAATTCTTTTTCCTCTCCTCCACCTACTTAATGTACAGTCATCATATGAACATCCAAAAATTGCTAATGAAGTCTATTGCTTTTATATGCCCTTACCACTCCTTCTGCTGTAACCTACATTAACTGTTTCTCTTTCTAACCACTGCCCCCCCCCCCTTCTCTATTTTTAATTATTTCCTTTTTTAGGTCACTACATTATTTTTATCATGGTGTGCGATTATCTTTTTTGGCTTGTGAGGTTTAATTTTCAAAGAGCAAGTTCCCATTTAGACAGTAAAGTGAAAGCTTCTAATCAAATCTTCCTGTTGATGTAAACAGGTGAGTTTTGCTGTAGTTTGTCCATGAGTCGTTTTGCTCATGGATCAAATTCAAGAACAACTTGCATACATTGTAAAAGATGAAGGAACTCCACACTTCATTGGTAGTTAAAAGAAGAGAAGGAAAGCAGAAATTAGTATGCTGGTTGAGGTACTCTCAGAGGTGGGTTTGTAGAAGACGTGGAAGGGATGTGCGAAGATGGTAGGGTTTTTGGTGGCAGTGTCATTGCCAGGGATCTGGTAGTTAAAGCAACAGTCATAATAGTGCAGCAGAGAATGAAGTAAAATGCAGGGCTGGAGGGCAGAGAGTGCTTACAATTCTGCACCACTAGAAGAGATTGCTTGCGTTGGGTTGGGGAAGGCTGTGGAGGGCTTTTAAAACAACAGCAACTTGCATTTGTACAGTGCCTTTAGAAAAACATCGCAAGCTGATTCACAAAGATCCAACAAAGAGGAAAAAATTTGAACATTGAGCCAAAGAAGGCGGGGTGAATGCTATTTTAGGGTGAGGTGAAGCTATGAATGTTGCGTATGAGTTGTGATTGATGGAGATTGTTGGTAGGTGAGTGATGGAGTGCTGAATTGAGCAGTGGCTGAGTGTAGTGGTGCATTTGGCAGAATATGCATTTGAAGTTGCATTCACTGACCTTGACCATTTGTATGAGGTTGTTAACTGACCTCCCGCACGGCATCCTGATCTTCGAGCTTAAACCCCTGTCATGACCTCCTCTGCTATCTTTTGCCACTGCCTTCTGAGCATGTATCTGGAGGCACCCCCCCCAGGGTACACGGCATCTCTCCCCTATTTGACCTCTTTGAACAAGACCTCCAGGGCCGTATTGGAAAACCTTGGTGCATGATCTGTCCCTTAGTCAGCCATTGTTGGTTGCACAGTGCACTATTCCCAATGAAATCAACATCTCTAGCAGCCACAGTGCAGCTTCCCTTAAGAAGTGCAGGCTAGCTTTAACTGGTGCTAGGAAGTAAGCATATTGGGTCTGTTGCTGATGCATACAGAAATCATTATAACGAGCAGGCAGCATGAAGTTGACCTGCTGCCTGCATTACACTGGACAGGCACAGGTTAATAATGCATCACTATTCCTGCGACTGTTTTCGGGGCTATCCAATGTAAACCCCCACCCCTTTGTTTATCAACACATCCCCAAGCCACATGAAGTGAATGCAGTCCCACAGAGCTGGACAACAGAGAAGAGGTGTGGCCAACTCTGCCAGAAGCTGCAGAGAGGAGGGATAATGCACCATCAATATAGACACGGAGGATATTTATGACTTTGGTTAGAGCTATTTTGAGGTTCTGGTCATGGCTCAAACTTGATTTGAGATATGCAAACAGGGAGTCATATGGGCTCAGATTTGAGTGGCGACATGTTCAAGGACTTTGGAGAGGAAAGATAAACTGGGGCAGGAGTTTTCCAGGGCAGAGAGATCCAAGATTTTTCTTCGAGGATGAGGTTGTTGATGGCAGTCTATTGAAAGGGAGAGATAGTACCTGAGGAGAGGGAAATCCTTTGTAATGTCAGCTGGCATGGCGCCAGGAAGCGAGCTTGGGTGGCTAGCAGATTTGTGGGAATGGGGTTAGGAGAAGGAGGTGGATCTTGTGGATGAGATGAGGTCACAGAGGGCATGAGAGGAGAAGGAAGAGAAAGTAGAGACTCTAGTTCAGGTCTTGGGTGGGGAGCAGATTGTTATTGGTGGGAAAGGGTAAAATGGAGAAGCAGTACAGGCAGCTGAACAAATGGTTTGAATCTTAGTAATTAAGATCCATAAGCTTCTTGCATGTTGGAAGTGAGGATAGAGGGGGTCGGGAGAGGGATTTAACAAGATGGTTTATAGTGGAGAAAAGAAGCTGGCAGTTTTCTTTGCATTCAGGATGAACCTGGTTTAGTGGGTGGTTTTGGCAGGGGAAAGTGATGTCTGATAACACTTTTAAGTGGTCCAGCCTGGTCTACTGATGGTTGGCTAACCCAGCTGCGCACCACATACACTTGAGTTTCTTCTCCTTGGGATTTGACGCAATGATTCGTTGGATGATCCTAAAAGTTTTGCTGGGGCAGGTGTATCAAAGGTGGAACATAGGAACGTGTCTGTTCCGCCAATCAATAAGATTATGGCTGATACCTTTCCTGACTTCATCCACCCACCTTGGCTCCATATCTGTTAATAGCTTTGACCAGCAAAAATCTGTCGATCTCTGATTTAAAATTATTAATTGAGCTAGTATCTACTGCTTTTTATGGGAGAGAGATCCACACTTCTGCCACCCTTTGTGTGACAGTGTTTCTTAACTTCTTTCCGAATTGGCCTGGCTTTGATTTTAAGGTTATATCCCCTTGTCCTAGACTCCTCCACCAGCAGAAAATGTTTCTCAGCATCTATCCTATCAATTCCTGTCAAAATCTCAATCAAATTACTTCTTAATCTTTTGTATTCCAGGGAATACATGCCTAGATTATGTAATCCTTATAACTTCACCATTGGAGTCCATTCTTGTGAATCTCCACTGCACCCCTTCCAAGGCGAGTAGAGTTTGAGTAAATTGATGGCTGTAGAATTATCATGGTGAAGGTAGAGTCAAAGTCTAGACAATTAGAATTTGGGCATTATGATGTGAATGAAGGGGGAGGGTGGGGGATGGCTGTTTTTGGGGGGTGGGGGCGGGGGGCTGTTTTTTTTTTCCAGGGGCTAACCTGGTAGTTTAGCTAGGCATCAAGATCTGCGCAGGCTTGGAGGGCCGAATGGCCTGTTCCTGTGAAGTACTGTTCTTTGTTCTTTGTTGAAATGATGGAAGGATATAGGAGGATGTGGTTGATAAGGAATACAAGGAAGTGGTCATCGATAGTCTGTGCAGTGATTGAGACAATGGAGGTAGAGAGACTAGAGGAGATGCTCAGGTCTAGGGCGTGACTGTAAATATAGGTGGGAGAGGTTTTGGGAGTGCAGTGAATGCAAAAGAGAGGGGGCAATGGAGCTGAGATGAAGTTTGAAATCGTCAAAGGTGAGTCATCACTCAGTGCAGGGGCTGAGGGAGAATATCTAGGAGAAACTCAGTGGGGTTTTGGTGTGGTGGTAGGTAATGAAGATTTCAAAGGTATTTTGTTGGAATAAGATGAGGTGCTCAAAGGAGGAGAGAGTATCAGAAAAATTGGGCAGAGGCCAAGATATGACCACCTCTGCAATTTGGACAGTGCAGATGGTGTAAATTATAACCAGGTGGGGAGGTTCAGTAAGGAGCTCAAAGCCAGAATGTCAATGTAATCATTTGTAATGAGGTCAGGGACAGCAAGGGCTGTCTAGGGACTGGATAATCAATATGGAAATGTGGAAAGAGGAAGATGGTAGTTACTGCTTGTAAGGAGGCAACGTAAAATGCAGAGGGAGACCTTTAGGGTATCTGTAGGCCTATTCAAAGAGGATTCAGTCCTGGCAGAAGAGTAGGAAGGCAGAGATGTAATGATGGGTTGGGGGAAAAATGCCCAAGAAAGAAGTGCAAGATGTATGACTCTGTGATGGGTAGGGTAGAAGATTGGTGAGAAAGGCCTAAGAGGGGCCAAAAGGGGAAAAAAGGAGAAAGAAATAGGCTCAAATCTGGAATGGCAGCCAAAATGCGTTGAGTTGCATAACATTTTGTTATTTCACAACTGATGGACAGGAGCAATGGCGGAATGAAAATTGATGATGTAAAGTTGGATGTTGGCAAACATATAGGCCGGAGTCATCAACTGCTGGCCCGCTCCGGCCACATGTCGGTGAGCTGCTGCAATCTTCAGTGCGGTAGCTTATTTGAATGGACGGGTCTGGGGCGGCCTGTCCATCACTGGCAATGGCGCAGGTGTCTGTGCGGCAGATTTTAATATTTTGGAAGCCAATAATAACAGTTAGGCGCGGGACTTTTGGCCTTCTTACCCCCCCACCACCTCCATGAGCATAAAATTGAATGGTTGTCCTCTCCAGCCCAAAACACTTTACTTTTTCAAATGACCTTCCCCTCCCCCCTCAAAGTGCATAAACGATAAACTTTACCCCTTTCCAACATCCCCTCCACCAATGAGAAGACTTTATTGTTGCTCCTCACCCCCTCCCCCATCACAGAAAAAATGACCAGCTCCCCCTCCTAACCTGTGTGGCGCCTCGATTCCTGGAGTGATCTTCAGGCTTCCTCCACTACGGACCCCGACACCTGGGGGGAATTAAATTTAGCCCATTGAATCTGATCCTGTACTTGCAGATGGTATCGCTGAGGGAAATATGAGGAGAGGATCAAGAGCAGTGCCCAGATGTAACACTGTGAGCACAGGTAAATAAACTGTAATGGTCAACCCATCAAGATTCCATCAGTGAGCTAAGGCTGATAATAGTCAACAGTGCCCTGGAGTACAGCAAATCAGCATTGTTCACTTATTGGATTATGAAGTCTGCAACAGGAAACTGACACCTTTCCAATCTCTGAATGTCAGACCTGATGTTTTGGAACCAGTTTGATCCTGAAGAGATCCACTTTATTTTTCTGCTTTGCCCCCAACAAAGAGCGTATGATATTTAAAGCTTCATTTTACATTACAACACTAATTTTAACAACAATGCAAAAAAGCTGTCTGAAGAAAGTTAAGAGCTCCAGTGTAACTTCTTAATGTCCAGTTTCCATGTTCCCTTAGGTGAGGGAAAATAGATCACTTTTTTGGACTTGGCATGTATGTACGCTGCAGCTTTCTCATTTTCAATTCCCACCTTACCATTTTTCTGATATGTGAACTGTTTATATGATCCATGGATAGTATACTTAAACAAAAAACTGATTGCTTTTGTTGAGAAAGAATGCAAAGATGTCATCTATGTGTAAATTAACAGTGTTGATCTTGTCTGACCATGAACTGCAGCTGGATGTTTGGTACACTGTAGTTCCAACAGTAGATTCATGTAAACTGTTCAAGTGAAGCTTAAAGGTCTTGATGTTATGGCTGGATTCCAACCCTTGTACTTTAGCTTAAGTCACTGTGCAAAGTTAACTCCCCAAGGATGGATTTATCATATAATTCGCTATATGTTCTAAGGCCAGCTGACTGAATTTATCCTTGTTCGTTAGTGTAAAGAAAACTTTCTTTTTTTTCGATTTTAGATTTGATGGGAGAATATGTAACCACTTTATCTCGTGTGTGTGTTTTATTTAAGGTTGAAGAAGGCTGGTGGGAAGGTATCCTCAATGGTAAAAGTGGAATGTTTCCCTCAAATTTCGTTAAAGAGCTTCCAGATGAACAAGAGGAAACAGCCAGCACTCAAGAGGATACCACATTAAAAACAAGTAAGTTCAGAAAATATATTTCAGTAAAATTCATAGCGTATTTCCTGACTTATTTCTAGGGTTGGAACGAGCAGAATATTCAAGTACCTGTATGTTACATTGTGTTGGTCTAAAACTATTGTCGTTCTGTGACCTGAGTTTATTGCTTTAGGAAAAAATATCATTGTTTTGCAATTCTATTACCGCCCACCAGAAAATATATTTATTGTTTGCCACGGACAGGGAAGGGAAGTTTGTTTTCCTTGCATTTGAAGCCCGATCACAAGTCTGACGCTCTGGTAGAGAAGTCAAATGATTAGATAGCTGAGAAACTTTTTTTTTCTGGAATTTCACCATATAGCCTTAAGAAACTCTGTCTTAATGAGAGTTTGAAATGCATAAATAACCTCAATCTATTCCTACCAACTCAACTTTCACCCCTGTCAGATGTTTTTGCGAGTAACTATGAAAACATTTTCTCTTCTGCATAAAGAGTGATTGCTGCCTGACCTATTTTACTGTGTGCACCACATCATGATGCTCTCAAAATCTCATCCAAGATAATGGCAATATAAACTAAGCAGTACAATTTTAATAGGGTTGCAGGAACAGAGACACCCTGAGGGTATATCTACACAAATCTTTGAAGGTGGCAAGACAAAGGAAAGGAGACGAGGGGACATTTAATTGAGATGCATAAAATTATTAGTGGCCCAGTTAGTGGATAGGAAGGACCTATTTCCCTTAATAGAGAGATCAGTAACCAAGGGGCATAGATTTTAAAGTAACTGGTAGAAGGATTAGAGAAGAGTTGAGAAATTTTCTCACCCAGTAGGTAGTGGGGGCAAAAACTCTCATTGCATTTAGAAAGGACTCTGATATGCACTTGAAGTACTGTAACCTACAAGGTTATGGGCCAAGAGCTGGAAAGTGGGATTAGGCTGAATAGGTATTTTTCAGCTGGCACAGACATGATGAGCAGAATGGCCTCCTTCTCTGCTGTAAATTTCTATGACTCCATGATTCTATTGAGAAGGCCTTTAAAGCATTTGGGATTTTTGGCTTTATTAATATAGGCATAGCGTACAAAAGCAAGGAAGTTTTGATAAACCATTATAAATCTCTGGTTGTGTTCATTTCTGGGCACCACACTTTAGGAAGAATGTTAAGGCCTTGGAGAAGGTGCAGCGATTTACTAGAATGGTATCAGGGATGAGGGACCTCGCTAATGTAGAGAGACTGGAGAAGCTGGGGTTGTTACAGCAGCAAAGGATGAGCGGAGATTTGATAGAGATGTTCAAAGCCATGATCAGGCTTGATAGAGGAAATACGGAGCATCTGTTTCTATGGCAGAAGGGTCAGTGAATGCAGATTTAAACTGAAAGGCGAAAGAACCAGAGGTGACATAAGGAAACATTTTTACACAAGAGTTGTGATCTGGAATAAACTGCCTGAAAGGGTAGTAGCAGCAGGTTCAACATAATTTTCCAAAGGGAATTGGATAAATACTTGAAGGGAAGATATTTGCAGAGCTATGAGAAAAGAGGAGTGGGCCTAATTGGATAGCTCTTTCAAAGGTCCAGCAGAGACATGATGCTCTGAATGACCACCTTCTGTTCTGTATCACTGATTCTATGAAGTTTAATTAAAATTGCATTTTGGTTTTGTTATGATGAAGGATCTTCTAGTTCCTTTAATTTTCTCTGCACTACACAGTTCCCCTCGTATCATTGTCAATACTCTTCTATAGCATGGCCCTTGAAGTTGAAATTGTTGCATTCTCAAAATCCTGTTTTATATACAAGATAGTCGATGAAAATTGCTTATTCAGATTGCTATCTGCCATATAGTTAGCTCCAACCTCAACAGTCTTGTTGAATCTGGTGGTGGTTGAAAATCAGTACTTAGCAATGGCAAAAGAGGGAAGCGTAGATGAAGGAGACCATTGGCCCATTGAGCTCATCCATCCGTTTTAAAAACATATGATCTTCCACTTCACGGCAACTCTGCTGCCCTATCTGGAAGACCATGCTCTTTGATCATTCTATGTGTGAAGAAATATTTCCTGAGATCAGACCTGAAGAAGCATTTTACTACTTTCTGCCCAAGTCGTTGTACATTAAAACATAGCAGTAGGAGTAGGCCATTCAGCCCCTCAAGACTGTTCCACCATTTAGTTAATCATGTCTGATTTTCTCCTCAACTCCCATTACCCACTTTTGCTCCATATCCCTTGATACTCTTAGCCAATAAAAATGTATTGATCTTAGTCTTGTAGCTGCTTAGTCAGTTGAAATTTTCAAGCTTTGGGGGCAAGTTCTAGATTTTCAGTATCACTTGTGTGAAAAATTCTCTGAATTCACTCCTAAATGGTCAAGCTCAAATTTTAACGTTTTGGATTCCACCACACCCCCCACC
This sequence comes from Heterodontus francisci, assembly GCF_036365525.1. Taxonomy (NCBI): domain Eukaryota; kingdom Metazoa; phylum Chordata; class Chondrichthyes; order Heterodontiformes; family Heterodontidae; genus Heterodontus; species Heterodontus francisci. Next base: position 31,575,758 of record NC_090380.1, on the reverse strand, counting down.
CCCCCCAACGATCCCCGACCAGTGGAAATTGTTTCTCTGTATCTATCCTAATGAATCACTTACTTATTTTAGTTACCTTGATTAAATCACCCTTCAACCTTCTAAACTCAAGGCACTATAAACCAAATGTATGTAACCTTGCATTATAATTTAATCCTTTCAGCCCTGATATTATTCTGGTGAACTTGCACTGTATCCCTCCAAGGTCATTGTATCTTTCCTGAGGTTTATTGGCCAAAACTGAATGCAGTATTCCAGATGGGGTCTGTCCAAGGCTGTATATAACTGACGCATCAGTTCCTTACTTTTGAATGACGACTGCCTTGAGAGAAGGCCCACCTTTCGTTGGCCTTCTTGATTACTTTCTGTACCCGTGAACTAGCTTTTAATCTCTTTGCTCTTCCACAGCTCCTAGTCTCTCAATAGTAAGAAAATAATACAATTTGTCTTCGCAAATCCAAAGTGCGTGACCTCATTACCGCATTAAATGACATCTACCATAGTTCTTCAAATTCATTCTGTCTGTCTGCCTCTTGTAACTTCCTGCTCCCATCCACACAACTTACTGTGCCTCCTAACTTAATGACGCCTGCAAACTTGGATATGTAACTCTACTATTCCTTCATCCAAGTCATTAATATTGATGGCGAAAAGCAAGGCTCCAGTACAGATCCCAGGGGAATGCTGCTTCACCCAACCTGCCGATCGGAGTAAGTGCTTTGTCTGTAAAATTGGGCTCCATAGCACCACTGGCGCTAAGGAAGCCCCAAAGTAAGAAAATGTTATATGAAGTGTGCGCCTATGTGTCGGGAGTAGTTGGATTGTGGCAAAGAGCCATTCTGGCTGATTTGACTTAAGTTTCTAAAATTTGGACCCCACAGGTCCAGTGTCTCGTGCTAATCACTCTCAGCTGAACATACAATGGCTTGTTTTTGAAGGGTCTTTTGTTGATTTGGTGCATCCATTCAGGGAGGACGGAGGATTTGGTCCTTTCTACACGCCAAGTCTGCAAGAGGTATAGGAGCTTTAGTTGCAGTGCTTCTGGGTCTGCAACATGACCAACAGATGGAGCAAAAGCTGCAGAGAGGGGAAGCTCAACATAGAGGAAGGAAGAGGAGAACTCTCCAGAGAAGGCCCTGTTCACCTCAGATTTTCAGAGAGCACTTCTCCTCCTACTCCAGCACACCCAGGAGCAATACCTAAGGTAACTCAGATTCAACAAGGAGGTGGTCACAGAACTATGCAGCTTCCTTCAAGAGGACCTACAGCCTCACACCAGGGCAAGGACCATGCTGTCAGTGGCTATAAAGGTCACAATCGTGCTAAATTTCTACGCAACCAAGACATTCCAGGTGGGAGTGTGCGACATAGTGGACATCTAGTACTCTGTCCATCAGTGCATCCAGGAGGTGATGGAGGCCCAGTATGCGAAAGGAGGTGATTTCATTGTGTTCTCCTTAAGCAGGAGGAGCAGGCACATGGATTTGTCAGTATATAGCGGAATTCCCAATGGTGCAAGGAGGCATTGACTGCACACACGTGGCTCTGTGGGCCCCGATGTCAACGGCAAGAATGAAAGGCACCACAACGGGTGACCATGCGCAAACCATTATGTTGGTGAATGTTCAGTATTCTTGTAACAGCCACATACCTACATCCTGAGGCAGTCTGCTGTCTTCGGGCCTCCAAGAAGAGGCTGGCTGCTTGGAGACTAGTGCTACCCCCTCTACACCTGGCTGATGAGCCCCTCTGCCACTCGACCACGTGAGGACAACGGGCGTATAATGAAAGCTATGCAGCCACCAGAAACATCATGGAGCAGACCATGGGCGTTCTCAAGCAACAGTCCCAGTGCCTGGACTGTTTGGGGAGAGCCCTACAGTACCCACTGGAGTGTACCTCCAAATTAGTGATGGACTGCCGGGTCTTCCTTAACCTCACCATGAGGGCGCAGCCATGGCCACCAGGCATCTGGAGCACACCTTGCGAGGAGGAGAATGAAGATGAGGCGGGAATGATGCAGTCGGAACCCCTTCTTTCTGGAGGGGTTGTTGGAGAACACCTGCTCAAACTCTGCTTCCCTTAGAAAACATTCCTTCACCACTATTTCTCCACCATTGCCCACTTACCATTCATATGGGATTCCCCATTTCAGCATCCCCGTGACCCAGATCCTGCAATAAAAGCCACCACCAATAACCTTTTGCCTTTATTCCAAAACACATTGACTTATATAAACAAAAATGAACTATTCACCCTGTGCATTCCTTAGTGCCTGTTTTGTGGGTGCCTTTGCCTATCCTAGTGCTCCAACGCAGTGCTACCCCAGTGGCTGTTGGAAGGTTGCTGACTTTCACTGAGATAGAATACAGATGACTTTGCGGATGCCCTTGAGAAACTCTGAGCCTAGAAAGCCTGGCCTCGGACTTCACCATCTCACTGTGGGTGGCAACAGGCTGGGCTGGCTGGCTGGCTGACTGACTAGCAATAGCGATGGTACTGGCAGAGTGGCATGTTGGGAGCATAAATTTTTGCTTTCCTGAGAGAGGACAGCAGGTCTGTGCTCCATGGTGCCACTGTCACACCCATGCAGCGGAACCTCACCAATCCCAGCAATCTGTTGGAACACAGATTGCTGGACTGCTCTGAGAGTCTGCACGCCCCTGAGATCCGAAGACATGATGGCAGCAAACATGGATCTAATGACCTCCGTTTGAGCTTCCACTGCAGTGCTGAGACATTGGGTAGGTTCCACCTGTGCTGCAGTGGAAACCGACGGTGGTCACCAGGTGCTGCATCACGACTGGGTCCGCAAGTGCTCTCATGGAGTAGGCCACCACTTCCAAGTGGAAAAGATGGGCTCCAAGCTCTGTGCGATGCCCTGTGCCACATTGGAGCCAGACTCCTCCATGCTCCTTGATGGTGACAGGTGGTTGTCTGGCAGGCCTCCCAATGCACCAAGCATCTTGATGTGCGTCCTCATCAGTGTTCTCCTTTGTCACCTCATTGAAAGTTCTTAGCTGGGTCCCCTGTAGCAGAATTCATCTGCAATCTCACCCTCCAGTAAACTGGCACTTGTATCCTGGCCTGGCTCAGCCACTTGTGCTCAAAGACTCACCACATGCTGATCCTGGCTCCATACCAGTCTCTAAAGTTTGCTTAATGCCAGTAAATGAACTGGTGGCTGAGTGTGTTAGGGCAGCTCACCACCACCTTCTCGAGGGCAATTAGGGACGAGCAATAAATGCTGGCCTAGCCAGCGATGTCCACATCTCCCTTCACCGCCCCCCCACCCAAAAATGACACTGCTTCTTCAGTCGTGTGCTGTTGCTCTCCCTCTTCCCCCTGAGGCTGCCGTGGCCGTGGCTGGACAGGCGGCTGTTCTTGAGAATGCAGAAAGGGAGGGTTGTGTAAGGTAAAGTGGAGGGGTTGGTGGGGGGTGGTTTGTTGGGTGGAATGCAAGAGGTCCATGGTTGCACCATCTGCAGCTTGCACTTCGTGCCAGATAGCATGATGAGGGTGAGATGGGAGTTGAGAAAAGACATGAGGCAGGAACAAAACATCATCCATAATGTTCTTGGTGATGCCAGATGCAACAGGTTCTTTCTCAGCCAGACTCATGATGTGCAGTATGATCTTCTCTATAGAGCTCAAGGGATGCAGGTGTGCATGTCCCCTGCCACATCTTCTCTGCTCCCTTCTATTATGTCACCATCTCCTGCGCGAGAGAGAGAGAAGAATGGCAGTGATTGTGTTGCAGTGTATTTGGGTGATGTGCCTTCCATAGCTGAATAACTGGAGGTTTGTGGAGGCAGCGAGAGATGAGTGTCAGGCTGGCATCATTGGAAGATGGGTGAGTTGGAGTATCTGAATGTAAGGCCCTGCTGGGGATGTGGTGGATAGGAGATGTCATGTGAAGATGCATTTGCTGACCTTGATCTCCCTGGCCACCTGCTCCCAGTCCCTTCTGGGGATGTTCCTTGATGGTTGCCTGGCCCCCTGTAGAAACGGGACCGGATTTTTAAAGCTCGCTGAGATTGGGAACAAGTGTGAGCACAATATAGAGATGGCATTATCGGAGGTCGGCAGCAGCTCCTGCTGCCTCCGGAACGTGCTGCCTTTTTTAAAGGGACACCAGGAGGGAAGAAATGGCAACCCTGCTTGCCTCCAACTAAATGCCTGTTAAACTCATGAACAGGCTTGTCAGCAGCAATCTTCAACTTTTAAAGGGAGGGAACAGGGAAAATGTCATGTCTGAAACATAGTAGCAGGATGTACAAGTCGTGAACACTATGGGGGACCATGAGGGCCATGGGGAGGGCTGATTTAAAATAATGCAGAGGCATAAAGTAAAGCTCAGTTGCTTCAAAAGTGCCACAGAGTAGCCGTTGCTGGAACTGGAAGACTTGTTTTTCTCAGTGGTAAGCAATAGGAAGCCGTAGAGGGATGTGAGGCCTTGGAAGGAGACTGCTCCTCAGGAGAGGAGCAGGAGGTAAGAGAGGGAATAACACTGAACAGAGAAGTGCCCCTGCTGCACAATGAGGTGGCTGCCTCCTGCCCCTCTTCAGGAAGAGGACCATCCTCCTCTCCCTCAGCCTCCAGCATTGCTTCCGGGTAGCATCAGTGAAGCGAGGGTCTGCCTTGCCCCTAGAGCCAGGCTTCCAGCTCCCTTGTGACATCTTGCTTCCCTCTGAAGCAGTGGAAGATTTTGGCACAAATAGCAGTTCTTTCCCTCGGGACAGCCATCAGCCTCAGTGATGGCTCTCTTGGGGTGTCTACATGAACCCCACACTTGATCTGACCCACCTCCATTCCCAGCCCAGCTAGCAGGAAACCTGTCTCCTTACCAATTAAAGGCTTACCCATTTGAAAATCTGAATCTGAATCAATTTCCCATCAGAGGCGGGTTTCTGACCCAAAAGCAGACATGGCTCTTGTTTCCCACCATCCGTAACAAAAATCCAACCCATGACCTCTATTCTGTTGACCTCCAAGAACTTGGGAGCCCCCTCTCTGCCCAGGTGCTACTTTTCCTTTGTTCCTAATTGCAATACTGGCAGTCTGCAGCAGTTTCCTCCTTGTCAGTGCAATTCTCCTTTAAGAGGGCAGACTGCCTTTAGGAGCTGGAGGCTAGCTGGAACACATGCTAGTCTTGCATGCTGTTAGGCCCCTGTTGTGCATGCAGCCAACCAGCAGCGTGGGTCACACTCAGCTGCAGGATACAATCAGGCAAATGATGTAGCCCGGAGTTTTCATGTCACTTGCCTCAGTGGGACCAGGTGTGGGCAGATTGTGGATTTTGACTGCTGCACCCGAAAACTGGTGCAGAACAATTTTTAGCCCTTGATCTCTACCTCTCAATCAATTTCCAACCCATGTCTCAAGGTTCCTTCCAATTCCATGCACTCTCTTTTACGCTAATAAAATTAGCAGAACCTTATCAGATGCCTTCTGGTTATCTATCAAGACAACATCCATGGATGTACCCCCTATCTAACACACGAGTGATCTCTTCAACTAGATTAGTCATCCATGCTTGATCAGCTTGTCCAAGTGCTCAGTCACTGTCTGTGATGGATTCCGGTAATTTCCCCACAACTGACATAGTTTTTTGATTATTTTTCTTTCCCTCCCTTCTTAAATAGTGGAGTGACATTTGCAATTTCCCAAACCAAAGGCACAGTTCCTGAATCTAGAGGGCTTTTGAAAATTCTGACTAATGCAACAATACATTTTGTTGGAAACCATCATGTTCTGGAGGTTTGTTCATCTTAAATCCCATTATTTTCTCGATTAACATTTATAAAAAAAAAATCAATTAAATCCACTAAGCTCCTCTCCTTGACCTATTTTAGCTGGTATTATGTCCTCTTCCTCCACTGGGTTAATGGTTCCATATAACTCATTTTCTGTCTTAACCATTTGTTTAACCATTGTCTTTTAATGTACTTATGTCCTGCAATCATGGTTCAATTTGATAAAATCCTCAAGATTAACCTGTTGTTTTCCTTTTAGTATGTTGCATATCTCTATTTAAGATCCTTTCAATTCCTTTCCAGTCAAAGTTTTTTTTTCTCATATGGTTTTTTCACATTGGGAGTCAGTCATGTAGCTGTACTCTGCCTCACTAAGAGGACTTGAGTGTTTCTCGAGCCCATCAGTGATTAGGACTAGAACATAGTATGCAGGCTGTCATCTGCTCAGAGCACTATTTAGCTTCAGCATGATGGCCTCAGACTTGTAATATACAGACTTGCCTATTTTCACACCCAAAAGTTTAGCCTTATTAACTAGTTCAGCATAATTCAATCAATAAGTTTGTTGTGTTTCCCTGACCACTACCCAAACTTTATTTGGTCAAATAGCCTAGCAGCATTCATTTCCCTTCATTAAATCAGTGCAATGTTCTTTTAGACATTAAGGACTTGAACAGTCCTGAACAGGATGCTACAAATGGAGTTGGTGGAAAGACAATGGATGGATCAAATGGTGCAATAGCAACAGAAATTCAGCCGAAAAAAATAAAAGGATTTGGCTTTGGAGACATTTTTAAAGACAAACCTATCAAACTGAGACCAAGATCGATGGAAATAGAACTTGATAACAGCACTATTGATAAGGTAACTGCTCCAAATATTAAAATAACACATTCAGTGTTTTTTGGTTTAGTATCAACTGTTGCATTCTATAATAATTCTTTCTTGAGAGTATAAATTATGCCTGCATTGTGTAGGCCTGCCTACACAATAGTTAGTAAGAAAATAGCTGACTTGTTACATAATTACTTTGTATCTATTTGCACAGTAGAGGAAGAGGGCAAAATACTAGTGGTACAAGGGAACTTGAAAGTAACTTGCTATGAGTGGACCTTTAGTGGATTATAGCCTTGGTCCAAACATGGACAAAAAAGGTGAGGTGCGAGTGACTGCCCTTGACATCAAGGCAACATTTGACCGAGTGTGGCATTGAGGAGCTCAAGTAAAATTGAAATCAATGGGAATCGGGGCGGGGGGGGGGGCGGGGGGGGAAACTCTCCACTGGTTGGGGTTAAACCTAGCATAAAGGAAGATGATTGTGGCTGTTGGAGGCCAATCATCTCAGCCCAGGATATCACTGCAGGCCTTCCTCAGGGTAGTGACCTAGGCCCAACCATCTTCAGCTGCTTCGTCAGTGATCTTACTTCCATCATAAGGGTATGTTTGCTGATGATTGCACAGTGTTCAGTACTATTTGCAACTCCTCCTATACTGAAGCAGTTCATGTCCACGTGCAGCAAGACCTTGACCACATTCAGGCTTGGGCTTATATGTGGCATGTAACATTCGCACCACATAAGTGCCAGGCAATGACCATTTCCAAAATGAGAGAATCTAACAACCTCCCCATAACATTCAACGGCATTAACATTCTGATAAAAGGTCACAGACCTGAAACGTTAACTCTGTTTCTCTCCACATATGCTGCCTGACTTGCTGAGTATTTCCAGCACTTTGTTTTTATTTAAGATTTCCAGTATTTTGCTTTTATCTATCTAGATTATGGTGTTCAGCCTCCTAAATTAAGGAAGGTATATCCTTTGCAGGAGGTACAGTGCAGCTTCACCAGAATTATTCCCATGCCTAAAGGGTTAAATTGTAGGAACAATTTGCGTAAGATTGGTTTCTATTCCCTTGAATTTAGAACATTGAGTGTTCTAATCAAGGTATTTTAAAATGATTCGTTCAACAGCATAGCCACAGCGAAACTATTTACTCTGATGCGAGAATCCACAAGGGGACATAATAAAATTAGAGCTTGTCCATTCAGAAGTCATATTGGGAAGGTAATGGAAATCAGGGTCACCATCCAAAGTCTGTGGATGCTGGTAAAATTGAGATTTTCAAGACTGTGATTGATAGCCTTACTTAACAAAATCTATCATGGGTGAGTAAATGGAATTGAGTTACAGATCAGCTATGAACTGGTAGAATGGCATAGCAGGCTTGAGGTGCTGAATGGCCTAGTATGCTTCATCAGTATGATGGAAAGGATCACTTCCATTTTTATAATTGTTTTAAACAACTGTATTGAATTCCCTTAGTTTGTAGAATATTTTCTGATTTATGTAGATTTTTAAAGCAAAATTTCAGTTGCTTGCTTATTAATATGCCTGTGAATCTGCCCACCAGACCCAAAAGGGGTAGATTTATTGTGGAAACTGATCCTACTGGCTTACTCTTAGTCATTGCCCTAGCATGTCTGCTTATTACCTGCTCAGCGGACAATGTGCGTGACAGTGGGGAATGACTGTTGCAACTAATGTATAAATCACAATGTTTGGGCTGCATCTGGGACAGGGAGAAAATTTCTCTAGATATATACAAAATTCAAGAATATTAACATTTTATTTAGAAGTGTATTAAATTTGATGGCTGAGTCACAAAAGTTTGATTCTGCATATACTCTGGTTAAACATAATTTTTGTGTTCAATGATTTGTGTGGCATGATTTAGGTTTTTTGTAAGAAATGTTACATTGTTGGAACATATTTACTAGTGAATCTTCCATGGCATTGCTCGTTGATAGTCATAGATATAATGCTGTAATTTAGCTGTGTTTATTACAACAGGCTGTGGAAAGTTACAGTGTATCATAAATAAGAATTGTCACATTAACACCTGTTGACTTCAATATACTGGAGATTTAGAGTGCTATCAACTCAAGGATTTAATGTGTTTTTTTCTGACTTGGTTATTTCTCTGGCATTGGGTTCTCGGGGCATCCGGATATAATATAGATTTTGGTCTTTTCCCTCTCAAAGATCTTGCACATTTAAACCAGTTTCTTTTAGTAGTTATCTTGCTGTCCATTGGGTAGCATGCATGCAAGTTAGAAAGGTCATATGGTAAAGACGAATCACTAACATTTCAATTTACAGGATCTTGAAAAGCTGACTTTTTGAGAGTTATGATACAACAGGCTAGCAGTTGCGTGTCACTTAGTCATACATTTTAAGACTTGAATACCCGAGTATGCCTTTTGTCTTGGTCTGCTATGAGTACTTCAACGACTATGGTTGAGGTCACATGGCACTTGCAGTTCTTGATGGCAGGGTACTGAATAAATGCTGATGAAAGTGGACATTGATGAGGTGATGAATGTGGTATACAGATTTACATATCTAGCCAGCCTATAAGTGATGGCGGAAGATTGCTTCAGCTGAAAACTTGTGATAGATTCTAGAGAAGTAGAAATATAGTATAAGATATGAGAAAAAGTGTCTGAGGCTAATGTCCAGTGATACTTTGGTATGTTTCTGAGATCTGGGTGCAGACAAAGGCACAGAAAATAAATATTTTTATAAGCCAAAGCTTATCAAAGAGATATTGATTATCAACTGGAAGGTGTAATCACTTGAAGATTGCAGTGAGAGGCCATATGTTAGAGTCATAGAGTTATACAGCACAGAAACAGGCCCATCGTGTCTGTGTCAGCCATGTTGTGTAGGACCAAAGGTTGATATCCTCAGAATGCAACTGAATGGAGCTTAGCTGGGCTCAGGGCCAAAAATAAGATGGTGCTGCCGTTTGAGAGGTCAGAATTCATTGCTTCAAGACCCCATCCCAAGACTTGAGCACAAATTTTGGCCTGACACTTATTCTTCAGCTAACACCATCAAACAAGTGAACTCATCATTTATCTCTCTTGCTGTTTGTTGTGAAGCACTTTGGAATCCCCAAGAATGCTAAAGGCACTATATAAATGAAAGTTCTTTAAAAGCTTTCTTACCAACTAATAATTAAAACTGGAAATATACAGCAGGTCAGTTAACCTGTAAAAGAGAAAAATTGGTATAGCATTTCATATGAGATAATTTGTCAGAACTTACGAAGGGTTTCCTTTTAAACAAACTATCTTTTCTCATTCAGATGCTGACCACTAGTCTTTGCATTTCCATTGTTTTCATTTTTTTTCACATTTTAAATTTCCACTATTTGTCATTTTCTGTTTATCTCTATTGAACATGGAATGTTTTTTTGTTTGGAACAGATGGTTATTGCAGAAGATGCTGGAGCCTCGTATGACTAGAATCAGCTGTTAAGTTTGTTTTGTTGAGATCTCTGTTCCTTGGTAACTGCATAATTGTTATTGTCCCTTCAGTGATTAAGTTTATATCTGCAGTGCAGTAATGGAGAAAATTAAACAATAAATGCCTATTTAACATTTCAGCATCAGAATCATGAAACAAGCAAATTTTAGGTGCTCAGATTTCACTTTTGATGAACCTGAAAATAGATTTGTGATGTCATAATTTTGACTCTTTAAAATTTACATTCGTAGTTTTATACTTTTTTTCCCCTAAAGGATGTAAGTTCAATTAGTTGCACTACTGGAACAACCCTATGTAAAATGCAATCCAACAGTAATGTTACTGGCATTGCTTGGACTTTGAATAATGAAGTGTTATTTAGAGGAAAATTTTGTCCATTTCTGGAAATGAAACTTTTTAATGCTTGTATAACATTTTGCAACATCCTGAGGTCGTGCAAGTCCTTTTCTTCGCCAGGTCTCGATTTGTACTTCATAAAGGAAATGCTCTTTTTAAAAAAAGAATTTTCTCTGGATGTGGGCCTGAGAAGGCGACTGCCTTGAACTGCGGCTGCTGCAGTGCTTGTGTTAATGGTGCCCCCACGATGGTTTTAGGTAGGGAATTCCATAGACAATGTAGGTTGGCAAAGTACCTCCAAGTCAGAATAGCGTGTGCTTTATAGGGGACAGGAGCAAATTTGCACAGAAAAGACCAACAAACAGCAATGCAATAAATGTTTTACTTGCTGTTTGACAGATGAATGTTAGCCCCAGGACACCAGAAGAATTCCCCATCTCTTCTTCGAATAGTGCCGTTAGATCTTTCCGTCTATTTGCAAGAATAATGTTTTTAAAAAATTTTATTTTAGAGATACAGCACTGAAACAGGCCCTTCGGCCCACCGAGTCTGTGCCGACCATCAACCACCCATTTATACTAATCATACACTAATCCCATATTCCTACCACATCCCCACCTGTCTCTCTATTCCCCTACCACCTACCTATACTAGGGGCAATTTATAATGGCCAATTTACCTATCAACCTGCAAGTCTTTTGGTGGTGGGAGGAAACCGGAGTACCCGGCGAAAACCCACGCAGACACAGGGAGAACTTGCAAACTCCACACAGGCAGTACCCAGAATTGAACCCGGGTCACTGGAGCTGTGAGGCTGCGGTGCTAACCACTGCGCCACTGTGCCGCCGTGTGGTTTAACATTTCCTCTGAACAACAGCATTTCTGACAATGCAGCACTCCCTCAGTACAGCACCAAAATGTCAGCCTAGATTAAATGCTCAAGTCTCTCAAGTGGAGCTTAAACCCACAATCTTCTAACTCCGGCAAGAGTACTGAGCCACAAGCAAATTGGCATAAAATAAAAATCAGAGTTGAATGCGTGGCTCAAAAAATGATGTGGGAGAAGTGGGTTTCGATTCATGCGGTACTAGCATCAATACTGGGCAAAGAGGGAGCAGTACTGTTGGGGCAGCCTTCACCTGAATTGCGCTGGGACCAGTGTCCTGGCAAATAGTTTAGTGAGGGCTTTAAACTAAATAGTGGTGGGGAGGGTTCAGGTGAGGAGAAATTTAGAAAGTTAACGAGAAAAGACAATGCAGTAGTGCAGGGTAATGATTACCAGAGTGTGACAGAGCATACAAACATACGAGTGCACCAGCAAAAAAGGTCAGAGAAGGGAATAATGGAAAAAGACAGAATTAAAGGCTCTTTATCTGAATGCATGTAGCATTCGTAACAAGATGGATGAATTGATAGCACAAATAGAAATAAATTAGTCTGATAGTCATTACAGAGACGTGGTTGCAGGGTAACCAAGGCTGGGAACTGAATATTCAAGAGTATTTGACATTTCAGAAGGATAGGAAGAAAGGAAAAGGAGGTGAGGTAATTAAGTTAATAAAGAATGAGATCAGTATGATAGTGAGAAATTATCTTGGCTCGCTAGATCAAGGTGTAGCATCAGTTTGGGTGGAGATAAGAAATAGCAAAGGAACGAAGTCACCTGAGGCCAATTAAGGCCCTCCTCCTGTCGCTGCTGGTAATATACCTCCTTGGGGGTGGGGGCCTCCTGATCAGGCACACTGTGCCCCATGGAGGCCCCCCATCCCTCCCAGCACAAGCCACCCTTACCGTACTACATTCCCCCCCAACTAACCGAACCCCCACCCCCCCCCCCCCCCGCCCCTCCCCTTCCTCGCCAGGACCTGGTCAATTCCAGGGCCAGTGTCCCTGTTGCTCTTCTGGCTGTGTGCAGTCCCAGCAGTGGCCACCACTCCCAGTGGCACTGCTGGGACTGAGAGCTGCCAGCCCACTTATTGAACAGTAGCTCTTGGAGGCAGGACTTCCTGCCTCAGAGAGGTGGAAGTCTCGCCTGAAGTCAATTAAGGGCCTGGGCTACGTAAAATCATAGCGTGGCTTCCAGGCCCGATGGAGGTGTGCTCTCCCCAACTTTTTGGCCAGTGGGTGGGGCCTCCAGCCCAATGTAAAATGCCAGCCATGATTTCATAACATAGTAAAAGTTGCTACAAGTATATATAAAGGAAAAGAGTAGCTTAAAATAAGCTTTGGTCCCTTAGAGGATGAAACTGGGGAATTAACTATGGGAAACAAGGAAATGGCAGAGACTTTGAACATGTATCTTTGTATCTGTCTTCACAGTAGAAGACACAAAAAGCATCTCAAGAACAGTAGCAAAAAGCAAAAGGGAGAGAAAAACTTAAAACAGTCACCATCACTTGAGAAAAAGTACTAGGAAAACTAATGAGACTAAAGGCTGACAAGTGCCCTGGACCCGATGGCCTGCATCCTAGGGTCTTAAAAGAAGTGGCTGCAGAGAGAGTGGATGCATTGGTTGTAATCTTACAACATTCTCTAATTCTGGAAAGATCACAACAGACTGGAAAACTGCAAATATTAACACCTCTATTCAAGAAAGGAAGGATATACTTGCATTGGAAGCAGATCAGAGAATGTTCACTAGGCTGATTCCTGGGATGACGAGGTTGTTGTATGAGGAAAGGTTGAGCAGGCTGGGCCTATACTCTGGAGTGTAGAAGAATGAGAAGTGATCTTATTGAAACATGTAAGATTTTGAGGGGGATTGACAAGGTAGAATCTGAGAGGATGTTTCCCCTTGTGGGGGAATCTTGAACTAACAGGCAGAGTTTCAAAATAAAGGCTCTCCCATTTAGGACAGAGATGTGGAAGAATTTCTTCTCTCAGGATAGCTAATCTTTGGAATTCTCTTCCCCAGAGAGCAGTGGAGACTGGATCTTTGAATATATTCAAGGCTGAGTTAGACAGATTTTTTGACCTACAAGGGAGTCGAAGGCTATTGAGGACATGCAGGAAAGTAGAATTAAGGCCGTAATCAGATCAGCCATAATCTTATTGGATGGCAGGGCAAGCTCGAGGGGCTGAATGGCCTACTCATGCTCCTATTTCTTACCACTGAGCCTATGCTGACACCTAGGAGAGAATGAACCAGCAGAGCGGAAGACGACTGGAAATTTACTTCAATAATATCTTATTGATTTATAGTCCCCATTCACCGAATGAAGGTGTTACTGTTTAGACTCTCCTCCCCAAACACTATTCTCATGTTAACAATGGGAGTGCAGGCTGTGACTCTCAGGATGATAACCTAATATTATGGTCTAATAATTAACCCAGAATCACTGTAAATTGCTTACTGGAAAATGCTTGGGATGCCTGTTGCAACTGAAAGTGGAAAAAGACACCAATTGACGACTGAAACAGATTAAAATGAATATCCAGGTTTATTTACAGATTTAAATTATACATAAAATGAGAGATTCTTAAGATACAGTTTAGCGCACAAATCAAACTTGTTCTAACAACAGCAATCTGCATTTATGTATCGCCTTTCAATGTAACAAACTTTTCAAGGTGCTTCACAGGAGTGTAATTGGACAACAATTGACAGCATACCAAAGAAATATTTCAAGGGATGACTTTAAAAACTTGGCCCAAAAAGTTGATTTTCAGGAGGGTGTTGAGGATGAGTGAGAGGTGAAAGGGTTTAGGGTGGGACTTCCCTGGTGGTCGCACGGAATGGCCGTAAAAGGAGTGCACTGTAAATAGAGTTTGAAAGTTGGGGATTTGGTGCAGAGAGGGAAGGAGGTGTTGCTTTTGGCCTCCAGCACTTCTAGTGGTTTGTGTAAGCTTGAAATAATAAGTATTTACAATTTTTGTCCAGTCTTTATTACAAGTTACTGTGTAGTAAAAGAAAAACACAGACTTGAATAGTAGATATAAATAATCTAGACTAAGATATAATAAAGCAGCTTGTGTGTCTGGACAGCAGTATGTTAGAATTTGGAATGTGAGACTGTCCTGTGCAAACAGATTTGTAGTTGACATTTCCATCTCAATCTGTCAAGGTCAAAGTAATTGAGCTGGATTGCGAGCTGGAGATACTCTTCACATATAAAGGAAGGGGAGAAGTATCTGGACAGCTGGGTCCAGTCTTTAGTCACACCTCATTAGGTTCAGATGCAGGTTCAGAATGGGGTTAATGTGACCAATCGTGTACAGAGTAAGGGGGACCCAGATGAGATAGAGAATAAGGATCTGCAGAAACTGATTCTATCCAACAGGTACAATGCACTTGCTACTCGTGAGGATTAAGACTGTCAAAAGAACAGGCAGAATGTGAACCATGGCACCTTGGAGCAGGAGGCTGTTCAAAGGGGGGAGGAGAAGGGGAAGTGTAATGTGGTAGCTTCAGGGAATTCAATATTAGGGGGGATAGATATCATCCTTTGTAACAGGATTGAGTGTCCCACAGGGTATGTTGCCTACCTGGTGCCAGGATGAGGGACATCTCCAACTGGTTTTGAAAGGATATTGGAGAAGGAGGGGATAATCTGGTTGTGATCCATGTTGGGACCAACAACATAGGAAAGAGTTAGAAAGAAGTCCTGTTCGAGAATACCAGGAAGTAAGAGCAAAATTTTAAAAAATAGACCTCAAGGCTTATAATCTCTGGATTATTACCCGAATCACGTGCAAATTGGTGCCGGGAGAAGCTGATTAAGGGAGGTGAACGTGTGACTGAAGGAGTGATGTGGGAAGAGGAGTTCCATTTCATGTGTCACTGGCACCAGTATTGAGACAGGAAGGAACTATACATTGAGATGGTCTCTACTTGAACTGGGCTGGGATCAGGATCCTGGTTTAAAAAAAAGGATAGTCAGGGCTGTGACAATGACTTTAAACTAGTAAAGGGTGGGTAGGGCTCAGGTGGAAAAGGTGGTATTAATAGTAGTTCAAAAACAAACAATAGGAAAGAGAGTTGACTAATAGTCAGAAATTTAGCTTTAGGAACTACAGGTCATTAAACCAGGAGAGAGAAATAAAAACATGAGCAAAACATTAGAGCAGGAGGAGAGGTTAGGGTGTGTGGCCCAAATAAGTGTCCTTTATACAAACAGGTGCAAATTCAGCTTGGAGGTTATGACATGGTAGCCATTACTGAGACTCGATGGCAAGACAGTCAGGACTGGGAACTAAATGTACCAGGTTATAAGGTCTTCAGGAAAGATGGGGAAAATGCCGGAGGAGGAGTAGGAGTAGCCTCAGTGATAAACAATAAAATCACTTCAATGATAAGAGAGGATGTAGTGAGACGTAAGCAGACAGTGACAACATTATGGGTAGAATTAAGAAATAGAATAGAAATAGAACAGGATTTATTACTGTAGTGGGAGTTGCATATAGATCCCCGGTGGAAGCTGTGAAATGCTAGATTGTATAAATGCAATGAGCAGATAAGAATGTAGTGAAGGCAGAGTGGTTTAAACAGGGAATTTTAGCTTTCATATAGATTGGGAGAAGCAGACAAGCACATGTCAGAAAGATAGTTAATTTCTTGTGTGTCCAGGATAATGTTCTGCAGCAGTATGTTCTGGAGCTAATAAGGAGGCATGCCATATTAGATTTAATTAACTAACTAACGGTGCATGAGCGTTAATGTAATAGTGATCATAATATGATCAAGATCAACCTAGTGTTTGAAAGGGAGAAACAAGATTTTAAATTTTGGTAAGGCTGGCTTCAGTGGGAAGAAAGAGAGACTGTGAAGAGTAAATGTATGGCTCGGAGTGGTGTGGGAAGAATGGGTTTCGATTCATGGGGCACTGGCACCAGGACTGGGGAAAGAGGGAGCTATTCCGTTGGGAGAGACTCCACTTAAACCAGGCAGGGATCAGTGTCCTGGTGAATCATATAAGTTGGGCAGTGGATAGGACTTTAAATTAAAAGAGGGGTGAAGGGGTCAGGTGAAGGGAAATATAGAAGTCTAAAGAGAAAAGCTGAGGCATCAGAGCAGTGTAGCAATTTGGAAAAAGACCAGCAGAGTGAGACAGGAAGGGTCAGAGAGGTAACAGTGAATCTGTGAATATGGTTCATGCAAATAGTTTAAAAAAAAGTTAATGGCTCTTTATCTGCATGAAGTATTTATACTAAGATAGATGAACTAGCGGCACAAATAAAGAAATGGTTTTGATCTAATCGCCATTGCAGAGACATGGTTACACGGTAACAGAGGTTGGGAAGTAAATATTCCAGGATGCATTTTGAAAAGACAGGCAGAATGGGGAAAAAAGGAGGAGTTGCCCTGATGGTAAAGGATGACACAAGGGCAGCAGTCAGAAAGGATCTTGGCTCAGAATATCAGGAGATAGAATCTGAATGGGTGGCGATTAGGAATAACCAGGGTCAGAAAATGCTGGTAGATGTAGTTTATAGGCCCCCTAATGGCAGTTATACTATTGGACAGAGTATTAGGCAAGAAATAATTGGAGCTCATAACAAAGGCATTGTAATAATTATGGGGGTCTTTAATTTTCTTGTAGACTGGACAAATCAAATTGGCAAAGCTAGCCTGGAAATTGAGTTTCCAGAATGCTCTTGTGACAGTTTCCTGAAATAATATGTTGTTGAACTAACTAGAATTAAAGCTATTTTAGATCTAATATTGTGTAATCAAGGAGAGTTAATTAGTAACCTTATAGCAAAAGATCCACTGGGAAATAGTGATCATAATACAATTGAATTTTGTATTAAGTTTTAAAGCAACATTCTCCAGTCCCAAGTAAAGCCACATAGGTATGAGGGGAGAACTGGCTAAGGTTGATTGGGTAAATACACTAAAAGGTATGGCGGTAAATAAACAGTGGGAAACATTTAAAGAAACAATTCAAAATATTCAACAAAAATACATTCCATTTTAAAAACAAAAATCAAGAAGGATCCATCCATGACTTGCTAGGGAAGTTAAGGATAGTATTAGATTAAAAGAAGAGGGTTATAATGTTGCAATGAATACAAGTAAGCCTGAAGAATGGGAGTGTTTTAGAAACCATCAAAAGGCAACCAAAAAGTTGATAAAAATGGGAAAATGGAATATGAGAGTAAACTAACCAGAAATATAAAAACTGATTGTAAGAGTTCTTACAAGTATGTAAAAAGGAGAGTAGCTAAAGCAAACATTGGTCCTTCAAGGCAGAGACAGGAGAAATTATCATGGGGAATGAGGAAATGGCAGAAACGTTGAAGACATATCGTCACAGTAGAAGGCATAAATTACATAGCAGAAATAGAGGGTAACCAAGGGGCTAATAAGAGTGAGGAACTTAAGGTAATTAATATCAGCAGAGAATAAGTACTTGAAAAACTTCAGGGACTAAAACCCGACAAATCCTCAAGATCTGATGGCTTGCATCCTAGGGTTCTAAAAGAGAGGGCTGCAGAGCTGGTGGATGCGCTGGTTATGATTTTCCAGAATTCCTTAGATTCTGGAATGGTCCCAGTGGATTGGAAGATAGAAAATGTAACACCACTAATTTTTTTAAAAAAAGGAGGGGGGAAGAAAACGGTGAACTACAGACCAGTTAGCCTGACAGCAGGCATTGGGAAAATGCTGGAATCTGTTATTGAGGAAGTCTTAACAGTGCACTTAGAAAATCATTGTATGATCAGGCAGAGTCAACATGGTTTTATGAAAGGGAAATTGTGCTTGACAAATTTATTAATTTTTTGAGGATGTAACTAGTAGGGTAAAGGGGAACCAATAGATGTAGTATACTTGCATTTCTGCAAGGCATTCGATTAAGGTCCCAGAGAAAAGGTTAATAGGCAAGATAAGGATTCATGGGGTTGGGGCTTGTATATTAACATGGGTAAAGGATTGGTTAATGGACAGGAAGCAGAGAGTAAGGATAAACAGGACATTTTCAAGTTGGCTCTAACTAGTGGAGTGCTGCAAGGGTCAGTGCTGGGGGTTCAGCTATTTGCAATTTATATTAATAACTTCGAAGAAGAGACTGAGAGTAATGTATTCAAGTTTGCTGACAAGCTAGGTGGGAATGTAAGCTGTGAGGAGGACACAAAAGGGCTGCAAAAAGATATAGACAGGTTAAATGAGTGGCCAACAAGGTGACAGATGGAGTATAATATGTGGAAGGAGGTGAGAGATTATTCACTTTGGTAGTAAGAATAGAGAAGCAGAATTTTATTTTTAAAGGTGTGAAACTTGTAAATGTTGATGTTGAGAGACTTGGGTGTACTCTTACAAGGAACACAAAAAGTCAGCATGCAAGTACAGCAAGCAATTAGGAAGGCAAGTGGCATGCTTATTGCAAGGGTGTTGGCATACAGGAATAAGGAAGTCTTGCTGCAATTGTACAGGGCTTTGCTGAGACCATACCAGGAGTATTGTGCGCAGTTTTGGGTCTCCATATCTTAGGAAGGATATACTTGCATTGGAGGCGTTACAGTGAAGGTTCAGTAGATTGGTTCCTGGAATGAGAAGGTTGACTTATGATAGATGGAAGAAATTGGCCCTTTTGAAGAATGAGCAGTAATCTCATTGAAACGTACAGGGGCTTGACAGGGTAGACACAGGTTGTTTGCTCTCTCTGGGGAAGCTAGAACCGGGCGGCACAGTCTCAAGATAAGGGGTTGATCATTTAGGACTGAGTTGAGACATTTTTTGACTCAGAGTTGTATATCTTTGGAATTGTCTACTTCAGAGGGTTAAGGATGCTCCATTGTTGAGTATATTTAATGCTAAGATAGACCAAAAATCTATAAGGGAGTGAAGGGATATGGGGAGTGAACAGGAAAGTGGAGTTGAAACAGAAGTTCAGCCATGTTCATATTGAGTGGCAGAGCAGGCTCGAGTGGCCATATGGTATACTCCTATTTTTTTGTGTTCTTAAACTGGGCAAGTCTGTTGATGAGTAAAACGACAGAAGATCAGTGGGAGGTGTTCAAAAATGTGATACACAACCATTTAATACTTCTAAGTGGCATGAGCTCTACTTACCAAAAGAAGACAGCTGTGGGTGACTAAAGAAATGAGACAACATAAAATTAAAAGAAAAAGCATACAAAAATGCAAAAAAAAGACATCCTGGAGAATGAGAAAGATACTAAAAACAGCAAAGTGTTGAGCTATAAAAAGGAACTATGAAAACAAGTTTGCAAGGGACATCAAAATCAGCACAAAAAGTCTTAAAATTATATTAGAAATATCAGGGTGGGCAAGAGCAATGTGGGCCTCTTGGAAACTGATATTGGTATCGTCAATGAATGTAAGTAAATGGCGGACATTTTGAATAGTTACTTTGTCAGTATTTACAGTTGAGGAAGTATCCAGCATGTTGGATATCCCCAGGAATCTAATATTGAATCTGGAAATGAGGTCTCACCATAATTAATATAAGCAATATCATAGTCATGAAGAAAATAATGGCATTAAAGAGTGACATCCCCAGGACCAGATGGATTTGGGAATGTCTATGGATGTTATTTATATAGGCGCACAGAAGTCATTTGGTAAAGTCCTTCATAAGAGAGTGTTAGTGAAAGCTAAAACTCATGCAATTCACAGCCAATTATTGACCTGGTTAGGATATTAGCTGAGCGGCAGGAAAAAGAGTAGGGGTAATGGGCAGATTTTCTAATTGGAAGGATGTGACCAGTGGTGCCCAACAAGGATGGATGTTAGGGCTTCAACTATTCACCTGTTACGTTTAGATGAGGAAGGGCCAAAGGGCCCCCTCTTTTCCCTCTCCTTGTTGGACCACAACAGCTTTATTTCTTTCAAATGGATGTATTTGCCAATTCAGTAAGCGTTTAACTGTTGACGCGTGTGATCATAAAGAGAGTCAATTGGTCAGGTTTTCTCGTGTTTAACGAAAAAAGAGATTAACTTTATTGTACTTAAACCGATCTAAGTAAAATAATAAAATATGCTCCATTTCTTGCTCTCTCTCGCTCGCACAGACAAATAGTTAGAGTGGGGAAGGATAGATTGGTCGAATTAGAGTCCAGGGAAATAAAAGGCTGGTGACTCGGCTGAATTCGGTTGCCACGCAACTTTTCTTTGGGGATGATCCTGAGGCTTTTGGTTAGAAGAGGTGGACGGCTGATTTGGTGGTACTTTGGCTTCCGGTTTGAAGATGTGGCCACTGATTTGGTTGTTCTCCAGAAGGCAGCAATGTGGCTGATTTTATTCGAGGGAGTCTCTGTCTGTTCTTTCCAGAAACTTCTCTACCCACTAGCACCACCCTCAGGCTTAAGTAATTAAACACCATCAAACACAGAACAATTAAACCACTGAACACTACAATCTGCAGCAGTGAATATGCCTCTGTGCTCACGGTCAGCAGGCAAAGTTTGAAACTTGCAAGGTTTGAATGGTTCGTCTCCACCAGTTTAATATTCAGGTTTCCAGCCGGTGAATTAAGAAATCATCTTTCGACCTAGCACTTTTTCATGATGCACCATTTTATTAACAACTTAGATGATGGGATAAAAAATTACATATCCAGATTTACTGATGAGACAATGATAGCTATGGGTGATGATAGCATTGTAAGCAGTGTAGATGGAAGCATGAACTTACAAAGAGATACTAATAATATTGCTGAAAACAGAGACATTTTGTCAGAGGCATCCTGCGCGACGATGGCTACCCTGATGAGATCATTTTTTGCTGTATATCACACAAACTTACGAACTGGCCTAAGACAGTGATTTTCGGCCCTGACACTAACAGGTTGCTGCCGTCAAGCCAAAAAGACATTCTGCCTATTACAAAATTAGTGTGGTATATGAATTTAATTGCCAATGTGATGCTAGGTATTTAGGCCGTATGTCCCAAAGACTGGCGGATCATATCAAACAGCATGTCCCTTCTGTTCGCAAAGGACAAGTTACAGACCGTACCCAACCAGCCCATGCTTGCAAAACTCAAAACACAGGGTCCAATAATAGACGTGATTCCGTGATTGAACAACATTTGCTAAATAATCCGCAGTGTGCTAAGAATTACGTTGACAATCAATTTAAGATTGTCAGTCAAGCTTGCAGTGTGGCCTATTTGCACGTACTGGAAGTTACATGTATTAATACACAGGACCCTCTTCTTTGCAGACGAAGAACATGTACACACATTGCGCCTATTTCAGCTAAACAAAATAAGTGACAGCCATTTGCTGGCTCATTCCTCAGGGCAATGTCTTGACCAATCACAGTCAAGCTGCCTGGTTTAAATTTTCAAACAAAGCTTGGCAGTTAACTGTCAGTCACCATAAACTGGTGCATTCTCCATGGCAATGCTACTACCAATCAGTCCACTTGCCAACCAGCCAGCACTGTCTTCTCATAGAGCATGAATTTGTTGCTTTCCCTTACATTGGTATTCTTGCAAATTGTCCTGTTGAGTACAAGATGAAAAGCTTCAACAAAATGTCTCTGTTTTCAGCAATACTCAAGTTCAGATACTAATAGATTAAGTGAATGGGGAAAAAACTGTGGCAAATGGATTTCAATGTAGGCAAATGTAAGGTCATCCACTTTGGACCTAAAAGGTGAAACATTATAAATAATGGAGGTCCGAAGAGACTTGGGGTCCAAATACAATGGTCATTAAAATGTCATGAACAGGGACAGAAAGTTATCAAAAAGGCTAATGGAATTGTTGACCTTGATGTCCACAGGACTAGAATACAAGCTGGTAGAAGTCATGCTTTAGCTGTAGGAATGAAGTTTGCTTTTATCCAATTATATTCATGCTTTCTGCAATCTTTTATTCCGGATTAAGATTCAATTTGCCTGGATTAGGCCCTGCCCACAAAGCTGGTCACATCCCCAAGTCAATTGCTGGTTCGGAAAGTCTCTTCAAATTGCGCTCGTTTTCTTCGGTGCTCAGGCACAAATAGGCATGTTTGAAGTTTTTGCAAAGTATTTCCTGCACAAAAACAGGCCATTCGACCCAACACATCCATACCGGTATTTATGCTCCACAGAACTTCCTTCCACCCTTCTTCATCTAACCCCATCAGTATATCCTATTTGCTTCTCCTTCATGCGCTTATCTAGCTTCCCTTGAATTCACCTATGTAATTTGCCTCAACCACTCTTGTAGTTTCACATTCTGACCACTCTCTTGGTTTAAAAAAAAGTTTCTGCTGAATTCCCTCTTCGATTATATTTATACCCCCTAGTTCTGTTCTCACCCACAAGTGGAAACATCTCTTTTTTTTTAAATTCTTTCTTGGGACGTGAGCATTGCTGGCAAGGTCAGCATTTATTGCCCATCCCTAATTGCCAATGAGCAGATCGTTGTGAGCCACCGCCTTGGATGGCTGCTGTCCATGTGGTGTAGTTACATCCACAATACTGTTAGGAAGGGCGTTCGAGGTTTTTGACCCAGCGACAGTGAAGGAACGGTCATATAGTTCCAATCAGGATGTTGAGTAACTTAAGGGGAACTTCAAGTGACTTCCAGGTGATGTTCCCAATGCATCTGCTATCCTTGTTCTTCTCAGTGGTAGAGGTTTTGAAGATGCTGTCAAAGGAACCTCGATGAGTTGCTGCAGTGCATTTTGTAGGTGGTACCACTGTGTGTTGGTGAAGGCAGTGAGTGTTTACAATGGTGGATGGGGTGCCAATCAAGCTGGCTGCTTTGTCTTGGATGGAGTCAGACATCTTGAGTGGTGTTGGAGCAGGACTCATCCAGGTAAGTGGAGAGTTTTCCATCACATACCTGATGTGTGCCTTGTAGATGGTGGGCAGCCTTTGGGGAGTCAGGAGGTGAGTTACTCACTGCAGAATTCCCAGCCTTGGACCTGCTCTTGTAGCCACAGTATTTATACGGCTGACCCAGTTAAGTTTCTGGTCAATGGTAACTCCCAGGATGTTGGTGCAGGATTCAATGATTTAATGCCATTGAAAATCCAGTGGTTAGATTCTCTCTTCTTGCCAATGGTTATTGCCTTGCACTTGTGTAGCACGAATGTTACTTGGCACTTATCAGCCCAAGCCTGGATGTTGTCCAGGTCTTGCTGCATCTGGACATGAACTGCTTGAGTACCTGCGAATTCACGAATGGTGCTCAACACTGTGTAATCATCAAACATCTGACTTTATGGAGGAAAGGTCATTGAAGCAGCTGAAGACGGCTGGGCATAGTGCACTACCCTGAGGAACTGCTGCAGTGATGAGGGCTAAGATGATTGGCCTCCAACACCACATTCTTCTTTGTGCTGGGTATGACTGCAACCATTGGAGAGTTTTCCACCTGATTCTTATTGACTCCAATTTTGCTTGGGCTCCTTCTTGCCACACTCAGTCAAATGCTGCCTTGATGTCAAGGGCAGTCACTCTCGCCTCACCCCTGCAATTCAACTCTTTTGTCCTTGTTTGGGCTGTAATGAGGTCTGGAGCCAAGTGTCCCTGGCAGAACCCAAACTGAGCATTGGTGAGCAAGTTGTTGCTGTGTAAGTACGCTTGATAGAACTGTTAACGACATCTTCCATCACTTTGCTGATGCTTGAGTAGACTGTTGGGGTGGTAATTGACTGGATTGGATTTGTCTTGCTTTTTGTGGACAGGACGTACCTGGACAATTTTCCACATTGTCGGTTAGATGCCTGTGTTGAAGCTGTACTGAAACAGCTTGGCTAAGGTTGTGGCTAGTTCTGGAGCACAAGTCTTAAGTACTACTGCCGAGATTTTGTCAGAGCCTGTAGCCTTTGCTATATCCAGTCCCTTCAGCCATTTTTTAATATCACGTGGAGTGAATTAAATTGTCTGAAGACTGATAACCATGATGGTGGGGACCTCAGGAGGAGGCTGAGATGGATCATCCACTTGGCGCTTCTGGCTGAAGATGATTGCAGATGCTTCAACCTTATCTTTTGCACTGACATTCTGGACTCCGCCATCATTGAGAATGGGGATGTTTGTGGACCCTCCTCCTCTGATTAGTTGTTTAATTGTCCACCACCATTCATGACTGGATGTGGCAGGACTGCAGAGCTTTAATCTGACCGTTAGTTGTGGAATCACTTAGCTCTGTCTATTGCATGCTGCTTCCGCTGTTTGGCATGCATGTAGTCCTGTATCGTAGCTTCACCAGGTTTGCACCTCATTTTTAGTTATGCGTGGCGCTGCTCTTGGCATGCTTTCCTACACTCATTGAACTAGAGTTAGTCCCCTGTCTTGATGGTAGTGGTAGAGTGAGCAATATGCTGGGCTATTGTGGTTGAATACAATTCTGCTGCTGCTGATGGCCACAGGTGACCTCACGGATGCCCAGTTTTAAGCTGCTCGATGTGTTCTGAATCTATCTCATTTTAGCACTGTGATAGTGCCGTACAACACGTTGGAGGATGTCCTTACAGTGAAGACAGGTCTTTGCCTTCACAAAAAATGTGCGGTGGTCACTCCTACCAATAATGTCATGGACAGATACATCTGTGATGGGTAGATTTGTGAATGCAAGGTCAGGTAGGTTTTTCCCTTTTGTTGGTTCTTTCAATACCTGCCGCAGGCCCAGTCTGGCAGATATTTCCTTAAGGACTCGACCAGCTTGGTCAGTAGTGGTGCTACCTAACTACTTTTGGTGATGGATATTGAAGTCTCCCACCCAGAGTACATTCTGTGTCCATGCTACCCTCAGTAGTTCTCCCAAGTGGTGCTTAACATGGAGAACTACTGATTTATCAGCTGGTAGAGAGCAGTCGATATTATTCAGCAGGAGGTTTCCTTGCCCATGTTTGCCCTGATACCAGGAGAGCTCTTTGCATCAGAAGTCAATGTTGAGGACTCCCTTGTGGATACCCACTGTAACATCGCCTTTGGTGTGTCTGCCCTGCTGGTGGGCCAGGACATACCTAGGGATGGTGATAGAGGACTCTGGGACGTTGCCTGTAAAATGTGATTCCATAAGATATGTAAAGCTGTTGCAGAGGGCAGTTAAGAGTCAGCCACATTGGTGTGGGCCTAGAGTCTCATAGTGGTCAGACTGGATAAGGACAGCAGATTTCCTTTCCTAAAGGATGTTCGTGAACCAGAAGGATTTTTACAATAATCCAGCAGTTTAATGACCACTATTACTGATACTAGCTTTTTATTCCTTTATTTTTTATTTAGTTACTGAAGTTAAATTCCCCAGTTGCTGTGGTGCAATTTCAACTTCTGTCTCCAAATAATTAGTCTGGCCTCTGATTACTAGTCCAGTAACATTACCACTATGCTGCTGATCCGGTGTACCCTGTCAAACCGTTTCATAATCTTGGAGACCTGTATCAGATCACCACTAATCCTCTTTTCTAGAGAAAAGAACCCCAGCCTGTTCTTTATTTCCTAATAGGTATAACCTTTCAGTTCTAGTAAATATTTTTTGCAGCTTCTCCAGTGCCTCTGTCCTTTTTATAATATGGCACATCAAAGCAGCGGACAGATGCTCTGCCCCACCAAATTCTCATCTTCAAGGGATTTACATGATTCTAGTTCCAACACTAGACTGTGAAGGAATATTTAGAACATTTATTCTTTGTAAATGGTCAACTTCAGATGGCATATATTCCACGCTGTGCTGTTCCTACGTAATCACTGAATGCTATGCTAATTGCTCTCTGCAGTTTTTGTAAGATTGTTTATTTTCAATGTTTGCACTGGAACAATGGGAGTTGGGAAATGTACCATCATAAATAGAATATGGAACAAGAAAAGAGCTTTAGGCCCTATGAGCCAACTTGTTTCACGGAAGTTGTACAGTTCACACACTTGCACACTCCTTCCCTGATATAGGTGAATAATGACATGCAATAGTGCCAAAAAGAGGAAACAGGCCTCAAAATTCAGTTCTGGTGCACCCCTTTTTCATGTGGAAAAACTGGTGTTGCAGGACCCAATTTGGCATGTGATGTGCTCACGCTCATTCTGCACAGGAGGGTGTGTTCACCACGTAAGGTTAGGGTGTTCTGTCGAGTGTGCCCACCTGAAATGCATCAGGCCCATTGGATATGCAGATTGAAGACCTAAGGTCTGTTTCAGGCCCTTTTGTGCAATTGGTTTGCAATTGACCTGCAGGATGGGTCGTACATGCTACAGTCAGTTTTCTCATGCCCAGCAGCCAAACCAGCCATCCTTAAAGGAGGCTGTCACCCAAAAAGTAAGTTTCAAGTTTTTTTTTACTTTATGTATATCAAAAATTATTTAATATACAAAGAACCAGTCTAGTGTACACTAACAAAACTAGTAAATGATTCAATCTAGTTTTTTTTAAAGTCACTTTCAATATTTTTAAATCGGTTTACATTCTGACTGCAGGACTCACATGGAAGACTGAACACTCTTATTAGTGATAACCCCATTTAAATAAATTATTAATAAAGTTGCACCAGGTTACCACTCCAAAAAAAATCAAAGAATACCTTTTAATGGAAAAAAAAAGCAATTGTGTTCTATTACACTGTCCAATTGCGCTGATTCATAGTATCTTTTACATTTGAGATGATACAAATTAATTTAATCAGAAACTTGAAGTGTAAACTAACAAGTGCAATTTGCACCCAAAGCAGAAGCTGTACCCCAGTTTGTTTACTGCATTTAATGTCTTGTTACTCGGCCAGGCACTTTTTCAATTGACCGATATTGAACATAAACTAAAGTTTTTATAGCATTAGCAAGGTGTTCGGTTGCAGTTAATAATTAAATAAAATTTGGGTAAACATTAAAATTAAAATCTATCTCTTATGAACAAAAGGTAGGGTGGAGTTAAATCATGTGAAGAATAACTTCTATAGAAATATTTCTAATGGTTCAGAATCAACATCCTGGTTTCAGGCGAGGTGGATTCAGTGTCCTGTATCACTTCTACTTTTGTAGTGTTTTAATGTAACCTCTCAAGTAAAGTATGAAGTTAAGTCCTTGTTTGATCCTGTCGTTGAATTCAGGAAGGACAACTGATCTGAAGCTCTTTTAACTTCTTAAGAATTAAGTCTCAACATTGCAGCTGCTCAAGGTAATTAGATTTTTGTACGCAGGGATCCAAAGACAAATCCCAATCAATTGAACAAATCACTTTGATCTTTGGATCAAAAGTCACCATTTGTTCTTTAATTGAACTGAATTCCATCTAAGCAATGTTACTAGATACAGTGTATAACTTATTACTTTATTTATAACTACAGTTTGGAAACTACCTAGTTATGGAAAAATGCATTATTGTTGTTTCTGGGCCATTGTGGATCTATCTTGATGGTGTACAAACTTAGTGCAGTGCTAAATTGTACAATGACCTATTTTCATTTTGTTTAGTATAATTGTAACATATGTGGAGAATGAATGAGAGAAAACAAAATAAATTGCCTACATTTAGACCAGCCATCCTTCATTCCTTTCTTAAATTTTATCTTCCACTTAAATAGCTGGTGCTTTTTTTTCTCTCCTCTCCCTCCCACTCCCCCTCCCTCCTTTATCTCTTCCCCCTCCGCCCCCCTCTGTGGGAGATCACCCAGGAGTGCATTGGAACAGTCAAATCTAGAGTTAACTAAGGGCTTCATCAGCAGATGAGCTGAGGCAGGAGCGGAGTCGAACAATGTTAGAGATGGAAATAGGCGGTCTTCGTGAAGGTGCGGGTATGTTGTTGAAAGCTCTTCTTGGTCAGATATGATACCAAGGTTGCAAGCAGTCTGATTCGGCCTCAGACAGTTGCTAGGGAGAAGGATAGAGTTGGTAGCAAGGGAACAGAGTTTGGAATGGGTACCGAAGACTATGGCATTGGTCTTCCCAATAATAAATTGGAGGAAATTTCTGCTCATCTAGGACTGGATGTCTGACCAGCAGTCTGATAACTTAGCAACAGTGAAGGAGTTGAGAGGGGTAGTTATCAGGTAGAACTGATGTTGGTGTGCATGTGAAATCTTGCGCTGTTTTGGGATGAAAACGTTGTTATCTAACAGCAGTAAGGAGTGCGAAGTTGTGTGCAGTTGAATTTTTAGCATCCTTTGCCTGGTGCCACAACAGTCACTGCAGCGTACTCATAGCATGCACTCTTTCATTAGTGTTTGTATGCATATTTGGTCAGTTATTAATGAAGTAAATTAGAATTTTAAGGCATGTAATTGAAAACTACTGAACAAGAGTATTTTACATTTTAAAGCCCTAAAATAATACATTTGTTTTTACACCAGTATAATTTTACATCTATTACAATTTATATAACTGTATTGAAAATCATTTATAGCTTGTGTGCCAATCTATGTAACTTGTGAATATGGTAATTTACTAAGATTCTGTACCACTGTTGTAATGTTTTTTGCTTGGTTGAATGATGAGCTGGAATAACTCCTTCCACTTGTAGAGTATTCGAAACTCGTGGTTGTGTGTGTGACTCAGTATGAGACATGTTTATGAAGCCTTGAGCTTTAGTAATTTATGACTTAGGAATTTGGTTGATCTCCCAGTCAGTCAATCACAGGACAGAATATTGCCTCTGAAGGTAATCTTAATAAGTTTCTAATGGCTTTATTGTCTGTTCTGTCTTCTCTGGTAGCTTGTACAATCTAGAATTAAGTTCTGAATGCTTTGTGGTCAGGACAGTTGTGCAAAAAAAGGGGAAGATGAGCTGAGACAGAATTTAGTTAACAGTTGCTGTATTTGAGTTGGCTTCTGTTGCACCAAATATTGATCTGGTTCTGGTATCAGCACTTTTTAATTTAAACTTTCCACATTGTTGTTGTTTTTATCGCCGAATTTAAGGAATTGAGCAAATATATTTCTAATTGGTACAAAACTTTTCTCTTGCTTTTTTGCTAGTTTTTCAGGTAATGTATTTAGCGCATTGTATATGACTGGTTCTGGAACCAACCAAATACAAGTATCGTAAAGGATTTTAACTACACTGTTATCTTGGTGTGCATAGTTTATAAAAAAAAAAAACTGTTCATTACTTAAATTGCTGTACTGTAAAATATTGTAGACTTCGATTAATTCAAGCCTTTTGATATCTGTAGGGGTCAGCTAATTATGATCTACATGAGCTTATTTGATTTTCATTTTGCAGAATTCAGAGAAACTGCTGCAAATTCTAAACTGAATATACTGCATGTTCTTCCTCACCCGCATTTTCCCCCTCTCCTCCCCACCACACAACATTTGAATTGAAGGAAAATATTTCATAAATGCATTTACAGATTCAAAATTTCAGATGAAACACTTTAATATGTATTTTTTTAAAACAACATACTGGAACGATCTGTCACCATTCAACAGTTTTTACCAAACTTTGCATTTTTCTTTGACTGCAGATTACTTCTAAAATGTAAATTTCTTGAGATCCTGCATGTAGAAACTGCCTGGTCAGATTTTCATTGAACCGGATAACTAACTTCCTCTTGCTGAACTTGAGATTTGTTTTCAAAATGGATGTTCTGCAAATTCTCTGCCTGCATCAAGATCCTTGAACAATTATTGACTTGTAAAAACAGCAAATGTTGGAAATACTCAGGTCAGGCAGCATCTGTAGAGAGAGAAATAGAGTTGATGTTTCAGGTCAATAACCTTTCATAATGTTGTATTTTGATTGTTGTATTAAATTGTTGTGTTGTGCTTTTTAAAAAAAAAAATTGGACCTGCTCTCAACAAATCAGATGAACGCATATGGGTTTTTAGTAAAATAAATTGGCAATTTAAAAACAAAACAACTCTTGGATGATCCTCGGTTTACTAATATTGAGAGAATATATTGTGTGCTGTGGCTTATTTCATATTGGAGGAAGTTCATTTTACTTCATGCAATATTTTTAAAGCATACATTTGGAGGTATTCTGCTGATAACGGATTGAAGTACAGTTGTGTTGTGATCTTTTGTTATAGTAATCTTGGGAGAATTTCTCTGTACTATGGGTAAGAAAACCTTTTATAAATTAGGTTTATTGGATGCATTCCACAGAGCAAATCGTCCCTTTCTTGATAAACTGCTGTCAGATTTTGTTTTTGAATTTTGTTGAGGCAGTCAAAAGCTTGTTTTTGAAGCCCTCCTCCAGATAAAGCGGATGTTAGTTTGAAATAAAAACAAAGTGCTGGAAATACTCAGCAGGTCTGGCAGCATCTGTGGAGAGAGAAACAGAGTTAACGTTTCAGGTCGATGACCTTTCATCAGAACTGGCAAAGGTTAGAAATGTTAGCAAGTGAAAGGGGGTGGGGGGAGTGGTGGGTTTGGTGAAGAACAACAAAAAGGAAGGTCTCTGATGAAGCAGAGGGCAGGAGAGACCAAATGACAAAGATGTCATGGCAGGAGAGCTCGCACCAGTGAAATGCTCTTCCTGCGCTATGTGGGAAATCAGGCACGCTTCCATGTGTGCAGGAAGTGTATCCATCTGCAGCTACTGGCTACCCGCATTACGGAGCTGGAGCTGCGGGTGGATTCACTGTGCAGCATCTGTGATGCTGAGATCTTCGTGGATAGCATGTTTAGCGAGGTGGTCACGCTGCAGGCAGATGCTGCAAAGGCAGAAAGGGAATGGGTGATCACCAGGCAGAGTAGAGGAAGGCAGGTAGTGCAGGAGTCCCCTGTAGCCATCCCACTCTCTAACAGATATAGCACTTTGGATATTGTTGGGGGAGGTGGCTCAGAGGAAAGCAGGAAGAGCCAAGTTCATGGCACTGTGGGTGGCTGTGCTGCACAGGAGGGAGGAAGAAGAGTGGCAGGGCTATAGTGATGGGGGATTCAATCGTAAGGGGAACAGACAGGCGTTTCTGTGGCCACAGGAGAGACTCCAGGATGGTATGTTGCCTCCCTGCTGCCAGAGTTAAGGATGTCTCTGAGCGGCTGCAGGGCATTCTGAGGGGGAGGGTGAGCAGCCATTTGTCAGGGTACATCTCAGTACCAGCAACATAGGTTTAAAAAAAAAAGGGGTGAGATCCTCCAAGCTGAATATAGGGAGTTAGGACATAAATTAAAAAGTAGGACCTCAAAGGTAGGAATCTCAGGATTACTACCAGCGCCATGTGCTAGCGAGATCAGAAATAGAATATGTCAGATGAATGCGTGGCTGGAGAAATGGTGTAGAGGCGAAGGATTCAGATTCCTGAGACATTGAGACCGGTTCTGGGGAAGGTGGGACCAGCACAAGCTGGGCAGGCCCGGGACCAATTTCCTCGGGGTGGGGGTTGGTGTTTGCTAGTGCTGTCGGAGAGGGTTTAAACTAGAATGGCAGGGGGATGGGAATCTGAGCAGGGAGACAGAGGAGGGGGAAACAAGGATAGAAATGAAAGACAGAAAGGTAAGAAGCAAAAGTGGAAGGCCGAGAAAACAAGGCCGAGAAGCAAATGAGGCCATAGTGCAAAATAAAGCTAAGATGACTAACAATGTTAAAAAGACAAGTCTAAAGGCATTGTTTCTTTAATGCGCGGAGCATTCGCAATAAGGTAGATTAAATAACAACACAAATAGATATAAACGGTTATGATATAGTTGCGATTACGGAGACATGGATGCAGGGTGACCACGGATGGGACCTGAACATCCGGGGTATTCAATATTTAGGAAGGATAGGCAAAAAGGGAAAGGAGATGGGGTAGCATTGTTAGTAAAGGAGGAAATCAATGCAATAGTGAGGAAGGATATTGACTCGGAAAATCATGATGTGGAATCTGTATGGGTGGAGCTAAGAATCACCAAGGGGCAGAAAACATTGGTGGGGCTTGTCTATAGGTCCCCAAACAGTAGTGGAAATGTAAGGGATGGCATTAAACAGGAAATTAGAGATGCATGCAATAAGGGTACAACTGTAATCATGGGTGACTTTAATCTATATATAGATTGGTCAAACCAAATTAGCAATATTCCTGTGGAGGAGGATTTCCTGGAAGGTGTACATGACAGTTTTTTAGACCAATACAGTGAGGAACCAACTAGAGAACAGGCTATCCTAGACTGGGTATTGTGCAATGAGAAAGGATTAATTAACAATCTTGTGCAGGATCCATGGGGAGGAGCGACCATAACATGATAGAATTCTTCATTGAGATGGAGAGTGAAGTAGTTGAATCTGAAACTAGGGTCCTGAATCTAAATAAAGGAAACTACGAAGGTATGAGGTGCCAGTTGGCTATGATAGATTGGGAAATTTTACTAAAAGGGTTGACGGTGGATAGGCAATGATAATATTTAACAACGTGTGCAATTATTCATTCCTGTCTAGTGCAAAAATAAAACCAAAAAGGTGGCTCAACTGTGGCTTACAAAAGAATTTCGGGATAGTATTAGATCCAAAGAGGAGGCATATAAAATTGTCAGACATAGCCACAAGTCTGAGAATTGGGAGCAGTTTAGAATTCAGCAAAGGAGGACAAAGAGGTTGATTAAGCGGGGGAAAATAGAATGTGAGAGTAAACTTGCAGGAAATATAAAAACTGACTGTAAAAGCTTCTATAGATATGTGAAGAGAAAAAGATTAGTGAAGCCAAATGTAGGTCCCTTACAGTCAGAAATGGAGGAAATTATAATGGGGAACAAAGAAATGGCAGAACAATTAAACACATACTTTGGTTCTGTCTTCACAAAGGAGGACACAAATAACCTCCCAGAAATATTAGGGAACCAAGGGTTTAATGAGAGGGAGGAACTGAAGGAAATCAGTATTAGTAAAAAAAAAATAATGCTAGGGAAATTAATGGGGTTAAAGGCTGACCAATCCCCAGGGCCTGATAATCTACATCCCGGAGTACTAAAAGCAGGTGGCCCTGGAAATAGTGGATGCATTGGTGGTCATCTTCCAAAATTCTATCGACTCTGGAGTAGTTCCTACAGATTGGAGGGTGGCAAATGTAACCCACTATTTAAAAAAGGAGGGTGAGAAAAAACAGGGAATTACAGACCAGTTAGCCTTACATCAATAGTGGGGAAAATGCTAGAGTCTATTATAAAGGATGTGATAGCAGAACACCTGGAAAGCATAAACAAGATTGGACAAAGTCAGCATGGGTTTACAAAAGGGAAATCATGCATTAACAAATCTATCTGAGTTTTCTGAGGATGTAACTAGTAGGATAGATAAGGGAGAACCAGCAAATGTGGTGTATTTGGATTTTCAGAAGGCTTTTGATAAGGTCCCACATAAGAGGTTAGTGTGCAAAATTAAAGCACATGGGTTTGGTGGTAATATACTGCCATGCTTTGAGAATTGGTTGACAGATAGGAAACAGAGAGTAGGAATAAACAGGTCTTTTTTCCGGGTGGCAGGCAGTGACTAGTGGGATACTGCAGGGATCAGTGTTTGGGCCCCAGCTATTCACTATATATATTAATGTCTTGAGTGAGGGAACTAAATGTAACCTTTCCAAGTTTGCAGATGACACAAAGTGGGGGGGGGGGGGGGGCGGCGGGTGGAATGCGAGCTGTGAAGAGGATGCAAGGAGGCTCCAATGTGATTTGGGCAAGTTGGGTGAGTGGACAAATGAATGGCAGATGCAGTATAACGTGGATAAATGTGAGGTTATCTACCTTGGTTGTAAAAACAGAAAGGCAGATTATTATCTGAATTGTGATAGATTGGGAAAGGGGGTGGTGCAACGAGACCTGGGTGTCCTTGTACACCAGTGGCGGTATGTTGGCCTTCATTGCAAGAGGATTTGAGTACAGGAGCAAGGATTTCTTACTGCAGTTATACAGGGCCTTGGTGAGACTGCATCTGGAGTATTGTGTGCAGTTTTGGTCTCCTTATCTGAGGAAGAGTGTTCTTGTCATGGAGGGAGTGCAAAGAAGATTTACTAGGCTGGTTGCTGGGATGGCGGGATTGATGTATGAGGAGAGATTGGGTCGACTAGGCCTATATTCACTAGAGTTTAGAAGAATGAGAGGGGATCTCATAGAAACTGATAAAATTCTAACAGGACTAGACAGCCAAATGCAGGGAGGATGTTCCCGATGGCTGGGGAATCCAGAACCAGGGGTCACAGTCTCAGAATATGGGGTATGCCATTTAAAACAGATGAGAAATTTCTTCACTC
Organism: Heterodontus francisci; assembly: GCF_036365525.1. Classification (NCBI taxonomy): domain Eukaryota; kingdom Metazoa; phylum Chordata; class Chondrichthyes; order Heterodontiformes; family Heterodontidae; genus Heterodontus; species Heterodontus francisci. The sequence continues at coordinate 31,541,332 of NC_090380.1, read as the reverse complement.
AGAGGGTAGTGAACCTGTGGAATTCTCTACCGCAGAAGGCAGTGGAGGCCAAGTCATTAAACATATTCAAGAAGGAGATAGATATAGTTCTTCATGCCAAAGGGATCAAGGAATATGGGGAGAAAGCAGGAACAGGGTACTGAATTATGCTACCAGCCATGATGTTTTTTGAATGGCGGAGCAGGCCCCAATGGCCTACTCCTGCTCCTGTTTTCTAGTTTCTTTGTCATGGAGGAAAAGGCAAGGGAGTACTAATAGTTGTAATAAAAGACAAAGCATTAGTCTGGTGAGAGTGTTAAGAGGGGAATAATAAACAGCTCTGACTGAAAGCAAAACATGAAAAACAAGTTTACGGTTGGCACATGGTTTTTAAAAAAAAAAGCATTCAAAATGGGATTCAAGGTCTGAAATTGTTGAAATCAATGCCGAGTCCAGAAGGCTGCAAAGTGCCGAATCGGAAGATGTGTCGAACTGTTTGTTTTCATTCCTGCTCATGGTCACTGTCCAGCGAGTGGACCTGGTCAGGGTGAGCTCAGCTTGTGTCTGCTGATTCGCACTGTCTAATGTCATATGAACATCAGCCATTTGGCGAGGTACCAGTGGGCCACAAGTGCCTAAGCTGCACTCCAGCGAGACTGTTGACCAAAAGGGAGGCAATTTAAAAACAAAACAACTTTTGAAGCATGGTTAAAATAAAGAAAAATACTGAGGATGCTGGAAATTTGAAATAAAAAACAGAAACTACTTGAAATGCTCAACAGGTGATGCAGCATCTGTGGAGAGAGAAACAGTAACATCTCTGATCTGTCACCTTTCATCAGAACTGGAAGAATTTAGAGACGTAACAGTTTAGTTTTTTAAGAAAGTACAGAGCCAGGGAAAAGTGGGACAGAGGAAGATAACAAAGGAAAAGGTCGGTGATAAATGGAGGGCTGGAGCGATGAAATGACAAAGCAGATGGTAGTGCAAGGCAAAAGTGGTGGTAATGGCATAATTGAAGTAAGAAAAGATAGCTCCAGAGGAGGTGTAAATGGTTACAGCACAACCATTACCAGCATCTACTGTCCAAGAAAATGGGACTGGTGGTTATGATTTTGAGTCTGGAACTCTGTATAACGTTTAATTGAAAGATGAAGGACTGTTCCTTGTGCTTACATTGAGCTTCATTGGTACTGTGCAGGAGGTCAAGAACTGAGAGGTAGGACTGAGTTGAAGAATTAAAGTGGCAGGAAACCAGAAGCTCTGGGTCACATTTGCAGACTGAATGGAAGTGTTCAGCAGGGTGATCACTCAGTCTGCATTTGGTCTCATGGTGTAGAGGAGACCGTGTTGTCTGAAGTGAATACAGAAAAGGTGGAAAAATGGGTGCCAAGCCAAAGGATGAGATTAGGAGAGGTGACCAAAAGCTTGACATAAAAGGGTTGGTTTTAAGGAAGAAGGAGAAGGCATTAGAGAGCTGGAGGAGTTTAAGCAGGGAATTCCAGAGCATTGCGCTTGGGCAGTTGAAAGCATAGCTGCTAATAGAAAGAAAATGGGAGGGATTAAGTCCATGAGAAATGGGAATTAGAGGAATGAGTTCATGGAGGAGGTTGTAGGCTGGATGAGGTTGCACCATTAGCGAGGAACGAAACCATTGAGGAATTTTAAGACTAGAGCTTGAATTTCAAATTCAAGATGTGTGTATTGTGTGCAAATGTAAGTTCATGAGGGCAGATGATGGGTCAACGGAGCTGGTGTAGGATGGAAAACGGACAACAATGTTTTGGATGAGCTGTTGTGGTCTATGAAAGGTAGGGGAGGAGTGTCTGGTCAGAATTGGAGCAGTACAGTTTACTGGTGATAAAGGCATGTATGAGGATTTCAGCAGCAGCAGATGGGCAAAGTGGTGTGGAGAAAGGCAGTGTTCCAGAGGTGGAAGCAAACAGTATTTGCTCTTAGCTTTTATATTGCCGATGAGCAGAATTTCTAAATATATAGACTCATAGAGTTATGCAGCACAGAAACAGGCCCTTTGACCCACCGTGTCCGCCCCACCCATCAAGCTTATATTCAAATCCCATTTTCCAGCACTTGGCCCGTAGTCTTGTATGCTGTGGCGTTTCAAGTGCTCATCTAAATGCTTCTTAAATGTAGAGGGTTTATGCCTCTCCCACCGTCGGGCAGTGTGTTCCAGATTCCAACCACCCTCTGGATGAATTTTTTTCCCCTCAAATCCCCTCTAAACCTCCTGCCCCTTATCTTAAATCTATGCCCCCTGGTTATTGACACCTCTGCTAAGGGAAAAAGTTTCTTCCTATCTATACCCCTCATAATTTTGTACACCTCAATCAGGTCACCCCTCAGCCTTCTCTACTCTAAGGAAAACAACCCTAGCTTATCCAGTTTCTCTGAAATGCTCCAGCCCAGGCAACATCCTGGTGAATCTCCTCTGCACCCTCTCCAGTGCAATCACATTTTTCCGATAGTGTGGCGACCAGAACTGTATGTAGTGCTCCAGCTGTGGCCTAACTAAAGTTTTGTACAGCTCCATCGTAACCACCCTGCTCTTATATTCTATGCCTCGGCTAATAAAGGCAAGTAGCCCATATGCCTTCCTAACCACCTTATCTACCTGTGCTGCTGCCTTCAGTGATTTATGGACAAGTACAGCAAGGTCCCTCTGACCCTCTGTACTTCCTAGGGTCCTACCATCCATTGTATATTCCCTTGCCTTGTTGGTCCTCCCAAAATGCATCACCTCACACGTCTCAGGATTAAATTCCATTTGCCACTGCTCTGCCCATCTTACCAGCCCATCTATATCGTCCTGTAGTCTAAGGCTTTCCTCTTCATTATTTACGACACCACCAATTTTCGTGTCATCTGCGAACTTACTGATCATACCTCTCATATTCACATCTAAATCATTAATGTACACTACAAACAGCAAGGGTCCAAGCACCAATCCCTGTGGTACACCACTGGTCACAGGCTTCCAATCGCAAAAACAACCATCACCCTCCGCCTTCTGCCACTAAGCCAATTTTGGATCCAATTTGCCAAATTGCCCTGGATCTCATGGACTCTTAACTTCTTAACCAATCTCCCATGCAGGACCTTATCAGAAGCCTTACTGAAGTCCATGTAGACTGCATCAATTGCTTTACCCTCATCTACACATCTAGTCACCTCCTCGAAAAATTCAATTAAAACCATGCTGACTATCCTTGATTAATCCCTGCCTCTCCAAGTGGAAATGAATCCTGTCCTGAATTTCTTCCAATAGTTTCCCTACCACTGATGTTAGACTCACTGGCCTGTAATTACCTGGTTTATCCCTGCTACCCTTCTTGAATAATGGCACCACATTCGCTGTCCTCCAGTCCCCTGGCACTTTTCCTGTGGCCAGAGAGGATTTGAAAATTTGTGTGGAGCTCCTGCAAGCTCCTCCCTTGCCTCACATAACAGCCTGGGATGCATCTCATCTGGGCCTGGGGATTTATCTGCTTTTAAGCCAGCTAAAACAGCTAATACTTCCTCCCTTTCAATGCTAATTTGTTTAAGTATATCACAACCCCCTCGCTGATCGCTACACCTTCGTCGTCCTTATCCATAGTGAACACAGATGAAAAGTAATCATTTAAAACCTCACTTATTGTCCTCCAGCTCCACACAGATTGCCACTTTGGTCCTTAATGGGCCCTACTCTTTCCCTGGTTATCCTCTTGCCCTTCATATACTTATAAAACGCCTTGGGATTTTCCTTTATCTTGCCTGCCAGTGTTTTTTCATGCCCCTTCTTCACTCTCCTAATTACTTTAAGGACTCCCCCTTCCCCCCCCCCCCCCTCCCCCCACAAGACTTTCTATAGTCCTCTAGGGCCTCTGCTGTTTTCAGCCCTCTGCATCTATCATAAGCCTCCTTTTTTTTCCCTTATCCAATCCTCAATATCCTTTGACATCCAGGGTTCCCTGGACTTGTTGGTCCTAATCTTCACCTTAACGGGAACATGTTGGGCCTGAGCTCTCACTATTTCCTTTTTGAATGACTCCCACTTGTCTGATGTAGACTTTCCTACAAGTAGGTGCTCCCAGTCCACTTTGGCCAGTTCCTGTTTTAACATATTGAAACTTATTTTAAATGTATGGAACCAAAGTTGTACCGCATCATAAGACTTTTATAAACTTAATCTACTCTGAACAACTATTCTATAACTCATGAGCATGTATTCCAGTGTCAGAATTTCAGGAACTGAGCAATCTGCTGCATAGTGCTGAAGGAGTGTTGAATGTTAATCCAACATTAATGATGAAAATCTAGTGCATTAAATTTATATTGCATTCTGTAGGGGCAAACCGTGCCATGCATTTTAGATCACACTGCTGCAGCCAGTGTAACATCTTCAAGGAGATTATTGTTAAGTATCACTTTTCATTTAATTAGTTTGTAAAAACTATCAGTGAATCATGAATTTGAACTAGATTTAGTCCAACAAAGGGATACTATATTTGTCATTATAAGGAACTCTTCAATACAGCACTGAATTAAAATACAAAATCTGGTAGTTTTGGAATTTTGCAGAATTGCAAGGGTAAAGTCTGCCTTCTATACTGTTCACAATAAAATATACCTTCAAAACATTATCACAAAAGCTAGTGTAATTTTTCCTCTGTACTAGCTTAATTTTAAAGTGCTAGTTTAAAGCAGAAATATTAACATGCTAGGAAATATCATGTTTTACAAAGCCGAGGCATAGATAAGTACTAAGCTTTACCAAGACAAAACCAAATGTAAGTGCCAAATTGTTGCAAATATTCTAGCACACTTGGTCTGGCACGAGTTAGAAGTTCCACTACCCTTTTGGAGTGCTGACGACTTGCACAAATTTCTCAGTCTTTGTTTTTGTGGCTTCCTGCATCATTGCTGATCTTGATTTTTCTTGGCCTTGGAGCATGCTCCACCCCAAATGTACTGCTTTAAATTTAAAGTAAAATACTCTTTTACCCTGGATACCTTGCTGGATTGTTTGAAGGAACACTCCATAAAAAAGGCATTCTATTAGCAGTTGATATCTGGACATATTTCCACCACTCAAAGAACAAAGAACAGTACAGCACAGGAACAGGCCATTCGGCCCTCCAAGCCTGCGCCGATCTTGATGCCTGCCTAAACTAAAACCTTCTGCACTTCCGGGGACCGTATCCCTCTATTACCATCCTATTCATGTATTTGTCAAGATGCCTCTTAAACGTCGCTATCGTACCTGCTTCCACCACCTCCCCCGGCAGCAAGTTCCAGGCGCTCACCACCCTCTGTGTAAACAACTTGCCTCGCACATCCCCTCTAAACTTTGCCCCTCTCACCTTAAACCTATGTCCCCTAGTAACTGACTCTTCCACCCTGGGAAAAAGCTTCTGACTATCCACTCTGTCCATGCTGCTCATAACTTTGTAAACCTCTATCATGTCGCCCCTCCACCTCCGTCGTTCCAGTGAAAACAATCCGAGTTTTTCCAACCTCTCCTCATAGCTAATGCCCTCCCGACCAGGCAACATCCTGGTAAACCTCTTCTGTACCCTCTCCAAAGCCTCCACGTCCTTCTGGTAGTGTGGCGACCAGAATTGCACACAATATTCTAAGTGTGGCCTAACTAAAGTTCTGTACAGCTGCAGCATGACTTGCCAATTTTTATACTCTATGCCCCTACCGATGAAGGCAAGCATGCCGTATGGCTTCTTGACTACCTTATCCACCTGCGTTGCCACTTTCAGTGACCTGTACGCCCAGATCTCTCTGCCTGTCAATACTCCTAAGGGTTCTGCCATTTACTGTATACCTCCCACCTGCATTCGACCTTCCAAAATGCATTACCTCACATTTGTCCGGATTAAACTCCATCTGTCATTTCTCCGCCCAAGTCATCAACCGATCTATATCCTGCTGTATCCTCTGACAATCCTCATCACTGTCCGCAACTCCACCAACCTTTGTGTCGTCCGCAAACTTACTAATCAGACCAGCTACATTTTCCTCCAAATCATTTATATATACTACAAAGAGCAAAGGTCCCAGCACTGATCCCTGCGGAACACCACTAGTGACATCCCTCCATTCAGAAAAGCACCCTTCCACTGCTACCCTCTGTTTTCTATGACTGAGCCAGTTCTGTATCCATCTTGCCAGCTCACCTCTGATCCCGTGTGACTTCACCTTTTGTACCAGTCTGCCATGAGGGACCTTGTCACTCCTGTCCTCTTCCTGCCCTACCAAGAGCCTCAATTGAAGCATTGCGTTGTCTGTTGTCAAAGGCAGATATTTGATGCTGTTGTGTACGTTTCACTTCATCCTGTCTTGGAACTGTTCTGTGTATTATGGCTCTAGTCAGTCAGAATATTTGATTGGAATTTCTTATTCTTTCCCTGTAAAATGCCTTGGAACATGTTGAAGTCCTGAAAGGTTCTATGTGAATGCAGATTCTTTATTTCATTTATTTCTTTTATTATTCTTTAGGTAGCTCTTGAACCTAAAATTGTCCTCAGCATTGTGAAATATTGTATCCCCTAACGGTCAACAAATCCGTGCCTTTTTACCCCCAGAACTCCTTTTTTGAATCCCTCCGATCAGGTTTCCGCTCCTACCAAAATATATTCTTCTTCTTGTTTCTGATGGTGTCCAAAGATTCTACTATGAACTTCTTTGGTGATGTGATGATACTGAACTGTACACCATCTCCTGGCTTGAGTGCCAGATTAGAGGTGGCAGGGTCTAACGTCCCCTCTAATTTCTTTTTGTAGCGCACAGCCGATTCATTTAAGTGTTTGGTACCTTTATATTTTTTTTTGTACAGCCGCGCACGTATGGTATCGATGCAAACAGCTTGTCCGTGGCCTGTGAGATAACCTGCGAGTTGCTACCCAACAGAGATTATTGACAGGGTCGTAGACACTTAATTCTCCCTGTTGGCAATAGAGAGTAGGTGTTGGAACATAGTCGTAGCAGTAGACCATTCAGCCCTTTGAGCCTGTTGTGCCATTTAATTATAATTAATCATGACTGATCTATGCGTCAACTCCATTTATCTGCCTACAATTTTCATCAAGAGTTGGCTGGTACCAGCAGAAATATCATTTTATGCACCAATTATTATGTAAACTAGCTTCTTGATTTGATTTTTAAGAATTCAGAAAGTATTTTTACTTATCATTGGAAACTCAGGTTTTACAGTAATTATATTTGATGCTGGTGTTTCATGATTTAATTCAGTTGGATCTGAGGTAATACAGTCTGACAGGGTAATAAGATAGTTGAGCACATCAAGTGCCTGTTGTAGCTTTCAGGGAAGTGTGTTGTGTTTGAATGAAGAGGACCATCATTTTTAATGTTCCAGCTGACTTCTTGCTATTAGTCAAACATAGTGTTTAATATTAAAAATATTTTAAAAAGAGTAATGTTTACATTCTTAATGTAATAAGGTATTTTCTCTTCTCATCCTACCAAAGATGCCTTAAGCAAGTTTGTGAGCTGTCATTATGTAATGCAGGCTTTAGTTAATAAAACAATTGTGGGGGATTTTACTTTTCATATTGACTGGACAAATCAAATTGGCAGTAGTAGTTTGAAGGATAAATTCATGGAATGCATTAGCGATAGTTTCCTAGAAAAATACATTATGGAACCCAGTAGCAGCAGGCTATTTTAGATCTTTTATCTTGCGTATTGAGACAGGATTAATTAGTAATCGCTTCGTAAGGGATCCTCTTGGGAAGAGGATTCATAATGAGATAGAATTGCACATTGAATTTGAGAGTGACGTACACAAGTCCCAAAACTAGAGCCGTAAATAAAGCCAATTACATAGATTTGAGGGGCAAGCTGTGTAAGATAGCTTGGGAAATTGAATTAAAAGGTATGATGGTAGAAAAGCAATCGCAAGCATTTAAATAAATATTTCATAATACTTAATGAATTGAGAAATGGAAACTCCATGGGAAAAGTGATTCATCCATGGCTAACTAAAGAGCTCAAAGATAGTATTAGATTAAAAGAGGCTTATAATGTTGCAAAAAGAGTAGTAGACCTGAGACTATAGAGTTTTAGAAACCAGCAAAGGATGACCAATAATTTTATAGAATTAATACAGAAAGCTAGCATGCAGGTATGGCTAGCAATTAGTAAGGTAAATTGTAGGTTGCCCTTTATTGCAAGGGAGTTGCAGAACACGACTGAAGAAGTTAAAACAAAAGTACTGGAAATACTCAGCAGGTCTGGCAGCATCTGTGGAGAGAAACAGTTAACGTTTCGGGTTAATGACGTTGAACTTTCTGATGCGAGGTCATTGACTGGAAACATTACTTCTGTTTCTCTGTCCACAGATGCTGTCAGATTTGCTGATTGTTTCCAGCATTTTCTGTTTTTATTTCAGTTTTTCAGCATCCACAGTATTTTATGTTTGTATATTTAGATAATCTAACCAAGTTTGAAATGAGATAATTGACACCCAACTTTTAATTCAAAAGTCTCCTCCTAGTAAAGGCATGCTCAGGTCTGCAAATGAAACCCGACCCGAGCCCGACAGAACCACATCCGACCCGGCCTGAGTCCTTTGATTTTTTTTCCCGCGCCCGACCTGACCACTGGAATATAATTAACTTTAAAGGCCGAGAGGGGGGTTTTGACGACTGGGCAACTCTCAACCTCCATAAATTTGCCCAGGCATGCGCCGGCGCGTATCCATTGTCTCTCGAGATAAGGAGGCCCAAAGAAGAAGAAGAAGATTGAAGAGGTTGTGCTCTACCTTGGATGGAATCGCTCACTGCAGACTAGTGCGGAGTCCAAATGCATGTTTCCCGTTTTAACGTCCTGGCTGTCACTGTGTCCGACCCGAGCCCGAATGCCGGACCCGGAAGAGTGATCCGCCCTGACCCGAACCTGACACGTGTCATTGGGCTTGGGTCGGGTAGCCATGCTCTACCTCCTGCTGCTCAGAAATCTTGCACTGTGTTGCTGTCCAGCCTCAGATGCAGCTGAAAAAAATAGCTGTTGTCAGCGAAATGTAATTTTGCGTTTAGTTACTGCTCTTTTATTTTTCAATTTTATTGTGTATGCTCCTTCTACATTCAGTATGTCTTGCATCATTCACCTGCTGGCATAATAAACAGGCGTTCTGATGAAGGGTCACTGACCTGAAACGTTAACTCTACTTCTCTTTCCACAGATGCTGTCAGACCTGCTGAGTATTTCCAGCATTTCTTTTATTATTTCAGATTTCCAGCATCTGCAGTATTTTGTTTTTATATTATGTAATAAACAGGCATCCTGCTACTGAGGTCTGTCAGCTCATTGACCTGCCTCTAGATGGTGTGAGAGAATTGGTGATCTTTAATTCTGTCCATCGACCCCTTCCAGAACAGCAGATATTGGGAACTCACCACATGGAGGCTGGAAATCTCTTAAATGTTATCACACAGCATGTCAAAAGAGCAAAACAGAACTTCACCGTGGACACCCTGTTGCTCCTTTAGAAATTGTGAACTGCTGATTTCACAAGCATAAGTTCCTTTTACACTTTTGATCCTTGCTGTTTGTTTAGACTCTGGCAAAAGAACCGGAGGGGAGATGAGGAGAATTTGTTTGACTCAGTGAGATCTTTTGATCTGGGCTGCACTGCCTGAAAGGGTGATGGAAGCAGGTTCAATAGTAACTTTCAAAAGGGTGGGGCGAAAGCCGGAACAGGTTACTGAGTTGAATGATAAGCCATGATCATAACGAATGGCGGAGCAGGTTCGAAGGGCCAAATAGCCTACTCCTGCTCCTATTTTCTATGTTTCTATGTATTGGAAAAATATTTGAAGAGAAAAATGTGCAGGGCAATGGAGATAAAGTAGGGGAGTGGGAGTAATTGAATAGCACTTTCAAAGAGCCAGTGCAGATGCAGTAGGCTGAATGGCCTCTTTCTATGTTGTTACGATTCTATGAAATCATGCTACACATGGTACTTATCTCTGAATATTATACTGTACCTATTCACTTGCAGTAGTCAAGTATGAAGGGGTACAACTGTATAGACAGGAGGTGCAAATTTTGCTAACCATGTCATTTATTGCACTGTTTAGCCTTCCGGAAGAAAGTTAGCTTCAGCTATGTCTTCTCAGGAGCCGATGAAGTCTGAACCAGACAGCAGGTCTAAGGGTGAGTGTATTAGTGGAATAATATTTGTTTTGATTCCTACAATTAAATTCAAAAAATATTTCAGACCTCTTTATTTTATAATTTGATAATGACATTTTGGTACTGAAATACTGTTGCAAGTCCTAAAGATTTCAGTAAATTTACCTTGGTTTCTATTTTTTTAAAACATTGGTCTAATCCCTATTTGGAAAATTTGAATTACTCTGATCATCATTGAATAGTGGGTGGTGGTATTTATATTTAACCTGTTGACTTTGACTACATTAATGTAATCTTTTAGATTTTCTTCCTATATCTGCCTGATCATCATCTGAGACAGGAGAATTGAATTTATGTTACAAGTGTAGTTTTGGTGCAAAGTGTTCTGTCTCTGCACTGACTCTACAGTTACAATATAAATGTAGCTTGAATCTGGAGTTAGGGCCCAATATAACACTGGAGTAAGTAGAGTGAGGCTCCTTGGAGAAGTTACTGTCTTACTACTCTTCGTTTTGAAGACAGGGTTGGTCTTAACAGCCAAATTACACTGTACAAGATTAGCTTCAGTGAAAAGCCAAAACCACCAAACTTGTGTAAGTCTACCTAACTGTTCCTTCTCATTCAAAACCTGGCAGTTTCGATCTTCCAACAGTGTTAGTTAGCTGATTTAATACTATTCTGAATAGGCTAGTTATGTTCGGCCAAAGCAGCTTTGAGTATGGAATTAGAGATGAATCTTTGGAAGTGCTCAGAATTGTAATTGGATGGTCTGAAATTGGATGACCTCTCGCCTTTCATCAGCCAGTGATGTAATTTTGTTGAAAGTCTGCATTGATTTTTTTTTTAGGTTTCCCACATTTAATAGTTTCTGTGTAGTATGTTATACTTAAAATCAGATACTTTAAGCAGCTTTCTATTGTGTAATTTTCACCAAATCTGTGCAGGTAAAAAGTGCTGCTTTCAAAATGAAGTAAAATTGAATCTAATTGTATATGTTAAGTGGGTACCTTTGCATACTAAGTCCCAGTTTGTTTCTCCTAGTGTTGCCATTTTTGATACTGGTTTGGGTAGACAAGTCACTTTTTTGCCTCAGCAAAAGGGTGTTTTAAACACTGAGTATATTGAGTTCCATGCATAAGTTGTATTGGCTGCAGAATTCGAAGGCCCAATTGTATTTCATGGGGTGATGTTGGGTGTTCAGCTTTTTGCACTCACTGGGTGTTTTAAAAATGATTTGACTTAACTAAAAATATAAGTAAGCTCACTTCACTAAGTTATTGTGATGAAACATATATGGTGATGCAGAACAACACACAATTGCAACAAACTGAACTAACCTACCATTTTGGCTCCTCCAATCTCAACATGGAAAATGAACTTGGCTATTGGTAATACAGGTGCATCTGGAGAGAAATATTAGTTTGAAAATGTAAAAATTGAAAAGTTATTTACCTCAGCAGACCAAGTTGCTGATTTTAATGAGTCATTGCTTCGCTTGGTTTAAGGTAAGGAATATTGCAAAGTACTATTTCCATATGAAGCACAGAATGAAGATGAGCTGACAATCAGAGAAGGAGAGATCGTAATTATTATAAGTAAGGTATGAAGATTATTCATTTTATTTTACATATATAAACTGAGTGTTTTCCTTATTAAATTATATCTCTTCCTTGTATCCTTTAAGATGGGTAAGTGAATTACTAAAAGGAGAGATGTCTTTTCCTCTTAAAGTATGCAATTGAATAAAATCAGTAGATGATAGTGATTTATTGTAAAACGAACTGCTGAATTTCCTGAAAATTTTGCCTAACTTTAGTGGTCAAACTAGGTAATCCATTTTTTCCTTTGAGATGATATTAATAATTTAATAATTTCTCATTTCAGTACATAACCCGATTTAAATTGTCTCCCCGATTTCCACTAGTCAAATTTGGGAATGAAGGCACTTAAACTTAATACATTTAAAGTAGTGGTGTTGCTTGAGAAATAATTGCTAGATATCAATAAAACCGTGACTGCGGGTGATGTTTTCTAGAAGCTGACTTTGTTTGAGGTAAGGAAATACTTGACAAGGTTAGGTAGACCCCAGTTTTAATTGCACTTACATACCTCAATGCACAAGTACAAGATGGGTTTCTAACAAACATCTGTTTTCACTTTTGCATAAAATATAGTCATTAACTATAGAAGGTAAATTAAAAGCGGTTAGCATTTCACCTACTTTAATGATTGAGTAAAATCTGAGATTCCAATTAGATGTGCTAAATGACACTTAGGCGCAGTACTGAGGGAGTGCTGCACTGTTGGAGGTAGTCAATATAAAATAGTCACCAAGAAATCAAATAGGGAATTCAGAAGCAACTTCTTTACCCAGAGAGTGGTGAGAATGTGGAACTCATTGTCATTGGGAGCTTAGATAAACATATGAGGGAGAAAGGGATAGATGCTGAGAGAGTTAGATGAAGAAAGACGGGAGGAGGCTTGAGTGGAGCATCAATTATTAGCATGGACTGGTTGGGCCAAATAGCCTGTTTCTGTGCTGTGGAACGGTGATGTCTTTCGGATAAGGCATTACAGCGAAGCCTCGTCTGCCCTGTCGGTGGATGTAAAAGATCACGTGGCAATGTCTACTCCAACAAAGAGGGCTAAGATGCTGCTTTCTGACCCTCATATTCGCAGGTGTTGCCAGGTGGTTTTGTTGCAATGGGATCGAGGGGCAGGGAGACTGAGTGGCTCATGCTGCAATAGGTCGGCTGCGTGTTGGATATGTCTCATGATCCCTGCCAGTTACCCCATATTGCATATAATATATCTGCGCAGTTTTTGAATATTTTATGTATTAAAGTCTTGCTTTTTTATGCATTTCCTGTTAGTTTTTCCATTATAAGTACTTATGTTCACATTTATGATGGAAAGAACCTATGTACACATGTCATACTGTAATGCACCAGGGACTGCTGTGGGGTAGGTAGGTTGGATGGACCAAAGGTGGTAGTCTGCCTGAAACTGTTAATATGCTTCTTTATAAATGGAAACATAAGAATTTATAATAGAACTATACAAATAAAGCAATGTATTACTTTAAAACCAGGACTGAAGTATCTCTGCACATCCGGATACGGTCCCCGGAAGTGCAGAAGATTTTAGTTTAGACCGGCATCAAGATTGGCGCAGGCTTGGAGAGCTGAATGGCCTGTTCCTGTGCTGCACTGTTCTTTGTTCTTTATCCCAGTAGCATTGTTTACACTTAGCCATGATATTCGATGTTCAGTGCTGCAAGGTGCACAAGTATGAGTATGTATTATAATCAAAAAAATTTCTATTCCCTGCAGCAAAAAGGTTACATTTCAATAGTGTTTTCTTTCTGTATCTAAATTTCCTTATAACCAGTGAAATGATCCAACTCGAGGGTTGGCAATGTGTCCACAAGGACACCAGTGTACGTGGTAAAAGATGTTGAGGTCCGTCACTGGTGATTTTAGGGGTGAGAAATTTCCCGTTAGCTGCTTTCCTCTCTGTGCTCCCGCCCCCATCTCTGTGCTCCCACCCCCCCACGCGTACACACACCCCCACCCCTCTGTACACTTCCCCCCTCTCTGTAAATGGAGACATGCTGTCAAAGCTTTTCGTCTTGCACTCATCAGGACAATTCACAAGAATACCAATGTAAGGGAAAGCAACAACTTTATAATGTATGAGAAGAGCGTGCTGATTGATTGGCAAGTGAACTCTGATTCGAAGAGGCTTTGCCTTGGAGAATGCAGCAGTTTGTGGTGACTGACAGCTAACTGTCAAGCTTTGTTTGAAATTTAAACCAGACAGCTTGACTCTGGTCAAGGCATTGCCCTGAAGAATGAACCAGTGAATGGCTGTCACTTATGTTGTTTAGCTGAAACAGGCGCAATGAGTATACATGTTCTTGCTGTCTGCAAAGAACAGGGCCCTGTGTATTAATATCTGTAACTTCCAGCCCATATTTGTTTCCCTGCTGTTTTACATTTTTGCCCCATGACCTCACTCATTATTGTGAAAACAAAAATGTTAACACCAACACGCTGCCAAAAATGGTAGAGACTACTGAGATTGCATGCCAGATGACTGTGTCAGTTATTCAATTTTTCATATCATACTTGAATTTCCAATTAGCTACAAATGAATAACATTGAGCATTATTCCAATGAAATTGGAACTCCCATATTTGAACTAATTAAAAATTTCTTCATATGTAATTGCTTAGTAAAATTGTTACTGGACTAGTAATCCAGAGGCTTGGGCTAATAATTCAGAATGTAAGTTCAAATCCCACCATGCAAGTTTGTGAATTTCAATTCAGTTTTTAAAAAAAATTTAGAAATTAAAGGTTGGCGCCTGTAAAAGTGATTCTGAAGAAAAATAACTGGTTCACTTTATGCTTTCAAAGGAAGGAAACTTGCTGTCCTTAAAAGACCTGGACCTATGTGTGACTCCAGTACCATACCGACGTGGTTGACTCTTAAATGCCCCGTGAAGTGGCCTAAATGCCACTCAGTTGTATCAAACCATTACAATGAGCACCTTCACCACACAGCATGATGGATGGGCAATAAATGTCAGACCTTCCAATGACGCCCAAATCCCAAGAATGAATTAAAAAACTTAATTCAATTCATTTTGTACATAATACAGAGACACCAAAAGAGAGTTGGAGGAAATGGATTTGACAATCAGTGTAAAGACAGTCCGGCAAGGGTATTAAAAAATGTAATAGAATGCCGGGATACTTTACCAAAATGGTACAATTCTAGAGAGATTTTGCTGAAACTGTACAGCAGGTGATAAGGGCAGACTTGGAATACTGTGCACTTCTGATTGCAATGCTGCACATGGAACATAGATGCATTGGAATAAATGCAGATAAGAGGAACAAGAATGTTTTCTAGTGTAACCAGAATGAGCTCAGCCTTTACAGGTTTAGTAAGGCAGGAACTGAAACTTTAAAATATTGAAGGTTTTAGATGGGGTACATATAGAATATAACTTTAAAGCAGGGTTACAGGATCATAGGTCACGTATACAATTTAGAGGAAAGTAAATTGAGATTACTAAACAGGTCAGGTGTTAAAACCTGCCACCTGTAACAACAGTAGACAGTGTTACCTGTGACTGGTCACTGTAGTTGGTGTTTCAGAAACCTCTGGATGAGTGCCTGGAGAAAGGGTGTGAGACCCTCAATGCAGCAAACACCATTGAAAGGCAGATCAGCTAATCCTTGAATTAGCCATTGGGCATCCACAACATGCCAGGATTGACGCAGCCACAGCACAGAACATTTCAAAAGAGCAAATAAAAACAATAAATGCGAGAAATACTCAGCAGGTCTGGCAGCATCTGTGGAGAGAGAAGCAGAGTTAACGTTTCAGGTCAGTGACCCTTCTTCAGAACTAGCAGATATTAGAAATGTGCAAGTTTTTAAGCAAGTAAAGCGGGTGAGGCAAGAGATAACAAAGGAGAAGGTGCAGATAGGACAAGGTCACAGAGAATAACTGACTAGAAGGTCATGGAGCAAAGGCAAACAATATGTTAATGGTGTGTTGAAAGACAAAGCATTAGTACAGGCAGGGTGTTAATGGACAGAAAACTGAACAGCCACAAGCACAAACCTGAAAAAAAGTGGGTAGGCAAACTGAACAATCTGGGCGGAAGCCCATGCAGTCACAGGGAGAACTTGCAAACTCCACACAGGCAGTACCCAGAACTGAACCCGGGTCGCTGGAGCTGTGAGGCTGCGGTGCTAACCACTGTGCCGCCCATGTGAAGGTGACCTTTCTGAACTGGGAATCTCAATAAGAACCAATCTGTACTTGGACTTCAGATGTCAAAGCCGGGTGGCACAGACCAGAACCAAACTAAGAGAACCACACATAGGGCAGTGAGCGCAGTATTTCGGCAATTTTTACAGGGCCCATCATCCTAAACTCAGCTCACCACCAGTATTTCAAAACTACTGCTTGAGCTTGGACTCTAAAGTTTTCGTGGAATTGTAGAAATTACAGCACAGGCCATTCGACCCCCACCGGTGCTGGTGTCCTCTCCTGTAACTCCATTTCTTCCCTCCCATTAAAGATCTTTGCTTATTCTTTTTCAAATATATATCCCCCCCCCCCCCACTTTGAAATTAAGTGTTGGACTCCACCTTAGTAATCACCCATATGGAGAAGCATATCATGGTCTAATAGTCTTCAGTTGAGGAACTTTCATCTTCCCTTGCCCCAGTGAGAATCCTTAGTTTCCATTCCCTCTTCTCCCTCCATTGGAAGTAATCTTTCACTATTTATCCACAGTAAGGTCTTCAGGTTTCACTAATCCCTTAACTGGCTACTTCTTTTCCAATGTTGCTCCCACCTGACACTACAGGAAATGCTAGCTTTTCCAACTACAGTCAGTGATGTCGCAGAGGAAGTGGGGGCCACTGTGACAGGAAATTTAACTTGCTAATCTCGCAGGCTGCTGAATGTAGCACTCGGGAGAGGAAGGTATCTCCAATTATTAGAACATTAGAACATTACAGCACAGTACAGGCCCTTCGGCCCTCGATGTTGCGCCGACCTGTGAATTATGCGAAACTCTGTCACTCTGGAAAGGTTGGGAATCCTATGTTGTCGTAATGGATGGTAGGAGAATCTCTAGATCTAGTTCCATTTGTTCATTTCTTTTCTGTAGGAATGTGCAGATGTCGGATGGTGGGAAGGAGAAATCAATGGTAAACGGGGAGTTTTTCCAGATAATTTTGTCAAACTTCTGCCACCTGACTTTGAAAAAGAGGTAAGTGCCTTTCTGCGACCTCATAACTTCGAACTTGTACAGCAAGAACATCTGTTCCTCTGCTTTTTAAAGACGTCAGATAGGTTTATGAAAATGTGCAACCAAACTGATACCCAAAAGACCACAACATGTTGCATTAATTACTGCTGTGTGCTGCACCATCTGTTCTCTTCTGTATGCTGAGACTGTACTCGGAAAGTGTTATTTTCTTGGTGAGAAATTGAACCTTAAATATAACCAGACCATGAAATGAGGTTCGGGGAGGGGCAGAAATACTGTTATAATAAAGTCTGTAACTAATTTGCTGTTTTAATGCATCTGACTTTTTTTCTTGCCCATTAGGAAAAGCTAATTATTGAACTACTTAATATGCTAGTGCTTTTTAATCCAAGTAGGGAGTAAACCTGGACTTAACACTGAATCACCTAAGTAATAATAGAAATTTATCAGGAATCATCAGCATGGGAATTAGAGACACTGAAGGCAGTGACCCCAAAGGTATCACAATCGGCCAGCACTAAGAACTCTTGCAAGCTCGCTGCTGACTTTGGTGACTAAGGAGCTAGGTGCGAAAAGAAGTAAATGATGAGGGTTCAGAATCAGCTTTCTGTATACCAAGGAGATGTTCAAAATCCAAAAAAAAACATGAAGGAGAGGATGGGACATAATAGAAAGGAAATGGAAGTAGTATATGGATCTATTGACCAGGGAAATTGTATGTTTAACAAAGAAGGATGCGCGAAAGAGTTAATGGGGATGGGTTATTCTAGCTGAACTGTTTTTCCAAGAGCTGTGGGAGCTATGGTGGCGGAGAACCACATCATGGGATGAGAAAAGGAAAATATGCCAGCTTCCATTCAGTACATTCTGTTATTAACTGAGGCATAGAATATAAGAGCAGGGAGATTATACTTCTTCTTCTTCTTTTGGCCTCCTTATCTCGAGAGACAATGGGTAAGCGCCTGGAGGTGGTCAGTGGTTTGTGAAGCAGTGCCTGGAGTGGCTATAAAGGCCAATTCTAGAGTGACAGACTCTTCCACAAGTGCTGCAGATAAAATTGGTTGTCGGGGCTGTTACACAGTTGGCTCTCCCCTTGTGCTTCTGTCTTTTTTTTCCTGCCAACTGCTAAGTCTATTCGACCCGCCACACTTTAGCCCCACCTTTATGGTTACCCGCCAGCTCTGGCGATCACTGGCAACTGACTCCCACGACTTGTGATCAATGTCACAGGACTTCATGTCGCGTTTGCAGGCGTCTTTAAAGCGGAGACATGGATGGCCGGTGGGTCTGATGCCAGTGACGAGCTCGCTGTACAATGTGTCCTTGGGGATCCTGCCATCTTCCATGCGGCTCACATGGCCAAGCCATCTCAGGCGCTGCTGGCTCAGTAGGGTGTATATGCTGGGGATGTTGGCCGCCTCGAGGACTTCTGTGCTGGAGATATTATCCTGCCACCTGATGCCAAGGATTCTCCGGAGGCAGCAATGATGGAATGAATTGAGACGTCGCTCTTGGCTGACATACCTTGTCCAGGCCTCGCTGCCATAGAGCAAAGTACTGAGGACACAGGCTTGATACACTCGGACTTTTGTGTTCCGTGTCAGTGTGCCATTTTCCCACACTCTCTTGGCCAGTCTGGACATAGCAGTGGAAGCCTTTCCCATGCGCTTGTTGATTTCTGCATCGAGAGACAGGTTACTGGTGATAGTTGAGCCTAGGTAGGTGAACTCCTGAACCACTTACAGAACTTACAGAATATTGATGGATGGAGCATTTCTGATGTCCTGTCCCTTGATGCTCGTTTTCTTGAGGCTGATGGTTCGGCCAAATTCGTTGCAGGCAGCCGCAATCCTGTCGATGAGTCTCTGCAGACACTGTTCAGTGTGAGATGTTAATGCAGCATCGTCAGCAAGGAGGAGTTCCTTGATGAGGACTTTCCGTACTTTGGTCTTCGCTCTTAGACGGGCAAGGATGAAAAACCTGCCACCTGATCTTGTGTGGCAGATAATTCCTTCTTCTGAAGACTTGAACGCATGTGAGAGCAGCAGGGAGAAGAAGATCCCAAACAGTGTGGGTGCGAGAACACAGCCCTGTTGCATACCACTCAGGATAGGAAAGGGGTCTGATGAGGCACCGCTATGCTGAATTGTGCCTTTCATATTGTCATGGAATGAGGTGATACTGAGTAGCTTTGGTGGACATCTGATCTTTTCTAGTAGTCTGAAGACACCACGTCTGCTGACGAGGTCAAAGGCTTTGGTGAGATTTATAAAAGCAACTTAGAGGAGCATCTGTTGTGCGCGGCATTTCTCCTGTAGCTGGTGAAGGGAGAACAGCATGTCAATGGTGGCTCTCTTTGATCGAAAGCCACACTGTGCCTCAGGGTAGACACGCTCAGCCAGCTTCTGGAGTCTGTTTAAAGCGACTCGAGCGAAGACTTTCCCCACTATGCTGAGCAGGGAGATTCCACGGTAGTTGTTGCAGTCTCCGCGGTCACCCTTGTTCTTATAGAGGGTGATGATATTGGCATCGCGCATGTCCTGTGGTACTGCTCCCTCATCCCAGAACAGGCAAAGCAGTTTGTAGAGTGCTGAAAGTATAGCAGGCTTGGCACTCTTGATTATTTCAGGGGTAATGCCGTCCTTCCCAGGGGCTTTTCCGCTGGCTAGAGAATCAATGGCATCACTGAGTTCCGATTTTGTTGGCTGTACGTCCAGCTCATCCATGACTGGCAGAGACTGGGCTGCATTGAGGGCAGTCTCAGTGACAACATTTTCCCTGGAGTACAGTTCTAGGTAGTGCTCCATCCAGCGGTCCATTTGCTTGCGTTGGTCAGTGATTGTGTCCCCTGATTTAGATTTGAGGGGGGCGATCTTCTTGATGGTTGTCCCAAAAGCTCTGTTAATGTCATCATACATTCCTCTGTTTCCGGTGTCGGAGGCCAGCTGAATATGACTGCATAGGTGTTGCCAGTAGTCATTTGCGCAGCGCCTGGCTGTGACTGACGTGCAAAGTGGTATTAGGCTGGATAGCTCTTTCGGCCAGTACAGAGCCAATGGGCCAAATGGCTTCCTTCTGTGCTGTTAAGTTTTTGTATGTTTGTCTTTCTGATAGTTGTGTATGATGCTGAGAGCAGGTGCTAACAAAAGCACAGAAAGGAAACCAGTTGCTTTTAAGGCATGATCTGTTAGGGTTCCTGCTGTTGGGAATGGACTGAAGAGCTGCCAGCCATCATCGAGTTGGTGCCCTCAGGAGCGGTAGGGTGCGGGGAGGGAGGTAGAGGAGAACAAAAGAGTGACATCTCATTGCCTGTGTGGAGTTTGCAAGTTCTCCCTGTGTCTGCGTGGGTTTTCTCCGGGTGCTCCGGTTTCCTCCCACAAGCCAAAAGACTTGCAGGTTGATAGGTAAATTGGCCATTATAAATTGTCACTAGTATAGGTAGGTGGTAGGGAAATATAGGGACAGGTGGGGATGTTTGGTAGGAATATGGGATTAGTGTAGGATTAGTATAAATGGGTGGTTGATGTTCGGCACAGACTCGGTGGGCCGAAGGGCCTGTTTCAGTGCTGTATCTCTAATCTAATCTAATAAAGCAGGGCTGTAGAGCTCATGGCCTTCAGTTCAAATCTTATCTGGGAGTTTCCTTTCCCCAGCCTGAAGCCTTTACGTGTTCCCCAAATCTTTGAGCGGCGCAAACCCAATTTCAACTTTGGGTCTGGTGCATTCCTGTAACGTTTTTGGGCCAAAGGACTGGAAAAGGCTATCTCCTGATTGGTGGATTAGACAGCAACTTTTTTGGACCAATCATGAATGAATTGCTACCAGAATTCCAGGCCTGGCTAGTTTTAACACTTGAAGCTGAATCTTGTGTGGGGGTGGGTTGGGGAGCAGGATGGGTTATGAGGGAAGGGAATTTATTTTAATTCTTTCATGGGATGTGGGTGTCGCTGACAAGGTCAGCATTTGTTGCCCATCCCTAATTGTCCTTGAACTGTGGCTTGCTGGGCAATTTCAGAGGGCAGTTAGGAGTCAACCACATTGCTGTGGGTCTGGAGTCACATGTAGGCCAGACCAGGTAAGGACGGCAGATTTCCTTCCCTAAAGGACATTAGTGAATCAGATGGGTTTTTACAACAATGATAATTTCGTGCCACCATTACTGAGACGCGCTTTCAATTCCAGACTTTTTAATTAATTAATTGAATTTAAATTCTACCAGCTGCTGTGGTGGGATTTGAATCCATGTCCCCAGGACATTAGCCTGGGCCTCTGGACTAGTGCAGTGACGTTGCCCTGCACCATCTTTTTGTCTGGGGCCGGCTAACTAGCATATGGGTGATATTTATTTGTGTATTGGGGAAGGTTGTTTGAATTTTCTAGATATAGTCTCCTGTATTTTTAGCAAACAAGTGCCTCATTCACTGGTTTTGACACATTATCTGGCCCCCGAATTCGAAGAGATTGATATTCCCCTCCAAAAGCCAGTTAGGATTTTTTTTTCAATTTTCACACCACTCTGTCATAACTCACCGCCCCCCCCCCCCCACCCTTCTGAGTAAGAGATCAGTTTAGAGCGATTTGTGCTGATTTGTGGACTGCTTAATACTGTAGATTGGAACTCGATTGAGGCTGCCTAATCTAATCTGGCAGCCGCACAGAGTGGAGATTTTTATCTCATCAACCTGGGATAAATTCAGATCTACAGCTGAAAGGGAAGTGTGTATTTTCACATGTTTAAATGTTGGAGAGACCTATCCAGCTAAGATCAGTTAACTACGGAGCAAACGTGGGACTTCCTTGGCTGAACTATTCATTTGAAGGCATGTTGATCAAATTACATAGTGTGTGGATTCCTGGATCTGACATTATCCTATTGTAAGAAGATAATCTGTATGCACCTTGAGCATTAAACCTAACCCCTAACTACATACTCAGCACTATCGTACCTGCATTATTGTTGTTTGTCAAATGCACAAGATGACTTCTGTGCTTCAGAATTCTGATACTTTATTTCTTCTAACTAAAATCAGTTTGTACAGAAGAAGCATTGAACTTTTCTGTGCCATCTGTGAAGATTTTTTTTAACATTCACACTCCTCTCGTCAGGATGTTACACCATCAGTGTTAGGTCACTGCGATTCAGCAAGTTGTTGTCTACTGGCCTTTGGACACGGTGTGTATTGTCGTTTTGAACTGGATGTGAGCCCATCGATATTAACTTGCTTATTTTATTTCTTAGCGACCTAAGAAGCCTCCACCTCCTTCAGCTCCAGCTGTCAAGCCATTATCAGGTAACGTTTATTAGTTACAAATTATTACAATTCCAGGTAAATGCAATGTACCATTTGCTCCTATTGCACAAGATCAAAGTACACTAATTGAGTCATAGAGAGATACAGCACTGAAACAGGCCCTTCGGCCCACCGAGTCTGTGCCGACCAACAACCACCCATTTATACTCATCCTACATTAATCCCATATTCCCTACCACATCCCCACCATTCTCCTACCACCTACCTACACTAGGGGCAATTTACAATGGCCAATGCAAGTCTTTGGTTGTGGGAGGAAATCGGAGCACCCGGCGGAAGCCCATGCGGTCACAGGGAGAACTTGCAAACTCCGCACAGGCAGTACCCAGAACCGAACCCGGGTCGCTGGAGCTGTGAAGCTGCGGTGCTCGCCACTGTGCCACCCAATGTTTTGATCCACAAAAGTATTTTGAAACTATAATTCCATCAAATCTGGACAATCTGCTGTTAAATTTCACCTGAAGATAGCACGTAATTATAATTACTTTGGCATAAACTGTACATAAATATTCTTTAGTCTTGTTAGATTGAATTGTTTAATGGTTGAATAAATGTGTTCTGATACAAAAGATTTTCAAATTAACAGATTATTTGGCGTTAATTTAAAAAAAAAAGTGAAGCTTAAGATTCTTGGCAAACTGATCTACTTGTTTGAAATTCATCTGTGTACGGTCGGGATGCCTATCCTTCTGCTTTAGGGCGACATGTGGCTTCCTGTAAACTGGCAATTGTTTGTGCCTATATTTCTTCTTTGCTGTTTTTTTCCTCTTTTGATTTTGTGTGTCTGGAGAATACCAACTGAATATCAATAACTTGAAGTATATGTAAATTAATAGGAAATAAAAAGAGAAACTTAAGAATGTGAGAAAACAATATAATGTTAGCATGCTTCGCTCTATAATAGATTTGTTGATTTTAAGATTTAATTGCTCCTATGTCTTGCTACGAACTTGGAAATTCTTTTCTTGAGCTTTAGTGGTGTGCCATCTAGTGGGCTTTCACTGTTACTAATGATGGTGTGGTATTTGTGAATGAACCTCTGCAGGTATGAAGACTCCCGAGTGTAATTTCTCTTGTGAATTGTACAAAATGCTGTGGTATATCTGGTGACAATCTGTATGGACTGGCAGGAGGAAGAAGGTTTTCAAAGAGCTTCACATATATTTATATTAACTCATTCTCTCTCTTCCTCCATGCATGTGTCTCTCTCACCCTCTTCCTTCCCCTCTCTCTGTCTCTTCTCCCCCCCCCCCCCCCCTCACTCCCACCCTCCCTTGCAGGCTACTACCAATATCATAAGAATACATTGCTGGAAAGTGGACAGCGTTGAGTTCCCCTCTGATTTTTCCCACCGTATTGCAAACAAATCTACTCTGCTTGTTGCTTTCTCTTAATGTAATTGGAACTATCCCTGGTTGTGAGTTTGCATCGCACTACATCAGTTTGGTGCATTCTGCCAAAGCCATTCTCCTTTTTAACATAGAACATAAGAAATGGGAACAGAAATAGGCTATTCAGCCCTTCAAGCCTGCCCCGCCATTCAGTAAGATTATGGTTGCCCACTCATTCAACCTATCTATATCCCCTTGCAGATTCCTTATGTCCTCATGCCCTCCCACTGTGTTTAAAGCATTTGAAAACGAGGTCAAAAGTTGAGGTAAACAACAATGAAAGATTGACCTGTGTCTATAAAATGTACCTTTTGAAAATATGACATTCTGTTTTCAGAAAAGGAAAAGCAAAAATTTGGAATAAAGCATGGTTGTTTAAATATCCCTGCACCTTTTCATTGTGCATTCCTCATGCAAAATGCCAAATTTAAACATAATGAGATTACACATCTAACCTGTTAGCACAGCTTATGGTCTGTTCCTGTTAGTGAGGGTAATATAAACACCACCAGTCTGATTCTGTTGCAAGAAATTCTTGCAGTAGATATTTGGTTTGCTATTTCATAGAATCATAGAAAGCAGAGGAGGAGGCCATTCAGCCTGCCCAGTCTGTGCCGACTTTCTGCTAGAGTACTTTAGTTAGTCTCTCTTCCCAAAGCCCTGCAAAATTTTCCCCTTCAGGTGCTTATGGTATGATCAGTAAGTTCACAGATGACACGAGAATTGGTAAATAGTGAGAAGGAAAGCCACAGGACGATATAAATGGGCTGGGAAGATGGGCAGAGCAGTGGCAAATGGAATTTAATCCTGAGAAGTGTGAGGTGATGCATTTTGGGAGGACTAACAAGGCAAGGGAATATATAATGGGTGATTGTCTCTCTGTACTTCCTAAGGGCCTGAGGGACCTTGGTGTACGTGTCCATAGATCACTGAAGGCAGCAGCATAGCTAGATAAGATGGTTAGGAAGGCATATGGGATACTTGCCTTTATCAGCTGAGTCTTAGAATATTAGAGCAGGGAGGTTATGATGGAGCTATATAAAATGCTAGTTAGGCCACTGCTGGAGTACTGTGTACAGTTCTGGGCACCACACTATAGGAAGGATGTGACTGCACTGGAGAGGGTGCAGAGGAGGCTCACCAGGATGTTGCCTAGGCTGTAGCATTTCAGCTATGAAGAGAGACTGGATAGGCTAGGGTTGTTTTCCTTTGAGCAAAGAAGGCTGAGGGGGGACCTGTTTGAGGTGTACAAAATTATGAGTGGCATTGATAGGTTAGATAGGAAGAAACTTTTTCCCTTAGTGGAGTTGTCAATAACCAGGGGGCATAGATTTAAGGTAATGGGCAGGAGGTTTAGAGGGGATTTGAGGAAATTTTTTCACCCAGAGGGTGGTTGGAATCTGGAACACGCTGTCTGAATGGGTGGTAGAGGCAGGAACCCTCTCAACATTTAAGAAGTATTTAGATGAGCACTTGAAATGCCATAGCATACAAGGCTACGGGCCAAATGCTGGAAAATGGGATTCGAATGGATAGGTGCTTGATGGCCAGCATTGACACGATGGGTCTGTTTCTGTGCTGTATAACTCTGACTCTCATCTAATTCCCTTTTGAAAGCCACGAATGAATCTGTCTCTACCACCCTTTCAGGCAGTGCTTTCCAGATTGTACTCACTGCGTAAATAGGTTTTTCCTTATGTCACCTTTAGCCCTTTTGCCAATCACTTTAAATCTGTGTCCTCTTGCTTCTCGATCCTTCTGGCAATGAGAACAGTTTCTTCCTGTGTGTCTAGACCCTTCAGGTTTTGAATGCCTGTATCAAATCTCCTCTCTTTGAGGAGAACAACCCAATTTTTTCAGTCTATCCAGGTAACTGATGTCCCATATCCCCAGAACCATTCTCATAAATCTTTTCTGCGCCCTCTCCAATGCCTTCACATCCTTCCTAAAGGGTGGTTCCCAGAACTGGGCACAATATTCCAGTTGAGGCCGAACCAGTGTTTTATAAAGGTTCACCATAACTTCCTTGCTTTTGTATTCTATGCCTCAATTCATAAAACCCAGAATCACACATGCCTTTTTAACCACCTTCTCAACCTGCCCTGCCACCTTCAATGATTTGTGCACATATACTCCCAGGTCTCTCTGTTCCTGTACCCCCTCCCCCTTTAAAATTGTATCTTCAATTTCTATTGCCTCTCATCGTTCTTCCTACTGAAATGCATCACTTTGCACTTCTCTGCATTAAATTGCATCTGCCGCGTGTCCACACATTGCACCAGTCTATGTCCTCTTGAAATCTATTGCTATCCTCCTCACGGTTCATTATGCTTCCAAGTCTTGTGTCATCTGCAAATTTTTAAATTGTGCCTTGTATACACCCATGTCTAAGTTATTAACATGGATCAAGAAAAACAGTTTTCAATAGAAAATTTCCTTTAACAATTGTTGAACATCTGTAAATGGATTGTGTGTACACTGAGCGGTTCTCACTGCTCATGCTTTTTGTAAGCTGCCTTGTGGATAAACTAGAATAGCTGTGTATATAGTTTGTGCATGGGCCCAGGGCAGTAATGCAAAAACTCATGGGGAGAAAAGGGACGTGTGTATTACAGTACCTCCTACCAGCACAATGTTAATAATTGTCTCTAACTTAATTATGCAAGATAGAGGGCTGGAAAAACATAACAGGTCAGACCGTACTTGTAAAGAGAAATGGCAGATTATGACATTTTGGGTGTGTCACCTTCATCAAAAATGGGGTGGATTTAGGGATCGTGCAACCTGTACCCGAAACCGGTCCAATGACGAGTATTCAGTGTCATCATCCAGTAAACTATAGGGGCCCTAAACCGAACCTTTGCACTAGACTCCCCGCAAGGCAAACTCTGCACCCATTTCCGATGTGTTCTGTTATGAATCATATGCACCAAAAACATCACATCCTGTCTTTGCTTGTTACAGATTTTGGTAGCATATTTGCAACATTTTACGTTTGTATTTCAGATTTCCAGCATTTGCACTTTTTTTCTTTTTAATTCCGGGACACTTGATTTCACTTCAGTTATTTGTTGAGTAAACACCACCTGCTGTTTGTCATTTTGTCATGTGAAGTGTTCCTGTTCTGCATAGTGCACTGAACCAGTGTGAAGTTGTCTAGTATGATTTCAGCTTGGTGACAGTTTACATTTTTAAATGGCAATTTATAATGCTAGTTTCTGGTTGCAATCATGACACAAAAGTGAGACTCCTTTGTTTCAGCAGAAATTATTCAGTTGCATTAGCTCTTGTTTCATGCACAATTAAGTGGATGCTACATATTAAGGCGATTTCAGCCTTGGTTTAGTGATAGCACTCTTGCCTTTAAGTCAGAAGGTTGTGGGTTCCAAGTCCTACACCAGAGACTTGAGCACATAATCCAGACTGACACTCCAGTGCAGTACTGCAAAAGTGCTGTCTTTCAGATGAGATGTTAAACTGAGGCCGCATCTGTCCTTTCAGATGGACATAAAGATTACATGGCGCTATTTTGAAGAAGAGCAGAGGAGTTCTCCCTATGCTCTCATCAACAATTAGCCCTCTAGCAACACTACTAAAACATTATCTGGTCCTTATCTCATTTTTATTTGTGGGATCTTGCTGTGTACAAATTGGCTGCTGTGTTTTCCTACATTGCAATAGTGATAACCCTTCAAAAGTACTTTATTGGTTGTTAGCACTTTGTGATGTGCTGGGGTTATGAAAGGTGCAAGGTTTTTCTATATGATGTTTTTGGTGAATTTTTGGTGTTTGGAGATCTTATTTTCCACAGCTTAAGTCTACAACAGCTGTCCGAATGATTCTTGTTGCTGCTAAATATTTTAAAGTAGAATTTTAACTAATTTTCTGAAAAGTTTTTAAAAGCAAGCTTAAAGCTTTTATTCCCTTATTCATATTTACTTCATCTGAAGAAAAGTGGATTTTTTTTAAAAGGAGAACTCTTTTTAGTGGCTTGGAACAGTGTTGCCTAATATGTTCGCTACTCGCCACATGCAGCTAATTGGGAGTCCAAATGTTAATTGTATTTCTGATTAGTAATAAGCAATAAATAATGCACACCTACTTTGAGGCATGTGATCTCCATATTTCTGTTCACACTTTTTACGTGAACTTTAGTCTTTATTTGTGTTTGTTGGTGAAATAATGCAAAAGGTAAAGTGAATTTTTTGATCATTGAGTGCTTTACTTGGTTACTGAATGGTGGTAGATGTTTAAGTAAATATATGTGTGAAATAGATTTACCTGTATTGTGTGTGTAAGGGGTTTCCTATTAAAATTAGTGAATGTGGCTAAAATGGTGCTGCTGTATCCACACGTGTAGGTTTGTCAGTGATTGTATTGGGCAACAGTGGGTTAGAACACTGATCTTTCCTCTCTGCGATCTGAATTTGAATCCAGAATAGACTGATTGGGATGAAAGTTTCCCCTTATAGTGGGAGCCCTTTGTGAATTGAGTTTGTCAATTTAAGTACAATTCCTGGTGGGTCCACATGTGAAACTCTCTTGCTCATAGGTAAGGGGCAGGAGATTTAATGGGGATTTGAGGAAAAATTTTTCACCCAGAGGGTGGTTGGAATCTGGAACACACTGCCTGAACGGGTGGTAGAGGCAGGAACCCTCACAACATTTAAGCAGTATTTAGATGAGCACTTCAAGCCCTCAAAGGTGGTAAATATGAGAAACGAGCAGTATAATGGAAATTTCATGGTCTTTGTATACTTGTCAAAATGGAACTGGATAATTATCTGAATAGAAAAAATTTTGAGGGCTACAAGGAAAAGGAGTGTGCGTGAGACTAGCTGAGTTGCTCTTGCAGAGAGCTGGCACAGTCATGACGGGCCAAATGTCGTCCTCCTGTATTGTAAACATTCTATGATTCGATGTTTTTCTCCTCAAAAAACCAGACAAATCCAATCTGGCCAATTACTGCCCCATCAGTCCACACTCAATCATGAGCAAAGTAATGGAAGGTGTAATTGACAGTGCTATCAGGCGGCACTAACCTGCTCACCGATGTTCAGTTTGGGTTCTGCCAGAGCCACTTGGCTCCAGACCTATTACAGCCTTGGTCCAAACATGGAAAAAGCTAAATTTCAGAAGTGAGATGAGAGTGACTGCCCTTGATGTCAAGGTAGCATTTGACTGAGTGTGGCATCAAGGAGCCCGAGCAAAATTGAACTCAGTGAGACTCGGTTGGGGGGGGGGGGGGCGGAGAGAATCATACCTAGCACAAAGAAAGATGGTTGGTGATTGTCGTAGGCCAATCATCTTAGACCCAGGAAATTGCTGGTAGTGTCCTAGGCCCAACCACCTTCAGCTGCTTCATCAATGACCTTCCCTCCATCATAAGGTCAGAAATGGGAATGTATGCTGATGATTGGTTCTGAACGCTTTACATTCACGACGACTCAGATACTGAAGCAGTCCATGTCCACATTCAGCAAGACCTGGACAACATTCAGGCTTGGGCTGGTAAGTGGTAAGTAACATTCACACCAAACGAGTGCCAGGCAATGCCCACCTTCAACAAGAGACAATCTGACCATCTTCCCTTGATGTTCAATGACATTACCATCACTGAATTCCCCCACTACCAACATCCTGGAGGTTACCATTGACCAGCAATTTAACTGGACCAACCATATAAATATTGTGGCTACAAGAGCAGGTCAGAGGCTAGGAATTCTGCAGTGAGTAACTCACCTCCTGACTCCCCAAAGCCTGACCACCAGAGTGTGATGGAATACTCTCCACTTGCCTGGATTAGTGCAGCTCCAACAACATCCAGGAGAAAGTAGCCCACTTGATCGGCACCCCATCCACCACCGACGCACTGTGGCACCAGTGTGCACAATATACAAGATGCGCTGCAGCAACTTGCCAAGGCTTTATCAACGGCACCTTCCAAACCTGTGACCTCTGCCACCTCGAAGGACAAGGGCAGCAGATGCATGGGAACACCACCACCTGCAAGTTCCCCTCCAAGCCACACACAATCCAGACTTGGAACTATTTGCCGTTCCTTCACTGTCGCTGAGTCAAAAACTTGGAACTCCTTCCATAACAGTGCTGTACCTACACGACATGGACTGCATTGTTTCAAGAAGGCAGCTCACCAACACCACCTCAAGGGCAATTAGGAATGGACAATAAATACTGACCTTGCAAGTGACGCTCACATGCCAGGAACGAATAATAATAAAAGACAACTTTCACAGGTTTTTGCTTTCTCATATGGTGCTTTTATCAAAAGAGTCAGAAAGCGACTGAATTCGAGCAGCAGTGGAAAGCCAGTTAGAGGCACTCAGTTTAGATGAATTGAAATGCATAAAACATAACTGAAGTATAATTTCATGTCACCCAGAGCTATGATAGACTCACTACTTACTAATCCTTTCAGTTTTCAGAAGTGATTAACTGCCTGACCGGACAGGACTGTTTTTTTTGTAATTGCTCTTGCACTGAGAACAGGGAGGCACTGTTGGCTGATTGGGAAACTGCTGTCGTCTCATGAGCATCCTGGTCCCAAGTCCTGATAAGAGCTGCAACAAAGCAGCTAGTAAACTACATGATGGAAGGCACAATAATAAACTTTGCAGGGGCAGAACCCAATTTCACTCACTCACTTGCAGTGGCACTTCTGGTTCTGATCCAGTTTAAAACTCATTCAGTTTTGAGATTGATGGAATTTATGGGGTATCTCTGGGTTTTGTGAATTCTGTGGAGCAGTGTGGAAATAAATCAGCCTCAGTAACCTGATGTGTAATGGGCCCAATACTTAAATAAAGCCTTTGATCAATTAACAATGAAACCTATGAGCCCATCAACTCCCACAGCTACCTCGACTACACTGCCTCCTGTAGGACTCGAATCCATTCTCCCAGTTTCTCCATCTCTGTTGCATTTGTTCTGACGATGCAACCTTCCACAACAGCGCTTCTGATATGTCTTCCTTTTGCCTCAACCACGGATCTCCCCTCTTCACTCCCACTCCCCCACCACTGTGATTGATAGGGCCCTCGACTGTGTCCGACCCATTTCCTGCACTTCTGCCCTCACTCCTTCCCCTCCCTCCCAGAACTGCGATGGTTTCTCTTGTCCTCACTTTCCACCCCACCAGTGTCCACATCCAAAGGATCATCCTGTCCCATTGCCGGCATCTCTGGCGTGATGCCACAGCCAAACACATCTTCCCCTCCCCTCCCCTGTCAGCATTCCGAAGGGATTGTTCCGTCTGCAACATCCTGGTTCACTCCTCTATCAGCCCTGACACCTTGTCCCCTTCCCACGGCAGCTTCCCATGCAGTTGCTGGAGGTGTAACACCTGCCTTTTTACCTCCTGTTTCCTCACCATCCAAGGCCCCAAGCACTCCTTCCAGGTGAAGCAGTGATTTACTTGTACTTTCAATTTAGTATGCAGTATTCGCTGCTCACGATGCAGTCCCCTACATTGGGGAGACCAAGCGCAGATTGGTTGACCACTTTGCAGAACACCTCTGCTCAGTCCCCAAGCATGACCCCAAGCTTCCGGTTGCTTGTCATTTTAATTCACCACCCTGCTCTCACGCCCACATTTCTGTCCTCTGCCTGCTGCAGTGTTCCAGTGAAGCTCAATGCAAGCTCAAGGAACAGCACCTCATGTTCCGATTAGGCACTCCACAGTCCTCTGGATTCAACATTGAGTTCGACAATTTCCGACCAAGACTGCCATTTTGATTTTTTACCATGTGCCAATCTTAAACTTGTTTTTTATGTTTTTGCTTTCGCTCAGAGTTCATTATTCTGCCGTTAATGCTCTTCCTGTTCAAATGCTTGGCCTTTTACTATGGCTATTACTACTCTCTCTGCCTTTTATTCCATGGCATCTTTGTAACTTATTCTCTCCTGCCCTCTGCCCTTTCACAGACTTTCCTTTTTGTTCTTCTTTCTCCCCCCCCCTCCAACCCAATCTTTCACATTTCTAACCTTTGCCAGTTCTGATGAAAGATCACAGACCTGAAATGTTAACGCTGTTTATCTGTCCACAGATGCTGCCAGACCTACTTTGTATTTCCAGCACTTTCTGCTTTTATTTCAGATTTCTAGCATCCGCAGTATTTTGCTTTTATTATATATGTAATTTTTTCCTCAATTAAAACAAATGGCAAAATGCAGCTTGGCCTCGTCAGTGGACTGATTAAGCAGTGCTCTGTGGGCAATTGTAATGAAAGGAGGCAGAAAATTACAGTGGTCCGCTTCCCAAAACAGAGCACTTAGCTGATGATGTGCTTCACCTACAGGCTTTGCAGAGAATTAAACAGAAGCTGCTGTTCAGGTTGGCGATGTTTCTGCAAGGTTACCATGCTGTCAACCACTGTTTTGTGCAGGTGCATGCATGGACTTTTTTTTTCTAGATTCTTTTAATACTGTGGCTTCTGTAATAAAGCATCAGTCACTTTTTGATTTACTAGGATCCAAATTTGATGGTTCGCATGTGGACAAAAAGAATGAAGCAAAAAGGATGCCTCCAGAAAGACCGGACTCTCTGCCAACTAGGATAGAGGACAAAGGTATGAAATCGAATGCCTGTTTTCATCTTGGGGTGGTTAGCTCTCTCGACGTTCATTGGATTCCCAATACGTATAACTTATCTGTGATGCATTGCACCTGTGGAGAAGTCGTTGTACATACCTCTCCTGTCCCATGAGCAGTCCATGCATAGGCCTGCCAATTGGCTGGGTCTTTTGGCTGCAGAATAGGAGCAGGTTTGATCTGCATGTTGGGCTACTCAAATTAGGGTCTTCTGGCTACAGGTGGAGGTATCCATGGCAGCCGGCACCATTGTTTGCACGCATCCGTAGAAAGTGCACTCGCAATGATCATCCTCTGCCATTTCCGGCACCTCCAGCCAAAGATCAGCAACCAGAGAGCCCTGATTGCATCCTGAGGGCTTATGTTTAAATTAAACAAAGCATAACTGCATGCCTTGCAGCTCCTCTGGTCATTGAGTATCAGGGTATGATGTATGAGTATGATGCTGGGGTTCTCAAAAGTACAACTTGGGGGAAATAAATTGAGACAGGGGCCAGAAGCCTTCACCCTGCCACCCACCCCCCCATTACAGTAACTACACATACTGCAATCGCAGACTCGGGTGCATCCTTTGGTATGCTGCAGGAAATCCTGATGCATTGCATTGGGGGATGGTTGCTGACCTATTCTGTTTCCTATCCTTGTCTCGTGTCTGGATATTGCTGATTTCCGAGGTTCAAAGCAGAGGCAAATCTGCTTTATTTCCACGTGGTATTGGTTGTAAAAGTGAAATTTACATTTTTTTCATAATTACCAATGTAAGTACTTGCATAGGACTGAAATAGAGATGCAAGTATTAGTGTTACGAGCGTAGGAAATTTTCAGTTGACCAAGCCGCAACAGTTTTTTAGGGGAGAAAGTTCTAGATTTCTACTACGATTGTGTGGAAAATGTGCTTCCTGACATCACCCCTGAACAGCCTAGTTCTAGTTTTAATGTGTGTCCCCCTGTTCAGGACTTCCCACCAGAGGAAATAGTTTCTCTTTCTGTCTACCCTATCAACTTCTCTAATCACCTCAATTACATCACCCCTTAATCTTATATAGTCAAGGGAATACAAGCCTACTCCATGTAATCCGTCCTCATAATTTATAAAATCATAGAATGGCTACAACACAGAAGGAGGCCATTTGGCCTGTTGTGTCTGTGCTGGGTCTCTGCAAGAGCAACTCACCTTGTCCCACTCCCTGGCCTTTTCCCCATAGCCCTGTAAATCTTTTCTCTTCAGGTAATTGTCCAATTCTCTTCTGAAAGCCTCAATTGAATCTGCCTCCACCACACTGAGAGCATTCCAGACCCTAACCACTCGCTGTGTTTAAAAAAAAAAAGTTTTTTTCTCATGTCGCCTCTGGTTCTTTTGCTAATCACCTTAAATCAGTGTCCTCTTGTTTTAGATCCTTCAGCTAATGGGAACAGTTTCTCCCTATCTACTCTGTCCAGGCCCATTCCATGATTTTGCCCACCTCTATCAAATCTCTTAATCTCCAAGGCCAATATATCCTTCCTGAGATTCAGCGCCCTGCACTGAATGCAGTCCTCTGGATGTGGTTGAACCTGAGCTTTATATAACTGTAGCATAACTTCCGCCAACCCCCTGGAGATAAAGGCCAACATTTACAAGCCTTTTAACTTAATTTTTGTATGTGCCCACTAATGTTTAGTCATTCCTGTACATTGGCCCCTAAATCTCTCTGCTCCTCCACAGTCCCTAGCTTCTTGCCATTTAGTATCCTCAGCAAACTTGGACATATGACTATCTAAGTAGGTCGTTGATAAGTAAAGTGAAAGCTAAGGCCCTGGTCCAGATCCTAGGGTCACCACTAGTCAGATTCTAGCCAATTGGAGTTCGTACCAATTATCCCTACTCTGTCTCTTCCCTTCTAACCAATATCTGACCATGTCAATAGGTTTCCACCAATTTCCTGCTCATTTATTTTTGCTAAAGTCTCTTGACGCTGGCAGCAACTTGTTGCACTCACAGCACCACATGGATTGAGGTAGACTAATCAGGAACAGGTACAGTGGTGTAGTAGCTAAATTACTGGATTAGTAATCCTGAACCAGGACTAATCCTGCCATCACAGTTTGAGAAATTCAGTTCAATTTTTAAAAAGTTTGGAAATAATAACATTTCAAGAAGTCAAGCTATTGAATTGATGTAAAAATCTTAGTGGTTCAATAATGTCCTTTTGGGAAGGAAGCAAGCTGGTTTGACCTACATGTGACTAGTCCCACAGCAATATGATTGACTCTGAATTGGCTGAGCAAGGCAGTAAAACTATTACCAGCAGTTCAAGACGGAGGCCCACCACCACCATCTCAGGGAATCAAATGCTGGCTTTGTCTGCACCCTGACATTTTTTTAAAAAGTGGTGCCCTTTACCCAGTGGACCACTAGCAGATATGTAGGGTTGTGGTTTTGTTTATCTTAAAAATGTCGTGATAGTTTCCAAAATATTTCCCTACCAGACTTGTGGAAGCAAGTCCATAAATTGTTTTACAAGGCAGTTAGATAATTGCTTGAAAAAGAGGAATATTAAAGTATATGGTAGGAAAGCAGACAAATTAGATCTGACTGGATGCTTCATATGAAGCAAACATTGGCACAGACTTGAAGGGTCAAATGAGCTTTTTCTGTGCTGTAACATTCTAATTCTGTCTCAAGAACAAGTAGCTGGATGTAATAATCATTTTATAATCACACCAGCATACTAATTCAGTATTCAGCATATGCCAGCTGAAAAAGACCAAGATGTATTAACAACCATTTAATCTTAGTTAACTGGAGCTAAGCTTGTAATTTGCTGTGTCAGTGTGCAGCCTCTAAAGATAGTAGTAGGCCATTCAGCTGCTTTAGCCTGCTTCGCCATTCAGTTAGATCACAGCTGATCTGCATCTCAACTCCATTTACTCACTTGATTCCATACCTCTTAATAGCCTTGCTAAACAAAAATCTATAAATCTCAGTCTTGTAAATTTTAATTGACCCAGCCTTTTCGGGAGAGTTGAAGATTTCCACTGCCCTTTGTGTGAAAAAGTGTTTCCTGATTTTCTTAATGATCTAGCACTAATTTTAAGATTACAAAGCAGCAAGACTTGATAATCTTAAAGAAATATGCTTGTTTTATCTGATATACTACAGACTGCTCTGCAGCACAGAAGTGATATAATAACCATGTACACGGCAATTCATGGGTACTTCTGGGCTCTCTGCTGAAATAGTCATTTGAAACCAACTACAATGGTATTTTTTAGTTTCTCTGGGGGTGGTGGGGAAGGCAATGTTCATATGATTCACCCTTGTTGTTTTTCTTTCATCTGGCCATGCAGTTGAAATCAGGAACTTAGCATTTCAGAAGCTGTGTGTGTATTTTCTTTAATAATATAGACTGCAGACCAGAGTACATTCTTTACTGTTTGAGCAGTTTTCTGGTAATGAGTGGGGATGACACAGTTTTGCGCTTCATATTGGCAACTCAAAAGCAATTACATTGCATTGGCTCTTGGAATCAACACTTAGTACCACTTCCATGTAGAATTCAGCCCATGCCCATCTTGTGTAAGTTTACAGAGTTTTACAATTTTAGTCGAGCAACATTTTTGATTGGACTATTTAGAGTTAACAATCCCAGCCTTATGTTGAAAATAAAACAGCTGAGAATGTCAGAAATGTTTTTAATATGGTATCACACATTTTTCTCGGTCTCTGGACTTAGGCACTGGGAGGCAGGCACTGTTGATGCTAACAGTCTGATAGTCATTGTAAGTGAATGCCACTTTGAACAACTGTAAGTTTATTTGGGAAACTGCCTTGAACAAGATATGGTTTTAGAAATAATTCTGATTATTCTTCTCTAGTTTGCTTTATTAAAAGTGGTATGTACCCATTTGTATGCTTTAGAAAAGAGCAAATTGTTCAGAATTGTTAGACTGTTGGGGAAGAATAATCCTTCATGTTTGTTTGCTTATTTTTTTAGAAGAAAAGTCAGAAAGAGATCAGAAATCTATAGAACTGTCTAAACCCTCAGTACCTGCAATACCACCGAAGAAACCTTTGCCTCCCAAGACCAATTCTTTGAACAGACCAAATACATTGCCTCCTAAACGGCCAGAGAGACCAGCAGCACCCTCAGCTCATGCCAGGTATGTTTGGCATCTGTTGACAGTTTGAACTTTGTCTTCGAATTTCCTTTCTTTTAGAATGGAACTATACCAATTTTTATGATTTTTAAAATGTCATTTTGCAAAGATTCAATTGGTTTATATTGCAAAGTACTAAAAATAACTTTTATGACTCTACTAAAGTTTCCTCCAACAACAGCAAATTGCATTTATATAGCACCCTTAATGTATTGAAATGTCCCAAGGTCCTTCACAGAAGGTTGATCAAACAAAATTTGACACCAAGCCACATAAGGAGGTATTGGGGCAGATGATCAAAATCTTGGTCAGAGAGGTAGGTTTTCAGGAGCGTCTTAAAGGAGGAAAGAGAAGTAGAGGTGGTTAGGGAGGGAATTCCAGTGCTTAGGGCATCGGTAGGTGAAAGTGTCGCTGCTAATGATGTAATTAAAATCAGGGATGCTCAAGAGGCCAGAATTAGATTAGTGCAGACTTTTTGGAGGATTGTGGGGCTGGAGGTTCGTACCAACAAAATAAGTAGAAAAAGGGATTAGGTCCTGCAGGCCGAGTTTAGGGAGATCGGAAGGAAACTAGCAAGCAGGACTTCAAAGGTTATAATCTCTGGATTACTCCCAGTACTGCACACAAGTGAGTATAGAAATAGGAGGATAGAGCAGATGAATACATGGTTGGAGAGATGGTGCAGGAAGGAGGGCTTCAGTTTCCTGGGACGTTGGGATCAGTTCTGGGGTGCTGGGACCTGTACAGACTGGACGGGTTGCACCTGAACAGAGCCAGGACCAATGTCCTTGTGGAGTGATATGCTAATTTGGCAGGGGTGTGGGAACCAGGAGGTAAATTTAGGAGAGGAAAACCAAGATGCATAGAGAATTGGGAGAGTCAGATAGCACTAGAGTAGGAAATAGTAAGACATTAGGTGGGGTCAGGGCAAGATGGAATGCAATAAGGTCTCACTTAGGTTTACTGTGCATGTATATGAATTCGTGGAATATGCTAAATAAAATTGGTGAGCTGTAGGTGCAGGTAGCCATATGGAAATATGTTCTGGCGATAACGAAGACCTGGCTAAAAAAAGGACGGGTCTGGATACTAAATATTACTGGATATAGGTGTTCAGGAAAGATAGGGAAAGATGGAAAAGAGCAGGAATAGCTGGAGAGAGAGGATGTCCTAGAGGAGCCAAGGACATTATCTATTTGGTTAGAGCTAAGAAACAATAGAGGTACTAATACATTGCTGGGGGTATTCTATAGGCCTCCAGCTAGTGCTAAGGATATAGAGGAACAAATTTGCAAAGAAATTACACCCAGAGCTGCAAGAATTAGAGTAGCTATAATGGGGACTTCATTCTAATATAGACTGGGACTGTAATAGTGTAAAGGGCAGAGAGGGGCAAGAGTTTCTAGAGTGTGTTCAGGAGAATTTTCTACTTCAGTATGTTTCCAGTTCAACTAGGAAGGAAGTATTGCTGGATCTGGTTCTGAGGAATCAGGTGGGTCGTGACAGTTGGGGACAGTGACCATAGCGTTATAAGGTTTAGGTTAGCTATGTAAAAGGACAAGGAGCAATCCAGAGTAAAGATAATTAATTGGGGGAAGGCCAACTCCAATGGAGTGAGAACAGATCTGGCCCAAGTAAATTGAAATCAAAGATTGGCAGGCAAAACTAACTGAACAATGGGCTGCTTTTAAAGAGGAGATGACTCTACCCGAGCTAAGGTACGTTTCCACGAGGGGGAAAGTAAGGGCAAACAAATCCAGAGCTCCCTGGATGATAGAGATAGAGAGCAAGATGAAGCAGTAAAAGGGTACTTATGACAGATGTCAGGTGGATAATACAATTAAGAACCTGACTGAATATAAGAACCTGGCTGAATATAGAAGGTTCAGAGGGGAAGTGAAAAAACAAATAAGAGAAGCAAAGAGAGAGTAAGAGAAGAGACTCGTGGCTAACATAAAAGGGAATCTCGAAGTCTCCTATAGGCACATAAATAGAAAAAGGGTAGTAAAAGGAGGAGTGGGGCCGATTAGGCACCTAAAAGGGGATTTACGCATAGAGGCAGAGAGCATAGCTGAGGTACTAAATGAGTACTTTGCGTCTGTCTTTACCAAGGAAGAAGATGCTGCCCAATTCATGGTGAAAGAGGAGGTAGTTGAGACACTGGACTAAAAATTGATAGAGGAGAAATTAGATAGGCTGTCTGTACTTAAAGTTGTTAAGTCACCAGGACTGGATGAGATTTTTTTTATTCATTCATGGGATGTGGGCGTCGCTGGCCAGGCCAGCATTTATTGCCCATCCCTAATTGCCCTTGAGAAGGTGGTGGTGAGCTGCCTTCTTGAACCGCTGCAGTCCATGTGAGGTAGGTATACCCACAGTGCTGCTAGGAAGGGAGTTCCAGGATTTTGACCCAGCGACAGTGAAGGAACGGCGATATAGTTCCAAGTCAGGATGGTGTGTGCCTTGGAGAGGAACTTGCATTTGCTGTCCTTGTCCTTCTAGTTGGTAGAGGTCGTGGGTTTGGAAGATGCTGTCTAAGGAGCCTTGCTGCAGTGCATCTTGTAGATGGTACACACTGCTGCCACTGCGTCGGTGGTGGAGGGAGTGAATGTTTGTGGATGGGGTGCCAATCAAGCGGGCTGCTTTGTCCTGAATGGTGTCGGGTTTCTTGAGTGTTGTTGGAAATGCACCCATCCAGGCAAGTGGAGAGTATTCCATCACACTCCTGACTTGTGCCTTGTAGATACATCCAAGGACACTTAGGGAAGCAAGGGTGGAAATTGTGGAAGCACTGGCCATAATCCTCCAATCCTCCTTAGATACAGTTGTGGTGCAAGAGGACTGGAGAATTGCAAGTGTTACACCCTTGTTCAAAACAGGATGTAAGGACAAGCCTAGCAACTACAGGCCAAGTCAGTTTAACTTCAGTGGTGGGAAAACATTTTGAAACAATAATTCAGAATAAAATTAATAATCACTTGGACAAATGTGGATTAAATAAGGAAAGCTAGCACAAATGTGTTAAGGGAAAATCGTGTTTAACTAACTTGCTTGTTTTTTTTGATGAGGTAACCGAGAGGATTGATGAGGGTATTGCGGTTGATGTGTACATGGACTTCAAAAAGGCATTTGATAAAGTTCCACATAACAGGCTCGTCAGAAAATTTAGAGCCCATGGAATAAAGGGGACAGTAGCAGCATAGATATAAAATTGGCTGAGTGACAGGAAACTGAGTAGTTGCAACCAGTTGTTTTTTGGACTGGAGGAAGTGGGGCCCCAGGGGTCGGTATTGGGATCTCTGTTTTTCTTGATGTATATTAATGACCTAGACTTGGATGTACAGGGCACAATTTCAAAATTTGTGGATGACACAAAACTTGGAAGTATAGTGAACTGTGAAGAGGATAGTGATGGCCTTCAAGAGGACATAGGCTGGTGAAATGGGCAGATGAAATTTAATGCAGGAAGTCTGGGGTGATTCATTTTGGTAGGAAAAATGAGGAGAGGCAATATAAAATAAAGAGTACAATTCTAAAGGGAGTACAGGAGCAGAGGAACTTGGTATATGTGCACACATCATTGAATGTTACAGGGCAGGTTGAGAAAGCGGTTAATAAAGCATATGAGATCTTGGACTTTATAAATAGGGTCACAGAGTACAAAAACAAGGAAGTTATGATAAACCTGTATAAAACACTGGTTCAGGCCTCAACTGGAATATTGTGTCCAGTTCTGGGCACTACACTTCCAGAAGGATATTAAAGCATTAGAGAGGGTGCAGAAAAGATTCATGAAAATGGTTTTAGTGATGAGGAATTTCAGTTACGTGGATAAATTGGAGAAGCTGGGTCTGTTCTCCCTGGAAAAGAGGAGATTTGATAGGGCTGTTGAAAATGATGAGGGGTCTGGACAGAGTAAACAGGGAGAAACTGTTCCCATTGACCGAAGGATCCAGAACCAGAAGACACCGATTGAAGATAATTAGCAAAAGAAGCAACAATGTCATGAGGAAAAACGTCTTTACACATCGAGTGTTTGGGATCTGGAATGCACTGCCTGAGAATGTGGTGGAGACCGATTCAATTGAGGTCTTCAAAAGAGAACTGGATAAATATTGGAAGAGAAAAGATTTGCAGGACTACGGGGAAAAGGCAGGGGAGTGGGACTCGGTGAGTTGCTCTTACAGAGAGCCGGCACAGACACGATGAGCCAAATGGCCGCCTTCTGTGCTGTAACCATTCTATGATTTTGTGGAGGAGATTACAGAGATAGGGAGAGGCGAGGCCATTAGGGATTTGTAAATGGGGATGAGAATTTTAAAATTCAGGTGTTGCTTAACCAGGAGCCAACATAGGTCAGCAAGCACAGGGGTGATGGGGACTTGGCCTGAGTTAGGACACGAGCGACAGTGTTGAATGACCCTAAAGTTATGTAGGTAGAACATGGGAGACAGGTAAGGAGTACATTGAAATAGTTAAGTCTAGAGGTATGTACGAGGGCTCATCAGCCGATGAGTTGAGGCCAGGGCAGTGTCAGGTGACGTTATGGAGTTGGAAATCTTAGTGTTGGCGCAGAAATGTGATTAGAAGCTTATTTCAGGACAAATATGACACCAAGGTTGTGAACAGTCTGGTTCAACCTCAGACAGTTGCTCAGAGGAGAGATAGAGTTGGGGGCTAGGGAGCAGAGTTTGTGATGGGGACCAAAGACATTGGCTTCAGTCTTCCCCATATTTAGTTGGATGAATTATTAGTAAGTGATAGATATCAAAGTGAAATCTATAAACTATTAAATATCTTGCATCTGTGCACAATTCCTGTCTACAAGACCTTCTTGATATGTTTTTCATAGTTGTGTATCAACTTTTTCTCCATTTATAAATTCCGATTTTCCACATACATGATGCAAATTGTGTATGTACTTGTTGTGCTTTATTTGCACCCTCTCACCAGTGGTGGTGCTGTAGCACCTCAGTCTTTTGATTTCCTTGTTCTTTATCCAGTGCCGAAGTAAAACACCTATCCTGCAACAAACTGTACTTCCCAAATTGCAATGAGTTTGCTGTTTGATAAATAATATTAAATCAAAGTCCTGGTGTAATTATTTCCGTTTCTAATAGTGGTTCAAGGCAATAGTGCAGGGTAGTGATATGGGAATGATAAGAAGAGACATAGTGTACAAACATAAGGTTGCACCAGCAAATAAGGTCAGAAGGGAAAAATGGTAAAAAGGCAGAATCAAAGGCTCTTTATCTGAATTCATAATAATTAGTGGTTTTAACTCCCCGTGTGCAATGATATGGGAGATCGACTAGTAGTATAACTTCCTTGCTTTTGTACTGTATGTCTCTATTAATAAAGCCAAGTACCCCATATGCTCTAACAGCTTTCTCAACTTCCATCTTCAAAGATTTGTGTACATACACCTCCAGGTCTCTAAGTATGAGCACCTAAGGGCCAAATTAAAAAGCGCAACCACAAAGCTGGTCATCTCTGGATTACTGTCTAAGCCACGAGCAAGTCGGCATAGAGTAAATAAGATCAAAGAGTTGAATGCATGGCTCAAAGATTGGTGTGGAGAAATGGGTTTCTATTCATGGGGCACTGGGGAAAGAGGGGAGCTGTACCATTGGGACGGCCTTCACCTGAACCATACTCTGACTAGTGTCCTGGTGAATCGTGTAGCTTGGGCTGTAGAGACGGCTTTAAACTAAATAGTTGGTGGGGTGGGGTGGGGAGGTGGTGGAGGAGAGATTTGGAAGGTTGGAGGGGAGATTTGGAAGGTTAGAGAGAAAGGACAAGGGAATAGTGCAGGGTAGCGATATGGGAATGATAAGAGACATAGTGCACAAACATAAGGTTGCACCAGCAAATAAGGTCAGAAGGGAAAAATGGTAAAAAGGCAGAATCAAAGGCTCTTTATCTGAATCCATAATAAGATGATCGAATTGATGGCACAAACAGCAATAAATCAGTATGATTTGATGGCCATTACAGAGACGAGGTTGCAAAGTGACCAAGGCTGGCAACTGAATATTTAAGGGTATTTGACATTTCAGAAGGACAGGAGGAAAGGAAAAGGAGGCGGGGTAGCTCTGTGAAAGGATGAGATCCGTACAAAGAACAGTACAGCACAGGAACAGGCCATTCGGCCCTCCAGGCCTGCGCCGATCTTGATGCCTGCCTAAACTAACAGCTTCTGCACTTCCGGGACCCATATCCCTCTATTTCCTTCCTATTCATATATTTGTCAAGATGTCTCTTAAACATCGCTATCGTATCTGCTTCCACCACCTCCCCTGGCAGCAAGTTCCAGGCACTCACCACCCTCTGTGTAAAAAAAACTTGCCTCGCACATCCCCTCTAAACTTTGCCCCTCGCACCTTAAACCTATGCCCCCTAGTAACTGACTCCTCCACCCTGGGAAAAAGCTTCTGACTATCCATTCTTGTCCATGCCGCTCATAACTTTGTAAACCTCTATCCTGTCGCCCCTCCACCTCCGTCGTTCCAGTGAAAACAATCCGAGTTTTTCCAACCTCTCCTCATAGCTAATGCCCTCCAGACCAGGCAACATCCTGGTAAACCTCCTCTGTACCCTCTCCAAAGCCTCCACGTCCTTCTGGTAGTGTGGCGACCAGAATTGCACGCAATATTCTAAGTGTGGCCTAACTAAGGCTCTGTACAGCTGCAACATGACTTGCCAATTTTTATACTCTGTGCCCCGACCGATGAAGGCAAGCATGCCGTATGCCTTCTTGACTACCTTATCCACCTGCGTTGCCACTTTCAGTGACCTGTGGACCTGTACGCCCAGATCTCTCTGCCTGTCAATACTCCTAAGGGTTCTGCCATTTACTGTATACCTCCCACCTGCATTCGACCTTCCAAAATGCATTACCTCACATTTGTCCGGATTAAACTCCATCTGCCATTTCTTCACCCAAGTCTCCAACCGATCTATATCCTGCTGTATCCTCTGACAATCCTCATCATTATCCGCAACTCCACCAACCTTTGTGTCGTCCGCAAACTTACTAATCAGACCAGCTGCATTTTCCTCCAATTCATTTATATATACTACAAAGAGCAAAGGTCCCAGCACTGATCCCTGCAGAACACCACTAGTCACATCCCTCCATTCAGAAAAGCACCCTTCCACTGCTACCCTCTGTCTTCTGTGACTGAGCCAGTTCTGTATCCATCTTGCCAGCTCACCTCTGATCCCGTGTGACTTCACCTTTTGCACCAGTCTGCCATGCGGGACCTTGTCAAAGGCTTTACTGAAGTCCATATAGACAACATCCACCACCCTTCCCTCATCAATCATCTTCGTCACTTCCTCAAAAAACTCAATCAAATTAGTAAGACACGACCTCCCCTTCACAAAACCATGCTGTCTCTCGCTAATAAGTTCGTTTGTTTCCAAATGGGAG
The DNA here is from genome assembly GCF_036365525.1 of Heterodontus francisci. Lineage (NCBI taxonomy): Eukaryota > Metazoa > Chordata > Chondrichthyes > Heterodontiformes > Heterodontidae > Heterodontus > Heterodontus francisci. The sequence continues at coordinate 31,497,497 of NC_090380.1, read as the reverse complement.
TAAATCCTGTCCCGAAGAATCCTCTCTAATAGTTTCCCTACCACTGACTTAAGGCTCACCGGCCTATAATTTCCTGGATTATCCTTACCACCCTTCTTAAACAAAGGAACAACATTGGCTATTCTCCAGTCCTCTGGGACTTCACCTGTTGCCAATGAGGATGCAAAGATTTCTGTCAAGGCCCCAGCAATTTCTTCCCTTGCCTCCCTCAGTATTCTAGGGTAGATCCCATCAGGCCCTGGGGATTTATCTACCTTAATGCTTTGCAAGACACCTAACACCTCCTCCTTTTTGATAATGAGATGACTGAGACTATCTGCACTCCCTTCCCTCGGCTCATCATCCACCAAGTCCTTCTCCTTGGTGAATACTGATGCAAAGTACTCACTTAGCACCTCACCCATTTCATCTGGCTCCACGCATAGATTCCCATCTCTGTCCTTGAGTGGGCCAACCCTTTTCCTGGTTACCCTCTTGCTCCTTATATATGTATAAAAAGCCTTGGGATTTTCCTTAATCCTATTTGCCAATGACTTTTCATGACCCCTTTTAGCCCTCCTAACTCCTTGCTTAAGTTCCTTCCTACTGTCTTTATATTCCTCAAGTGCTTCATCTGTTCCTAGCCTTCCAGCCCTTACAAATGCTTCCTTTTTCTTTTTGACTAGTCTCACAATATCCCGTGTTATCCAAGCTTCCCGAAACTTGCCAAACTTATCCTTCTTCCTCACAGGAACATGCTGGTCCTGGATTCTAATCAGCTGACGTTTGAAAGACTCCCACATGTCAGATGTTGATTTACCCTCAAACAGCCACCCCCAATCTAAATTCTTCAGTTCCTGCCTAATATTGTTATAATTAACCTTCCCCCAATTTAGCACCTTCACCCGAGGACTACTCTTATCCTTATCCATAAGTACCTTAAAACTTATGGAATTATGGTCACTGCTCCCGAAATGCTCCCCCACTGAAACTTCGACCACCTGGCCGTGCTTATTCCCCAATACCAGGTCCAGAATGGCCCATCCCTAGTTGGACTCTCTACATACTGTTTCAAGAAGCCCTCCTGGATGCTCCTCACAAATTCTGCCCCATCCAAGCCCCTAGCACTAAGTGAGTCCCAGTCAATATTGGGGAAGTTAAAATCACCCACCACTACAACCCTGTTACCTTTACATCTTTCCAAAATCTGTCTACATATCTGCTCCTCTACCTCCCGTTGGCTGTTGGGAGGCCTGTAGTAAACCCCCAACATCGTGACTGCACCCTTCCTATTCCTGAGCTCCACCCATATTGCCTCGCTGCATGACCCCTCTGAGGTGTCCTCCCGCTGTACAGCTGTGATATTCTCCTTAACCAGTAATGCAACTCCCCCACCCCTTTTACATCCCTCTCTATCCCGCCTGAAGCTTCTAAAGCCTGGAACGTTTAGCTGCCAATCCTGCCCTTCCCTTAACCAAGTCTCTGTAATAGCAACAACATCATATTTCCAAGTACTAATCCAAGCTCTAAGTTCATCTGCCTTACCTGTTATACTTCTCGCATTGAAACAAATGCACTTCAGACCACCAGTCCCGCTGTGCTCAGCAACATCTCCCTGCCTTCTCTTCCTCTTAGTCCTACTGGCCTTATTTACTATGTCCTCCTCATTTACTTCACTAGCTGTCCTACTGCTCTGGTTCCCACCCCCCCTGCCACACTAGTTTAAACCCTCCCGAGTGACGCTAGCAAACCTTGCAGCCAGGATATTAGTGCCCTTCCAGTTTAGATGCAACCCGTCCTTCTTGTACAGGTCCCATCTGTCCCTGAAGAGAACCCAATGGTCCAGATATCTGAAACCCTCCCTTCTACACTGCTCAGCCACGTGTTTAGCTGCACTATCTTCATATTTCTAGCCTCACTGGCACGTGGCACAGGGAGTAATCCAGAGATTACAACCCTAGAGGTCCTGTTTTTTAACTTACTACCTAACTCCCTAAACTCTCCCTGCAGGACCTCATCACTCTTCCTGCCTATGTCATTGGTACCGATGTGTACCACAACCTCTGGCTGTTCATCAGTAATGAGAAATTATTTTGGCTGGAAACATCAAGATGTAGAATCAGTTTGGGTGGAGATGAGCAATAGCAAAGGAAAGAAGTCACTGGTGGGAGTAGTTTATAGGCCCCCTAACAATAGGTACACTGTAGGATAGAGTATAAATCAAGAGATAATGGGGGCTTGTACGAAAGGTACTGCAATAGTCGTAGGCGATTTTTAATTTTATTGGTTTGGAAAAATCAAATTGGCAAAGGTAGCCTGGAGGATGAGTTTGTAGTGTGTATTTGGTACTGTTTCTTAGAACAATATGTTCTGGAACCAACCAGGGAGCAGCTTATTTTAGATCTGGTAGTATGTAATGAGATAGAACTAATGACCTTTTTATAAAGGATTCTGTATGTAAGAGCGATCATAACATGATAAAATTTCACATTCAATTTGAGGGTGAGAAAGTAGTGCCTTAAATTTAAATAAAGGGTATGAAGACCGAATTGGCTAAATTGGGCTGGGAAAATAAGTTTAAAAAGTAAGACAGCAGAGAAGCAGTGGCAGACATTTAAGGAGATATTTCATAGCTCTCAACAAAGATATATTCCATTGAGAAAGAAAGACTCTTCAAAAGAAGAATGCACCATCTGTCGTTAACTAAGCAAGTTAAGGATGTTATCAAATTGAAAGAAAAAGAGAACAATGCTGCAAAGATTAGTAGTAGAACAGAAGTTTGGGAAAACTTTAGAAACCAGCAAAGGATGGCTTAAACAAAAAAGGAGAAATTAGACTGAGAGTAAACTAGTAAGAAATGTAAAAGCTTTTACAAGTATATAAAAAGCAAAAGATTAGCTAAAGTAAGCATTAGTCCCTTAGAGGGTGAGACTGGCGAATCAATAATGAGAAACAAGGAAATGGCAGAGACTTTGAACAATTATTTTGTATTTGTCTTCGCAATAGAAGAAACAAAAAGCATTCCAAGAATAGCAGAAAATCAAGAGGCAAAAGGGAGGGAGGAACTTAAAACAATCACTATCATTCGAGAAAAGGTGCCAAGGGAAAATAATGGGACTAAAGGCTGACAAGTCCCCTGGACCTGATGGCCTGCATCTTAGGATACTAAAAGAAGTGGCTGAAAAGAAAGTGGATACATTGGTTGTAATCTTCCAAAATTCCCTAGATTCTGGAAAGGTCCCAGCGCATTGGAAAACCTCTATTCAAGAAAAGAGGGAAGCAGAAAGCAGGAAACAATAGGCCAGTTAGCCTAACATCTGTCATTGGGAAAATGCTAGGATCCTTTATTAAGGAAGTAGTAACAGGACAGTTAGAAAGTCATAATACAATCAGACAGAGTCAACATGGTTTTGTGGAAGGGAAATTGTGTTTGACAAATTTGAGAGTTCTTTGAGGGTTTAACAAGCAGGGTGGATAAAGGGGAACCAGTACATGTAGTGTATTTGGATTTCCAAAAGGCATTTGATAAGGTGCCACATAAAAGGTTATTACAGGAGGTAAGAGCTTATGGTGTTGAGGTAATATATTAACGTGAATAGAGGATTGGCTACCTAAAGGAAAACAGAGTTTGGATAAATGGGGCATTTTCAGGTTGGCAAACTGTAACTAGTGGAGTGCCACAGGGGTCAGTGCTGGGGCCTCAACTATTCACAATCCATAATAATGACTTGTATGAAAGGACCGAGTGTATTGTAGCCAAATTTGCTGATAATTGAAAGATAGGAAAGCAAAGTTGTGAGGGGTATATAAAGTGTATGCAAAGGGATATAGATTCAGTAAGTGGGCAAAAATTTCCAGATGGAGTATATTGTGGGAAAATGTGAGGTTGCCCACAGGGTGGGGGAGACAGAATCACAGAATATTATTTAAATGAAGCGAGACTGCAGAATTCTGCGGTACAGAGGGATCTGGGTGTCCTTATACATGAATCGCTAAAAGTTCGCATACAGGTACAGCAAGTAATTAGGAAGGCTAATGAAATGTTGGCATTTATTGCAAGGGGAATGGAATATAGAAGTAGGGAAGTCTTGCTCCAACTGTACTGGGCATTAGTGAAACTGCACCTAGAGTACTGTGTACAGTTTTGGCCTCCTTACTTAAGGAGGGATATGCTTGCAATGAAAGAAGTTCAGAGAAGGTTCACTATGCTGATTCCTGGGATGAAGGGGTTGTCTTATGAGGAAAGATTAATCAGGTTGGGCCATATTCATTGAAGTTTAGAGGAATGAGAGGTGATCTTATTGAAACACATAAGATTTTGAGGGGTCTTGACAGGGTAGATGCTGAGAGGATGTTTCCCCTCTAGGGGGAATCTAGAACTATGGGGCACTGTATCACGGAGATGAGAAGGAATTTCTTAGTGTTGGTAGTGTTTGGAATTCTCTTCCCCAGAGAGCAGTGGAGGCTGGGTCATTGAAAGCTGAGTTGGACGAATTTTTGATCTACAAGGGAGTCAAAGGTTATGGGGGCCCAGCAGGAAAATGGGTTCAGGCCACAATCAGATCAGCCTTGATCTTAATCAGTGTTGGAGCCAGCTCGAGGTGGATAATGGCCTACCCCTGTTCTATTTCATATGCTGTAAGATTGTATCATTTCTTTCATATTGCCTCTCCTCATTCTGTCTCTCCTCATTCTACCGAACAAAATGTCGCACTACATGCTTATTTGTGTTAAATTTGATCTTCCATATGCCTGCCCATTTCACCAGACTGTCTGTGCTCCTGAAGGCTATTACTATCCTCTTTGTTGTTTACTACACTTGAGTTTCTACATTTCCAAGTTTCATATTAGTGCAAGCTTTGTAATTATGCCATGTATGCGCAAGTCCAGATCATAAATGTACATCAAAAAGAGCAGTGGGCCCTTTACGTGCATTCCCTGGGGAAAACCACTGTATACTTTCCTGCAGTCTGAAAAACAACCATTCACCGCTACTGTCTGCTTTCTGTCCTTTAGCCAATTTTGAAATCATGTGGCCAGTGTCCGTTTAATCCGATAGACTTTAATTTTGCTAGCAAGTCTATTATGTGGTACTTTGTCAATTGACTTTTGAAAGTCCATGTATATATCAACTGTTCTACCCTTGTCAACCCTCTCCGTTATCTCATTAAAGAACTTAATCAAGTTAGTCTAACAAATCCATGCTGACTTTCATTTATTAGCCCATACCTTTCCAAATACCAATTAATTTTGTCCTGAGTTGTTGTTTCAAAGTTTTCCATGCTGTTTTCAGCATTAGGCTGAGTAGTCTGCAGTTGTTGGGCTTATCCCTCTCTTTTTTTAAATGGGTGTAATATTTGCAATTCTCCAGTCCTCTGCTACCACATCCATACCAAACAAGGATTGAAAGATTATGGCCAGAGCCTCTGCAATTACGTTCCTTACTTCCCTCTGCAACCTCGGATACATCCCATCTGTATTGGGTGACTTTTTTCTACTTTTAAGCGCTGCCAGCCTTTTAAGTACCTACTCTATTTTTATCCTATCCAATATCGCTACTACCTCCTCCTTTACTGTTGCATTGACAGCATCCTCTCCCCCAGTGATGCAAAGCATTCATTTAGCAGCTCAGTCATGCCCTCTGCCTCCACGAGAATCTCTTTTCTTTTTGGGATCCCTAATCGGCCCCACCCTTCCTTTTGACTACTTTTTACTATTTGTGTTTACAAAAGACATGTAGGTTCCCTTTTATATAGGCCAGTAATCTATTCTCTCATTCCCTCTGCCTCTCTTATTCCCTTTATCATAGAATCATAGAGTAGTACAGCATAGAAACAGGCCATTCGGCCCACCGCGTCCATGCCGACCATATCTATACTTATCCCACCTGTCTGCATTAATTCCATATCCCTCTACGCCTTGCTCATTCAAGTACCTGTCCAGATGCCTCTTAAATGTCGCTGCTATTCATGCCTCCATCACCTCCTCAGGCAGTTCATTCCAGATACCCACTATTCTTTGTATGAAATATTTACCCCTTTGATCCCCTTTAAACCTCCTCCCTCTCACCTTAAATCTATGCCCTCTAGTTTTCATCACCCCTACCATGGGAAACAGACTCTGGCTATCTACCCTATCTACGCCTCTCATAATTTTATATACCTCTATCATGTTCCCTCTCAGCCTCCTTCGCTGCAGGGAAAACAGACCCAGCCTATCCAATCTCTCTTTATAACTCAAGCCCTCCAAACCAGGCAACATCCTTGTGAATCTTTTCTGCACCCTCTCTAGCTTAATCACATCTTTCCTGTAGTGCAGCGACCAGAACTGCACACAGTACTCCAAATGCGGCCTAACCAACATTATGTACAACTGTAACATGACGTCCCAACTTTTGTATTCAGTGCCTCAGCCGATGAAGGCAAGCATGCCATACGCTTTCTTCACCACCCTGTCTACCTGTGTTAGCACTTTCAGGGAACTATGTACTTGCACGCCAAGGTCTCTCTGCTCTAGAACACTCCCCAGGACCCTGCCATTCACTGCATATGTCCTGCCCTGGTTTAACTTCCCAAAATGCATCACTTCGCACTTGTCTGCATTAAATTCCATTTGCCAATCCCTTGCCCACTTTCCCAGTTGATCTATATCCTGTTGTAACCTTCGACAACCTTCTTCACTGTCCACTATACCACCAATTTTGGTGTCATCTGCAAACCTACTAATCATGCCCCTTACATTCACATCCAAGTCATTAATATATATGTCAAACAACAGAGGGCCCAGCACCGATCCCTGCGGCACACCACTGGTCACCGGCCTCCAATCTGAAAAACAACCCTCCACTACCACCCTCTGCCTCCTTTCGTCAAGCCAATTTTGTATCCAATTTGCTAGCTCACCCTGCATCCCATGTGTTCGAACCTTCTGGACCAGCCTACCATGTGGGACCATGTCAAAGACCTTGCTAAAGTCAATGTGGACAACGTCCATCGCCCTGCCTTCGTCATTCCTCTTGGTCACCTCCTCGAAAAACTCAATCAAATTCGTGAGACATGATTTCACACGCACAAAGCCATGCTGACTATCCCTAATCAGACCATGCCTTTCCAGATGCATATAAATCCTGTCTCTCAGAATCCCTTCCAATAACTATCCCACCACTGATGTAAGGCTCACTGGCCTGTAGTTCCCTGGCTTATCCCTGCTGCCCTTCTTAAATAAAGGCACAACATTAGCTATCCTCCAATCTTCCAGGACCTCACCGGTGGCTAACGATGATACACAAATCTCTGCCAGGGCCCCAGCAATCTCCTCCCTTGCTTCCCATAGCATCCTAGGATACAACTGGTCAGACCCTGGGGATTTATCCACCTTTAATGCGCTTCAAAACTTCCAACACCACCTCCTTTGTAATGTTGATCTGCTCCAGGATATCGGTGTTCCCTCCCTTGAACTCACTAGCTTACATTACCTTCTCCACGGTAAATACGGACGAGAAATATTCATTTAAGACCTCGCCCATTTCCCGTGGTTCTACACATAGATTAGCACACGGATCCTTAAGGGGACCTACCCTCTCCCTAGCTACCATTTTACTCTTAAAATACTTAATGAATCTTTTAGGATTCTCCTTTATCTTTTAGATTAGATTAGAGATACAGCACTGAAACAGGCCTTTCGGCCCACCGAGCCAGTGCCGAACATCAACCACCCATTTATACTAATCTTACGCTAATCCCATATTCCTACCAAACATCCCCACTTGTCCCTATATTTCCCTACCACCTACCTACACTAGTGACAATTTATAATGGCCAATTTACCTATCAACCTGCAAGTCTTTTGGCTTGTGGGAGGAAACCGGAGCACCCGGAGAAAACCCACGCAGACACAGGGAGAACTTTTCTGCCAGGGAAATCTCATGGCCCCTTTTCGCGCTCCTAATTTCCTTCTTAAGCGTCATCCTACATCCCTATACTCCTCGAGGGACTCGCTCGATCCCAGCTGCCTATACCTGACACATGCCTCCTTCTTTGTCCTGACCAGACCCACAATATCCCTCGTCAACCAAGGTTCCCTAAACTTGCCAGCCTTGCCCTTCCATCTAACAGCAACATGCCGGCCCTGAACTCTTCCTATCTCACTTTTAAAAGCCTCCCACTTGCCAGACGTCCCTTTACCTGTAAACAGCCTCTCTCATTCAACTTTTGAGAGTTCTTGTCTGACGCCATCAAAATTAGCCTTCCCCCAATTTAGGACTTAAACCTGAGGACCAGGTCCTATCCTTTTCCATAACTATCTTGAAGCTAATAGAGTTATGGTCACTGGTTCCAAAGTGCTCCCCCACTGACACATCAACCATCTGCCCACCCTCATTTCCTAAGAGGAGGTCAAGTGTAGCCCCTTCTCTAGTAGGGCCATCCACATACTGCTTCAGAAAACTCTCCTGGACACATGTAACAAATTCTTCCCCATCTGATCCCTTAGCACTAAGGCAATCCCAGTCAATATTAGGGAAGTTAAAATCACCTACAATTACAACCCTATAATTCCTACACCTATCTGATTTCCCTACATATATGCTCCTCCACTTCCCTCTGACTATTGGGGGGCCTATAGTATAATCCCATCAAAGTGATCACCCCTTTCTTATTTCTAAGTTCTACCCATATGGCCTCGCCTGACATTCCCCCCGGGATATCCTCTCTAAGTATTGCCGTGATGTCCTCCCTAATCAATAGTGCAACTCCTTCTCCTCTCTTACCTCCACCTCTGTCACGCCGGAAAGATCGGTACCCCGGAACATTGAGCTGCCAGTCCTGCCCATCCCTCAACCACGTTTCCGTAATAGCTATAATATCACAATCCCATGTACAGATCCATGCTCTGAGTTCATCTGCCTTACCTGTAAGGCTTCTTGCCTTAAAGTAAATGCAGTTTAGCCTACCAGACCTTCCACGTTCCCTGTCCTGCCCCTGCCCGGCCTGCCTACTGGACTTGCTTGCTTTAACCTCTACATTTGCTTCAACTATCTCATCTGAGAGACTACTGCTTTGGGTCCCAGCCCCCTGCAAGACTAGTTTAAACCCTCCCGAGTAGTGCTAGCAAACCTCCCCGCAAGGATATCGGTCCCCCTCCAGTTTAGATGCAACCCGTCCTTCTTGTACAGGTCACCTCTGCACCAGAAGAGATCCCAATGATTTAAGTAGCTGAAGCCCTCTTGCCTACACCAGCTGTTCAGCCATGCATTCATTTGCCTAATCCTCCTATTCCTACCCTCACTAGCACGTGGCACAGGGAGTAATGCTGAGATTACAACCCTCGAGGTCCTGCTTTTTAACCTTCTGCCTAACTCCCTATATTGACTTTGCAGGACCTCATCTCTCTTCCTGCCTTTGTTGTTAGTACCAGTATGGACCACGACCTCTGGCTGCTCACCCTCCCCTTTCAGAATGTCCTGCAGCCGCTCCGAGACATCCTTGACCCTAGCACCTGGGAGGCAACATACTATCCTGGAGTCTCGTTTGTGGCCACAGAAACACCTATCTGCCCCCCTTACGATAGAATCCCCTATCACTACAGTTCTTCCAACCCTATTCCTCCCCTGCTGTGCAGCAGAGCCCTCCGTGGTGCCACGAACTTGGCTGTTGCTGCCTACTCCTCCCACCCCCGACAGTATCCAAAGATCTATTCATAGATCTCTGTATTTCTATATTCATCTTGGTTTTCTACTACATTATGAACCTTGCATTTGTCTCTCTTTTCTGTCTCATTTTAATCTTTGCCTTTTGTCATCCAGGGATCTCTAACTTTGAATGCCCTTCCTTTCCTCCTCATGGAAATATGTGTGTTCTATACTTGAGCCATGGCCGCTTTAAAGGCCTCCCATTGTTCAGTTACTGTTTTGCCTATTAATTTTTGATTCCAATCCATCTGTCCACCTTGAACAGGTCCCTCCTGCAGTAGAACTGGTCCCAATGCCCCAGGAATCTGAAGTCCTCCCTTGATACCATTTCTCCAGCAAAGTGTTAACCTGTCTTATCCTACTATTCCTACATTCACTAGTGTGTGTACTGAGAGCAATCCAAAGATTACTACCTTCTGAGCTCCCGGTCTTTAATTTCATCCTGAGCTCCTAAAGTTCTGACTGGAGGACCTCAACGCTTTTCCTTCCATTGTCATTGGTTCCCATATGGGCAATGACTGCCGGCTGTTCCCCTTCCCTTCACCCCCTCAAAATGCTCTACATCCCCTCAGTCTTTTACTCTGGTGCCAGAGAGGCAATACACTGTGCAGGACTCATGCCAGCGGTTGCAAAAACACCTGTCTATACCCTTGACTATCTGATCCCCTATAACCACTGCGTTTCTACATCTTGCTGTGCTCCCCATGCAGTCATTTGCCCACAGTGCCAAGAATGTCCTCTGGACTGTACTCCACCACCAGTTTAAGAGTGCCACCCCATCAGAGGATTTCTGCATGGCTTGCTGATCTTGATCTGCTGGATGGCCATCTACTTTCTGTCCTTGAGTCCTCTGTAGCAACATAAATCTACAGAAAAAAAATTGTATTTGACTGTAATTACAAGGCAGTAATCAATCAATGGTATACAGTCTCATGGGCTATTTCATTATTATCCTAAGTTTTTGTTATTTATTTTCACCTTTAATTCTGTTTGTTTTGTACCATTCTGCAGCCAGAGGTTTGTTGAATTATATTCTGCATCGTTTACATACAGTGGGAGTATAACTTGATAGGTTCTTAGCCAGCCATGAAGTCGTCATGATTTTACAGACAGGCAGTGTTACGTGTAGTCTCCTACACCCTCACCATCTAAAGGATACCTTAGCGAAAAGAGAACAGTGAAATATCTGCAACTTCTCTATGTGAATAGTTTAGGTTACCTAGACTGTGAGCAGCATTTTGCTTCTCCAACCATACCTAGGTTTTTGTATTTATGTTCAGGAGTCTAAGGTGTCTATACTGGTTGATGAATCCCCAAAAAATAATATACCAGACTGTTCTTCCCAGGAAAAATATTTCTAAGGAAAAACTATGTTCTTCAGGTTGGAGGGTCATACCAGTAACCCACACCATGTTCGTTGATCAGCCATATAGAAAGCTAGTAAAGGAAGCAAAATCCAAGAATGAGAGTAAATAACATATACACTAGGCTAAGCCAGCACTTGGAATGCATCACTCAACGCAGAGTGTCATCTGTGGTTGTACAGTATGATCTTTGTCACTGATCCATGCAACATATTGCCTGCATTAAAAACAAACCAAGTGCCTCTAATAAAAACAAGCTGCTGAAAATACTCAGCAGGTCAGACAGCCTCTGTGGAGAGAGAGTGTTAATGTTTCAGGTCAATGATATTTCATCAGAACTCTCTGTAGCTGGGCCAGCATGTCTGCATGAACATCTGCCAAAGGCCTTAACTACGATGAAAAATCAGTGCCTAAATGTAATACCATGACATCTCAAAATATCCTGATTTTAAAAAAATAATAGGCTTTTATCAATGAGAAGTTACACAAATAACTTATGCATCATTCCATTTTTCCTACAGTTAATCAGTAAGTTGTACTGACTACGGAAGTGGCTGAGGCTGTATAGAGAAAAATGGATGACTGGGAGTGTTGCAAGGCTGCAACACACTCGAGGAGTCCAGAGAACATCACAGAGAGAGCAGGTAGTGTAGTTTAGCTTAATCTAGCCAAGGAGCTAAGGAGGCATAATATGTGCAGGTGTCTGAACTCAGTATTAATCTTCAAATAGTAATCTAGCGGTACTTTACAGGACAATTGTATTTTCGACTGGGGGGTTGTGGGTGACTGTTGTGCTCACATGCCAATGAAAGTGAAGGATATCCTCATTAAGGAGTAGACCATGGCTGGAATTTTACGTTTCCAACCCCCCCAAAAAGGAGCAGGCTGGCAGGCAGTTGGGGGCTGTGGGGGGGCAGGCCCATTGCCTACCCGCCTCCACTGGTAGTTTACCAGTAACAGGGTCGGTGTCGGGCGACCCATCCACCCTTGAGCCAGTTGAGGCCTTTAAGTAGCTAATAAACGGCCACTTAAGGGCCACAGGGTATACCCTGGCGGTCTGACTGCAAGGGTTTTTTTTTTGGGTAGGGAGTGTGGTAGCCTCCTGCTCTTGCACCCTCTGTCCCACAGATGCCCCCTCCCCACCCCAAAGTGGAAAGGACTGCCCTGGCTTGATCCACCCCCCCACCCCCCTCTACTTGCCAGAGCTTGCCTGACTGGCCCCGGTAAGCCTGCACCCAACTTACCTAAACTCCAGACCTCCATCACTAGCTGGGTCTGGATCTGGGTGCAGTCTCAGCAAGAGTCACTGCTCCTTGTGGTACTATTTGGACTAAAGAGCTGCCAGCCCTCTGATGGGCCAGCATCTCTTGGAGGCGGGACATCCTGCCTTAGTATGGGGCAGGTGCCACAACCTCGGGCAACTAATTGCCTGATGACTGGAAAAATCTGGTTGTGGCTTCTAGGGCCAGCGGAGGCGGACGCTCCTCTAACTTTCCGGCCAGCTGGCAGGGCTGCTGCCTCCACGTTAAATCCCAGCCCATATTTCCACTTGCACCCAGTATCTTCAAGCTGTCACAGGTTATACATGCTGTCTACTCTTTTTAATTCAAAGTTGTTTTTCACAAAGTTTTAATATAACCACAAAGTGTTTTTCCATAATTTCAATCCAAATTCAACACCTTTTCAGTTGAGAGTAGACAACAGTAGCCCAAGTAGGATGCAGCAAAGCTTCCTGTCTACACGCCCAACTCCAACTTCCGAGCATGTCCAGATATAGCAGCCTGGGGCACAACAGCCTTCATCACACCAAGCGATAAATCTATATTTATGTTTCTACTTGTATTTTACCAATGATTTAGAAATGTGGTAATTGACTTTGCTTATTGCAATAAAGTTTGCATATTGCATATAATTTATATTTAGCAATTTATATATAATTATATATACATTAACCTAAAATTGTCCTGAAATCTAATTATAGGAAATGTCCTACTTTTTAATTCGTTTGATTCATCATTTTTCACATTTTGAGTGTGAAACAAATTCATTATTGTCCAATACATTAGCCAACTGCCACATGTGATTAATTGGGAACCCAGATGTGACTAATTGTATTTCTGATTAGTAAGCAATAATAATAGATACTGTCCTTGGGCACGAGATCTAAATATTCATATTTGCACAGTGTATGCTTGTGCATTTCTGTGCATTTGTTGGTAAAATAGTAAAATGAAAATCAGAGAGTGTTTTTTGATCATTGTGCATAATTTATATGCTTGGTCACTGGTGCTAGATGTTTGGTAAGTAAATATACATGTGAAATACATTTACCTGTCTGATTGTGTGTTTGGTATTTCAGCTTAAATCAGTGCATGTGGCTATAATGGTGTCACATTATCCACATCTGTGGCTAGTCAGTGCTTTCTCTTGGCAACAGTAGGTTTGAAATGTTTGAGTATTTCCTATGAAGTGATGGCAACACTCTGATTTTTGGGAGAATTGGCACTGGTATAACTTGTATGTGCTTTCTACTGTTTGTGATCTCTGCACAGGCTGGTGGCTTTCAGAAGAATGCTCAGCATGTGACCAGCAGTCAAGCACATGCTTAGCAGAGACAAAGATCGGGACTCTCTAAATATGGGCAATCCAGGCAAAGTTAATACAGTGGGCAGAGATTTATAATGTTTGACTGGCATTTTTTTTTTGGGTGTTCTAATTGAATTATATTCCTTCGGACATGCATTGTTAATAGTAACCAAACAACATGCCTGTAATTCAAAACCTGTGTTGCTGCCTTGTATGTTTCATACCGTAAGCAGTTTTAGAAAGGCTTTGCTGTTTGAAATTTGAGCATTACAAGCTGTGGTAAAAGATGTGCTTTCTTAATTTTCTATGAATCTATTCTATAATTTGGAGATGAGTGCTGATATGGCTGGTGTTTTCTTGTGCAGGTCTGACAGCGATCCAAAGTCTGAATTAGGAGCTCCTGCTCTGTTTCTCAGCACATCGGAGAGAGAGACCTTGGAAAAGACCAATGACATTGGTAAGAAGTCACCATCTCATTCAGCTGCTGTTTTTAATAGCCTATAAATAGCTGCATTATGGTGACGCTGCATACTGCATTATAGCACACATCGACGTATTGATCCGTAAGAGGGACTCATTACATAGTATGTAGTTTGATAACTGACCTTCTGCTCAAATGGGATGAATGAAGCGTAAATGACAAATGGTAATGAAAATTCAAGTTGGGAATGGGAAGCTTTGTTTAAGGCGCTGCACATCTGTAAAATAAGTGGCAGATTGGTTCTGCAGTGAAGAATGTCTTGTGACAATCAGCCTCTGTTGAAAAGCAAGTAGCTCAAGTTTACATCTGACTTATATCAATATAATCATTTGGACTTTTTAATTTGTGTGTGGCTGTGTCTGTGTAATTGGTAGATTTACTGACCACGGAATTATTTTATACACACTTGAATCGAAATTTGCATGTTTAAATGACCAGTAACAGCAAGTGCAATGTGCTGGAATATACTTAAAGCACCGAGTCTATAGGAGAAGCTGCAGCCTCTTGGAGTGATTAGAATATCTTACTGGTGATGGTGAGTTCAAGGAACTCCTATAATGTAATTTATTTGATGTTTGTGATTGTTCCACTTTTCATCACCAAGGAGAGATTCTTTGTAAATCTTTTAGATTGAATTTAGTGCATATTTTAGACATTATTAATGTTAAGGGTGTGAGATTAGAGTTTACTTTTTCTTCTTTGCATTACAATTTACTATTGATTATTTTCAGCTTAATGCAACATTCAATGTAATTGTATTTAAAGTGGTAATTTGATATTAAAATAACTAATCTAGTTATTTCATTGCTGTGCCAATTAAAGTAATTACAACTGGGTTGGTTAGTACTACTGTTAAAATCTTAGTTAATAAAAGCCCAAATTTTACTGCCTTATTCTTAAAATGTAGATCAGTTGCATTCTTTGCTGCATGAAGGAGTGTGAGGATGTATCTGCCAAGTATAACAAACAAGTAAACTTAATAAATTGCATAAACTGCATAAATTATATATAGCACTAGGTTTCACTTGGTGATTGCTGTTTTAAACATAGAGAAATCAATCCAATTATTTCACAAAATAGTGAGAAAGCCATAATTCAGAATGAAACTTGCATGCAGATTACTTCTCATTTAGTTCCCAGTAAAGAGAAGATCCCACCAGTTCACTCGAAAGACTGTTGCCTGTTCTCTACATGGAATGTAGGTTTTTGTGCAAAAGTAATGTATGAGTATAGTATATAATACATGTACAAGGTATTTTTATAACAATGTATTACTGCAGTGGACAGATAATGGTAGACTTTGAACTAACTCCTAAAGGAACATATTATGCAACAATCATCTGGGCTCCAGTACTTTAAATGTATTTTTTGATAAGACCTTATAGCTTGTTTAGGAAAATAGCATAGAATCCGAGCACAGAGGAGGCTAATCGGCCCATTGTGCCTTTACCGGCTCTTTGAGAGAGCTGTCCAGTTAATCCCATTCACCTTTTTTCCGCATAAACCGGCAAATTGTTCCTGTTCAAGTATATACCCCTCTTGAAGGTTGCTATTGAACCTCCTTCCTCCACCTTTTCAGACATTGCATTCCAGATCATAACAATTCAGTGTGTAAAATTTCTCCTCATCTCCCCTCTGACTCTTTTGCCAGTTATTTTAAATCTGTGTCCTCCAGTTACCCACCCACCTGCCAGTGGAAACAGTTTCTGTCCAAACCCCTCATAATTTTGAACCCCTCTATATTGAATCTCCTCGTAACCTTCCATGTTCTAAGGTTCTCTGGTGTCTTTATATGCCACCAAATAGGAGGAGATTGGATCTTCTCTCCAGTTGCCAACATGATGAGTTTCTAATCTCAAAGGGACAATCTCGAATGAAAAGTTAAAATTGGAGATAGACTTGACCTAATCATCACGTGCACAGTTTAGTGCTTGGCTTGCCGATCTGAGCCTTGAAACCTGTTGCTTTCATGACTACCAGAGTAGGTGAATGGTGGGTGACATGAGGCCTAAGGAAGGAAGTAAGAATAGAGTTTATTTGGGAGGGAAAAAAGAGGAATTATACTATAAAATTCAAAGTTCTGAGAATGCTTTCCCCCCCGCCCCCTCCCTTTTTAAAAGAAGAATTTTAATGCAGGGACAAGTTTTTAAAAAATGATATTTATCAATTTTATTTTGTTCGTTCTTTTTGAACAATTCTTTCTCGGGCTGCACAGGGCCAGGAAGTTGGACTGATAATGAAGTTCAGAACATTTGAATATAATCCACAAAACATTCTCTTCATGCTGCAGTTTTCCAACATTTAATTTTAAGATTTAAATTTCTTGGCTGACCTATGAGAATTGGTGATACTACAATTATTGTAGGTCAATATCTTAGCACATTTATACATAATGAGAGGACACTTTGTTTATTGTGTCTTGATTGGGGTGAGAGTTACGATACAAATCTGCAAAACTGAGCCATAATGCACTGACTTGATTTTGTTAATACAACTGTGTAGTTTGAGGGTTACAGACACCTGTCTACTTTGTTCTGCAAATAATTTTGAGTTCTGAAATTGTGAAGTTTAACAATGTAAGTGTAAGTTTTTTTTTATGATTTAGCAAAAACACAATTAAATGTGAAAACTGCTTCAGTAACTTTCTGTTCTGTTCTCATTGTTTTCAGACATTCCTTTCTGTGACGACTTTGTTTTCCTTTCCCATCACTCCTTGTAAAGCCTTTTAACTCTCACTTCTATTTACCATGGGTAACTCCACTTCCATGCCCTTTGAGGGTAAGACTGACTTCCTCTTGACGGTCACTAGAGCTCTGAGTTATCTCTGCTCCTCGCTTTCCATTAATCGCAGTTAGATTATGCATTAAGCAAAATACAGTTTCCAGGCAGATCTCAGTACACACTCGTGTCAAATTAGGAAAGTGTCTAAAAATTGCTGTTCTACTGCATATTATTAATTAAGTGAAAATTTGCAAGTTTTAAATATATTACTATTTTGAAAATAATGGTGCCACCATCAAAGACGTTTTGGAGAACGTGGAAAGTTAAGTATCGAACTGCAGAAGAAATGCTATTATTGTTATTTAATTGTCAGTGAGTTGTGCTGTACAAGTATGATTGACTATTTTCTCTCAAAAGGGGGCTCAGTCCTTTGATTAGTATATTTCCTTTAGCTTGAATAATCATTCCATTTTCTTCCCTTAAACGGAAAGAAAGATTTGCATTTATACAGTGCCTTTCACGACCTCAGGATGTCACAATGGACTTTACAGCCAAATAAGTACTTCTGAAGTGCAGCCAATTTACACAGTGAGGTCCCACAAACAGCTATGTAATAATGCCCAGATAGTCTGTTTTAGTGACATTGGTTGAGGGATAAATATCAGTCAGAACACTGGGAGAATGCCCCTTCTCTTTGAATAGTGCCATTGGTATTGAGAGGGCAGACGGGACCTCGGTTTAACCTCTCATCCAAAAGACATCACCTCCGACAATGCAGCACTTCCTCACTATTGGGAATATCAGCCTCGATTTTGTGCTCCTCTCTAGAGCGGGGCTTGAACCCAGAATTTGTGAAGTGAGAGTGCTACCACTAAGCCAAGGCTGAAAATTCTTTTGATTGTAAATCACGAAAAATGGAACCAAAAGGAGACTAAAACTAATATGGAATGCTTCCCCCAATGACTTGTGCAAGCTCACCCAGTGAGTAGCTGTTTCATGCAGATTAAGGTTCCATCTTCAATCTGTGCTGAGTTAACCACCCTCAGCTGGAGCAGTGGGTGGACACCATAGTTACTTTTAGCGTCCTTGGACTGGGATTGGGAAAGGGAAATCAACCAGGGTTCCTGCTCTCGATTGCTGTCCATTGAGCCTGCTGAAAGTGTATACGGTGGACATGCATTGAGGACAGCAAGAGTTCAGATATGATGCTTTCCTACAATTCAAAGCTCGCTAATGAATTACAGCAATTGTGGGAGACACCGGCAGTGGTGCGGGGCCCATGGCACTGTCCTCAAGCAGGGATCAGTTTCCTCAGGAGAAAGGAAAATCAGTGAGGGAATAAAGTGGGAAGCTTTTTAGAGCTTTGCTATTCTAAGAAAATGAGCAAAGCACAAATGAAATATCTTAAGTATGCTTCATCTTTCTTTTAATTGTGTACATGATCTGCCAGTAATTTGCTTATTGGCATTGTCTTGTGTGGTTTGAAACACATTTCTCGGCTTTATAATCTTTCCACTAGAACTTGACCACAGCTTTCCTTGCCCTTTCTCTATCATACCACTTGCTTGTTAGTGTATCCTAGCTGAGTGCAGATCTGCTCTGGTTTCCTTCTGTAGTGTAATCTTGCCATATAATCTCCCAGATGAGCAAATTACAGCTATTTTACTGTTA
This sequence comes from Heterodontus francisci, assembly GCF_036365525.1. Lineage (NCBI taxonomy): Eukaryota > Metazoa > Chordata > Chondrichthyes > Heterodontiformes > Heterodontidae > Heterodontus > Heterodontus francisci. The sequence continues at coordinate 31,479,007 of NC_090380.1, read as the reverse complement.
TTAATAAGATACAAACCAAGTTTCTTGCAGTATTAGAGATAGTTTGGAAAATAGAATATCATATTGTTGTGTAATTATGTGCAAACACATGAATTTAAATCTGCTTTGTTCTCTCTGTCGGACAGATACTCATCATTGTTTCTATCAGATACCATATGTTCAAGTCATACTAAGCAGTCTTTGCTTTATCTAAATGGTTATATATTGCCCAGCAATCACTGATTTTTTAACCTGTCACCTGAGGTTCATTCTGAAGATGATTATTTGGAATATTATTTCTCTAATGAACTTTTTTTTGATAATACATGCCAGCATACTTCAGTGCAGCAATTTCAGTGTGATTTACATTGAAAATACATTTGTAGAATACTTGTTAATTTGGTAGATAACTTCTAAAAGAATGTGTTTCACATTTTACATACTGAACATTTTTAGTTCTGAATTTCCTCTAGACAACTTGCATTGATGAAATTGTTTCAATAGAAAGACAGTTGTCTTTGCAATGCTATTAATATGCTACGTGTCAGAATAATAGTGAACTTTGGGGCAAAACACTTATTTTAGCTGTATAAAAGTCCAGAAAAATTTTAATAATCACAGAATTTTACAGCACAGAAGGAGGTCATTCGGCCCATCGTGCCTGTGCCTGCTCTTTGAAAGAGCTGTCCAGTTCAGTTGCACAACCTAACTTTTTCCCCCATAACCCTGGAAATTAGTCCTCTTCAAGTACATGTCCACTTGCCTTTTGAAAGTTCCTATGGAATCTCCTTCCACTATTCTTCCATGTATTATTCCAGATGTTAAAAACTTTGTGTGGAAAAAAAATCTCATTTCCCCTCCACTTCTTTTACCAGTTATTTTAAATCTATGACCTTTGGTTACTGACTCGCTTGCCAGAGGAAACAGCTGTGTCAAAGCCCCTCGTCATTTTGAGTGCCTCTATTAGATCTCTTCCTTCTCCTTTTCTACTGTAAGGCGAACAATCCTAGCTTCTCCAATTTTTCCACATAACTGAACTCCCTTATCCCTGGTGTCATCCTAGATTATTCTAGGACCAGTCTAGATTATTTTGTAATGGATCTGAAGTAACCTATTGTTTTATTGTTGGAGTTTATCCAAATGGTCACATCAGCATTTGCATGTTTGATCTTTACTTTGTCGTATAAATATCTGTAAATAATTGTTCTGCTCACACTGTACAGTTATCAAAAATATACCTTTCCTGGTGACCTAGATCAGGACCACTCTGCATTGAGAAGTACAGGTCCGAATCAGATGCTATAATGCCAAGAGTAACGTGCATTTTTCTTTTGGATATTTTGATCATTCTTTTTAGGCATAATTTCACTTTTGTTTCTTTTGATATTTAAAAGAAAAATCAATTACTTCTCTGCCCCACTCTGAATTTTGATTCCTTTTTTTTTCGTTTATTTCAATTTCAGTTCACTGGTTGATGAGGATCAATGCTTTTGAAGGACGAGTATATTTTGAATGTAAACTGTCCTTTCCCCATCGCCAGAAATACCAAGGAAAAAATTGAAAAGAATAGAAGGATTCTCCATTTTACGAGTCAAAATGCAGACTCTGAGAACTATGAATCCTATACCCCAGATTGAATGACATGGTGACCGAATCTCAATCCACTGCAGTCATCAGTAGCCTTCCTAGTAGTGAATACTGTTGCAGGTGCAACTCAAAAGCTCAGTAGTGGTTACTATGTTTTTTGATTTGCATTTAAATGCTCGGATCAGCATTCAGTATTAGTAAGGGTGCAGATCCTTCTCAGCTCAGTGGTGTTCGATGAGGTCAGACACACCAGCTACTACTAGGCAGGAAGCCTGCATATCATTCTGCATTTCACCTGACAAAACAGAGAATATTTCCCCTCAAGAAGGATATATTCTTCAGCAATTTTCCCCTCCAGTGTTTTTTTGGAAAAGGTGGGGGGGGAGGGTTTACCCTTCAAATATTGCTTCACCGCCACCCCAGTTCTCTCATCTGCCCTTCTCTCCTGAAGGCATTGACTCTTTGCTGGGAAATTCGATGCCCTCCTTGCTCAAATTGACCTTCAAATGTGATTATCAGCAGGTTATTTGACTACAGGGGATGAGGGAGGCAAATTGGCAGCCTCAGCGCCCCCTTACCCCACTGTGTTTAAGAAAACCATGGCAGAGATGTCACTTCATATTAAACATGTAAAATATGTTCTTAAACTGTACACATTAATGGGCCTTTTATCATTTGACAAAGGACAAGCTTTTCTATTAACATTTTTTAAGTTAAGTGAGGATATTGAGGTAACTTCCAAAAATTAGAAATTAGTTATGGGGGGGGGGGGGGGGGGGGGGGGTGCTAATTTTAACTTTTAGTGATATCAGATTAGCTGTCGTCATACACATTTCTGTAGAAAGGAAAATTGCAAGAATGGTGTCATGGCTAGCCATCCATTATCAGTCATTTATATTCAGTTATATCCACAATTGCATTAGCTGCTTGAATTGTAAGTGATGGCAAATGCACAAGTAGATTCTGAATGGAGATGGCATATTGCTACCTGATATGGCTGATCAATATGTTAACCCATTTTGATTTCATTCCAGTAAGGAAATTCTTTATGCTTTTCGAGGGGGATGCCAGAACAGTGTTACGATTAGGTGAGGAGGGGTTGAAGAGCTCCCCTCTTCTCCCGCTCCTTGTTGGACCGCAACAGGTTTATTTGTTTTTTTAAAAGTGGATGGATATACTTGTCAATTCAGTGAGTGTTTAACTATTGAGGTGTTATCGTAAAAGAACCAATTGGACAGGCTTTCTTGAGTTTAACAAAGAAAGAGGTTCGCTTTATTGTACTTAAACCAATCTAAGTAAAATAATAAAATATGCTTCAACTTTCACACACACACACACACACACACATATATATATACAAGTTACAGAGTGCAAAAGGAGAGATTGGTTGGATTAGAGTCCAGAGCAATAAAAAGAGGTATACAGTCTGCGGAGTTTGGTGACTCAGCTGGCTTCAGGCTAAATTCGGTGGTCCTGAGGATTCCGGTTTGCCGATGTGGCCAACTGGTTCAATGGTTCTCCTGGAAACAGTGATGCAGGTGATTTTATTCACAGGGTCTCTGTCCGCAGCAGCAATAGGTCTAGGTGGTTACGGCCAGCAGGCAGGGTTCAAAACTTGCAAAGTGATCTAGAGAGAGGAGGGATCCCACTTGGGTCTTCTCCTGTAGGTGTATAGATGCTTGTCTCGGCTGCTGTAGAGAGAACACCAGCTTAAACATACACGGTGGGCCTGTCGCATGACCATCACCCAGTGATTCAACATGATGGCTATCTGTGTGTATTCCCTCTTGCAACATAATCAGTTCATGTCTAGGAATTCCCTTCTCTCAACCAGGGTCCCATCGTTTACATGATTAGGTTTGAGTAGTTCGTCTCCACCAGTTTAATGTCCCAAGTGATTGCCTTAAGCTCTTGTTAATGGGAGCAGTTCTCTCAAAATTCCCCAGATGATTGTTCTGGATGGGACTGGGCAGACAATTCATCTCCACCTCGATGCACTGGAATGTAGTGTGTAGTGATGCAAATTATGGTGGCCATCTTAGCTGCTAGTAGTGACCTTTTATCGGTTCCTTTTTTTTCCTTTTTAAAAATTTTAATTCAGGTTTCTAACCAGTGGATTAAAAAACAATCATTTGGCATTGCCTGTTTTTGTGACAACAGCTCGTTTATGTATCGTGATAATTGCATTTGATTTCCTTCAGATGTACTACTTGTACCATATATGATCATAAAAAAAATACCTAGAGATCAAATACTAGTCTATGACTTGAACGTTTCACTGAGAGCTTGACTTTTGATTGCTGTGTTGAAGTTGTTCAGTGCTAGTTGAAAATTACACTGAATTAGTTGAGACATTTCTTTCCAATGTATTACAAGTTTTTTCTTTTTGCCTTCTTGTAGATGTAGCAAGCTTTGATAGTGTAGTCTCTTCCACCGAGAAACTCAACCATCCCACAACCTCCAGACCCAAAGCTGGTGGAAGGCGACCTCCATCTCAAGTCTTTACATCTGTAAGTGGTTGAAGGCTGTTTTGAATTGCATTGATTTTCACAACACAGTAGTAGGGCATTCAGCCCAATAGAGCTAGGCCAGTGTTTATGCTCCACATGAGCCTCCTCCGACCTTGCTTCATCTCAACCTATCAGCGTATCCATATTTTCCTTTCTCCCTCATCTGTTTCTCTAGCTTTCCCATAAATGCATCTATGATCTTCTCACTCACTTCATTTGCTAGTGAGTTCCACATTCTCACCTATCTCTGCATAAAGAAGTTTCTCATGTATTCTAATTGGGTTTATTAATAACTATCTTATATTTATGGCCCCAATTTTAGTTTAGTTTAGAGATACAGCACCGAGTGTGTGCCGACCATCAACCACCCATTTATACTAATGCTACACTAATTCCATATTCCTACAACATCCCCACCTGTCCCCCTATAGTTCCCTCTCACCTACCTATACTAGGGGCAATTGCTAATGGCCAATTTACCTATCAACCTGCAAGTCTTTGGCATGTGGGAGGAAACCGGAGCACCCGGAGAAAACCCACACAGACACAGGGAGAACTTGCAAACTCCACACAGGCAGTACCCAGAATTGAACCCGGGTCGCTGGAGCTTTGAAGCTGCGGTGCTAACCACTGCACCACTGTTAGAGAGAGAGAGAGAGAGAGACTGGGGGTTATAGAGAGAGAGGGAGACTGGGGGTTATAGAGAGAGAGGGAGACTGGGGGTTATAGAGAGAGAGGGAGACTGGGGGTTATAGAGAGAGAGGGAGACTGGGGGTTATAGAGAGAGAGGGAGACTGGGGGTTATAGAGAGAGAGGGAGACTGGGGGTTATAGAGAGAGAGGGAGACTGGGGGTTATAGAGAGAGAGGGAGACTGGGGGTTATAGAGAGAGAGGGAGAGGGGGGTTATAGAGAGAGAGAGAGAGGGGGGGGGTTATAGAGAGGGGGGGGGGGTTAGAGAGAGAGAGTGAGTTGGACTTCCTCACAAATGAAAACATCTTTGCTATGTCTACTTTATTGAATCACTTCATAATTTTGAAGACCTCTACCAGGTCACCTCTGCCATTTTTCTAAAGAAAAGAGCCCCAGCCTGTTCAGTCTTTCCTGATGGTTGCAAACTCTCATTTCTGGTATCGTACTTGTGATCTATGCACAGTACTCTGTGAGATCTAACCAAGGTTCTATATAAGGTTAAATTTACTTCTCTGCTTTTGAATTCCATTCCTCTCAAAATGAACCCCAATGCTTTGTTTGCATTTTTTATGGCTTTTACCTGCATTGCTACTTTTAATGATTATGAATCTGTACCTCTAGATCCCTTTGTGCCTTCTACTCCATTTAGACTTTCATTTTCCAAGGAACCTCCTTATTTTTCCTCCTAATCATCTTGCCGTTTTGATGATGTGGTGAGCAAACTGCATTTTGTTGATGTGCATTTTCATGATGATCCAAGTAAGTTTCAAATTACGTGAGCTGCTGCTTAAGAATAAGTGTCTTCAGATAAAATGTAAAGGTGATTTGAAGAAAGGCCAGGATAAAGAATACCTATGGCACCTATAAGGATAGAGAAATGTGATGCATGTTGGTTTTCTACTAAGAAAATTTAAATTTGGGATGGAAATCTGGGATTTTGTTAAATTTCCATAAGCTCAAATTATCTACTCCATGCATTGGGAGACCAGGGGGTGGAAATAAATTAGATTGAGTGATAAAAATCTGGCAGCTGTTGCAAGTCAGCTGGATTGTCCACAGCAACCAAATCTTTAGTGTCAGCTGTGGCTCAATGGTTGTACCCTTGCCTCTAAGTTGGTAGGTTGAGGGTTCAAGATCCACCCCAGAGACTTTGAGTATATATACAAAAGCAAAATACTGTGGACACTGCATATCTGAAATAAAAACAAAATGTTGCCATCACTCAGCAGGTCAAGCAGCATCTGTGGAAATGTGGATCTCTGGCTGTTCCACAACTTGAATTCAATTTTTAAAAAAAACATCTGGAATTAGAAACCTGGTATCAGTAAAAGTGACCATGAAGCTGTAGGATTGTTGGGAAAGCGCAACTGATTCACTAATGTCCTTTAGGAAAGGAAACCTATTGTCCTCACCCAATCTGGTCTACATGTGACTGCAGTCCCACACCAATGTGGTTGCCTCTTAACCACCCTCTAAAGGAGCCTAACAAGACGCACTGTTTTCTCAGGGCAACTGTTGACAGGCAATAAATGCATAGATTCAGAAGGAAGAAAAACAGAGCTGGAAATGGAAGGCAGGACAAAGAAAGGTTGAAAAATAGACAAAAAAAAGTCTGATTATGCTTCATGCTATATACCTAAATGCATGAAGTATAGTGAATAAGGATGTTACAACTGAGGTGGGAGGAGTGCACTGTGTTTTCTAGTTCCACAGCATATAATTAAATGTTTACCCAGTTACCAATACAGTCAGTCGTATACTCATACTTTATCCCGGAATAAAATACACCAACCAGGTTTCTTTAATAAACAATAAAACTATCAGTTTATTATAAAAACAAAACTTATCCAGTGAAATATGAAAGTACCCTTTTTAAATACCACCACATACACACACACATACATACATACACACACGCACACGCACACGCACACACACACACACACACGCACACACACACGCGCACACACACGCACACACGCACGCACGCACGCACACACACACACACAATAATACATATACACACGCACACACACACGCACATACACTGGTTAACAGAAAAAAAAATGCTCTCAGCAGAGGTCTTTTGCAAAAAAAAAAGGACAAAAGAATTACTTTGCCAAATGCTTGTTAATTCTTGAAGAAAACGGATGAGATATGTTGTGTTCCAAAATGGCATGTAGTCTGGCATCCAAGAACAGATAGATGGGTCACTGGGATCTTTTCTGGAGCCTTTCTTTTCAGGAATTAATCTGCCAGATTTTTCCAGATTCTCAGGAGAAATGCAGCATCAGGGGTTTTAGCTCTCGCACCCTTTCAGGGTTTTTCAGAGAAATGAAAAGAGAGATTGGCTGGGTGTTTCTCTCTTGGCAGGCTGACCTCCAATTAACTCAAAACAGTCCACACCCCAACCAGAAAGTCAAAACAATATCCCAAAGGTGAAAACCTCCTGACCTTCATAAATCTTGACATGTCACTTCTCTGTAAACATTTTCCCCAAGTCACCAAGGTTTCTGTTTATTGAGCTTAAAGCATGTGACTTCCAGTAAAGGTTGTTTCCAAACAAGACCTCTCAGTGACCCTTGGGGAAAAAAATCCCATGGAATCTTTTCAATTTTAAGCATAAGTTGTCAAAAAAAAATTAAGAAATGGAAGCACTTTCATAACAGGGAGATGAGCTGAGGGCACAGATTGACATGTGGAAGTATTTTTTTTAAGCTATTAGTGAAACAGGGCTTAGAGAGGGGCAGGAGCAGCAGCTTAACGTTCCTGGTTGCAGGTTTTTTTAGACAAAGAGGGGGATTTAAAAAAAGGAGGTGGGGTGGCAATATTGATTAAAGAAGCAGTTACAGAGAAGGGATGATATGTTAGAGGGATCATCGAATGAGACAATATGAGTTAAACTAAAGAACAAAATAGGGCAGTCACACTCCTAGGAGTGTACTATGGACCTCCAAACAGATCGAGGGAGATGCAGCAAATTTCTGGCATGCAAAAGTAACAAGGCAGTAACAGGGGATTTAAATTTCCCTAATATTAACTGGGATACAGTCAGTGTAAAAGCTACAGAAGGCATAGAAATCCTAAACTACATTCAGGAGGACTTTTTTGGCCAGTATGTGGTAAACCCAACAAGGGGCAGGGGTGCAAATCTGGATTCTGTTTTTGGGAATGCAGCTGGGCAAGTGGAAGGAGTATCTGTGGGAGAGCACTTTTGTGGTAGTGATCATAATTCAGTTAGATTTATCATAGTTATGGAAAAGGACAAACATAAAATAGGAGTAAAAGTTCAAAGTTGGGGGAAGGCTAATTTTACTAGGCTAAGAAGCGATTTAACAAAAGTGGACTGGAAACAGCGACTTGAAGATAAACTGGCATCCGAGCAATGTGAGGCATTCAAGAAGGAAATTCCAGGGGTTCAGGGTAACTATGTTCCCACAAAGAAAAAGGGTGGGACAACCAAATCTAGAGCCCCTGGATGACCTGGTGCATGGAGGGTAGGATGAGGCAAAAAGGGAAGCTTATTAAGAGCTTAATACAACAGAAAGCCTAGAAGAGTGCAGAAAATGGAGAGGTGAAATTAAAAGGGGAAATTAGGAAAGCAAAGAGGGCATGAAAATACTAACAAGTAAAATTAAGGAGATTCCAAAGATGTTTTATAACTACAGAAGAGGATAACTAAGGAAAGAGTAGGGCCTATTAGGGACCAAAAAGGTAATCTATTTGTGAAGACAGAGGATGTGGGTAAGGTTTTTAATGAATACTTTGCGGCTATCTTCGCAAAATAACGATGATGTAGTTGAGGAGGAAGAATGTGAAATATTGGATGGGCTAAACATTGTAAGAGGGGATGTCTTAAAGGTTTGATGTCTTTGAAAGTAGATCAATCACCAGGCCCGGATGAAATATATCCCAGGCTGTTGAAAGAAGCAAGGGAGGAAACTGCAGCGGCTCTGACCATCATATTTCAATCCTCCCTGGCTACAGAAGTGGTGCCAGAGGATTGGAGGACTGCTAACATGGTACGGTTATTTAAAAAGGGAGGAAGGGGATAATCCGAGTATTTATCGGCCAGTTAGCTTAACTTTGGTTGTGGGCAAATTGTTGGAATCAATTCTGAGGGACAATATAAACCTTCATTTAGAAAGGCATAGATTAATCCAGGAATGTCCGCATGGATTTGTTAAGGGAAGGTCATGTCTGGCTAACTTGATTGAATTTTTTGAGGAGGTGACAAGTGGGGTTGATGAGGGCATGCAGTGGCTGTGGTCTGCATGGATTTTAGCAAGGCTTTTGACAAGGTCCCACATGGCATGCTGATCAACAAAGTAAAAGCCCTTGGATTCCAAAGGAGAGTGACAAATTGGATCCAAAATTGGCTTAGTGGCAGGAAGCAAAAGGTAATGGTTGACAGGTATTTTTATGACTGGAAGGCTGTTACCAATGGGGTTCAGCAGGGCTCAGTTCTCTGTCCCTTGATTTTTGTAGTTCATAATGATTTTAGATGCAAGTCTAGGGAGCATGATAAAGAAGTTTGCAGATGATAAAACTGGCCTTGAGGTTGACAGTAAGGAGGAAAACTTTAGACTGCAGGAAGATATCGATGGTCTGGTCAGTTGGGCTGAAAAGTAGAAAATAGAATTCAATCTGGAGAAATGTCATTGAGTACAAGAGTTGGGACGTCATGTTACAGTTGTACATGACGTTGGTTAGGCCGCATTTGGTGTACTGTGTGCAGTTCTGGTCGCCGCACTACAAGAAAGATGTGATTAAGCTAGAGAGGGTGCAGAAAAGATTCACAAGGATGTTGCCTGGTTTGGAGGGCTTGAGTTATAAAGAGAGATTGGATAGGCTGGGTCTGTTTTCCCTGCAGCGAAGGAGGCTGAGAGGGGACATGATAGAGGTATATAAAATTATGAGAGGCGTAGATAGGGTAGATAGCCGGAGTCTGTTTCCCATGGTAGGAGTGACTAAAACTAGAAGGCATAGATTTAAGGTGAGAGGGAGGAGGTTTAAAGGGGATCAAAGGGGTAAATATTTCACAAAGAATAGTGGGTATCTGGAATGAGCTGCCAGAGGAAGTGGTGGAGGCAGGAACAGTAGCGACATTTGAGGCATCTGGAAAGGTACTTGAATAAGCAAGGCATAGACGGATATGGAATTAATGCTGGCAGATGGGATTAGTATAGATGGGCATTATGGTCGGCATGGACGCGGTGGGCCAGAGGGCCTGTTTCTATGCTGTATGATTCTATAAATGTAAGGAAGTGCATTTTAGGAGGTGCAACAAGGCAAGGCAATACACAATAAATGGGAGAATACTGAGTAGTGTGGAGGAACAAAGGGACCTTGGAATGCATGTCCACTGATCCTTAAAGTTAGCAGGACAGGCCCATAAGGTGGTTAAGAAGGCATACGGCATGCTTTCAGTTCTTAGCTGAGGCAGCGAATTTGAGGTTATGCCAAAACTGTAAACAACACTGGTTAGGCTTGAGTACTGTGTACAGTTCTGGTCACCACATTACAGAAAAGATGTGATTGCACTGGAGAGGCTGCAGAGGAGATTTACAAGAATGTTGCCAGGACCGGAAAATGTTAGCAATGGAGAAAGATTAGATAGGCTGGGGTTGTTTTCCTTGGAACAGAGGATGCTGAGGGGTGACTTAATTGAGGTATTTAGAATTGTGAGGGGCTTAGGTATAGTAAATAGGGACAACCTATTTATCTTAGCAGAGGGATCATAAACCAGAGGGTATACGTTTAAAGTAACTGGTAGAAGGATTAGAGGGAAGGTGAAGAAACATTTTTCACCCAGAGGGTGTTTGGGGACCTAGAACTCTCTGCCTCAAAATGTGGTAGAGGCAGAAATTCTCACCACACTTTCAAAAGTACTTGGATGTCTGTTTGTGAAGATCCATGACCTGCAGAGCTACGGACCTAGTGGGATTAGGCTGGATAACTTTGTCGACCAGCACGGACATGATGAGCCTAATGGCCGCCTCCTGTGTTGTAAATTTTCTATGCATTCTATAGGAATGTCCACCTATAAAACAAATGTGATGTCATAGCATAGTGAGATTTTGCACCTATTGTTGAGAACTGCGAATTCCAAGGGGTAGAGTGTCACAATACTATTAAAATTCACACCAACTGCAAAGTTGAATGAGTATCCTTTGAAATTTTTAACATTGCATTTCTAATGTGCAATGTTTTGTTTCCACTGTAGATGCCTATAGTGCGAAATAACGATTCTTGTCCTCCATTGCTGTGAAAACTTGAATGGTATTGTGCTGCTTCATTACATGGAAAAAGCAGATTTACAGAAGCACATTTTCCACATGTATACATTTGTAAATGTGTATTTGTGCCCCAACGCTAAACAGATCTACTTGGAATAGATGTTTCCAGGTGTTTTTTTTTTAAAGACGACTTGGAGAAAAGATGCAGTCTCATTGAAATCTGACACTGCTTTGCACAATGTATACTGTTCATTGAATGAATATATATTCTATATGTTTATTTCAAGCTCAAATGTTTATGCACAAACTATGGGAGGTGATATATTGTGTTTTCTACTATGTCTGTTTGGCCTGACTTGCCAAATATGACTTTATACATAGAGACCCCAGTATCATTTACCTGCTGCGTCCTACTTTGTGCGGCACACTGTGCTTTCTAATGTGTAACCATAATGCTTCTTGTATTCAGAAAAAATACTGAACAAAATGAGCAAGTTGTGCAAAAATAGTGATTTGGATTTCATTTTATTTTCAAACACTAACTGCAAAATGATCCATATTGAATTTTAACCCTTAGCAAGCTGCAGACGAGTTCACTTGTCCAGGCAAGCTCATCTGTCAGGAGGGTGGCCAGTGGAGGTACTTACTTGGTAGAGGCCCTTCCAGACCTGGAATTTCAATATTAATGTGCCGTCTTGTTTTTCTTTTCCTTCCTATAGCCATCGCTTTCTAGTCCTGATTTCTTGGACTCCCCAACTTCACAGGATGAGGATAGAGAGGAACAAGAGAGAATAGAACTTGATTCCAACACAGCAAAAGTAAAGGACATCGTAAAGAAAGCTCCAAGACCTATTCCAGTGTTACCAGTGAGTTGTCAGCGCTTTGTATTTTTTCAGGCTTACTTTAGAATAGAATGTTGAAACACTAACTAGCTGAGCTGTATGAAAAATTAACATTCATATAGCACTTTCTAATGTACGAAACAAAATGAAGCACTTTGCAGATTAGTAGGAATGCAAACACCAGGCTGGGAGAGTTTAAGAAATGTCTGAAGGCTTGGGAGAAAAAGAGACTTTTGAGAAGGTTTTTAAGGGGGAGATAGAGTTGCAGGGTTTGGAGGAACCTGCTAAGGGGAATCCTAGTGAGCAGGGCCTGTCTGAAAGCTCCTCCCAATGCAGTGCTGTCCAGTAGAAATTAGTGATTAACTCTGGGTATGACAACAGTGGCATTGTTTTAGTCATGTGCATGAATTTTAGTAGAAAATTTTAGTGGCCTTAGATACTCTCATTATACAGGTACATGTACTTCATATGCGTCTATTTATTTAACAAACATTTACCACCATCAGTAACCAAAGAAGCAAAGCACTGACAACAATCAAAATCACTTGTATATTCTGCTTTTCGTTTTTACTAACAAAAAGATTAAAGTTCCCATGCATACACTGTGTAAATGAGTATTGAGATCACATGTCCAACAGCAGTGTCTATTATTCATTGTTTATTTACTGATCGGGAATGTAATTAGGCACATCTAGATTCCCAATGCTACTGGCTAACCTATTGGACAGTACTGCAATAATGAAGGAGCTGAATGAAGTGAGGGATGCACAGGAGACAAGAGTCCAAAGACTAAAGTATGCAGCAGGAAAAGTACATTTGTAAAATATAGCAGAATTATGGTTGAGTAAGGTCATTAGAGGGATTTGAAGGCAAGGATTTTAAACATGTTAGGTCTGTGAGGATGAGTGAGTGGAGCTTATACAGGGCAGATACATTTTGGACATGTGGGAGTTAATGGAGATTGGATGAGAAAATGCCAGTGAGCGAGGCACTGGAAGAATAGAGTCTGGATATTGTAAAGGCATAGCAAATCGTTTCCTGGGTGGATGGGCTGAGTTAGGGGCAGATGAAAATAGTGATCTTGCTGATGGAGAATATGTGGTGTTTGGAAAAACAGCTCACAGTTGAACAGGGTGCTGGGATATAGCACAGTATTGTTCAGCATGAGTGAGTGTCTGGAGGTGGGAGAATAGACTCCCAAAAAAACAAGGGTAATTTAGGAGGATGCCATAAATTGCATGCCAGATTTGGACTTTTTAATGTTCAGCTGAAAAAACTTATGACAAATCTGGCAGTCTGATAGCACAAATGTAATTGTCGGGTAGAGTGAACTGATGGAGTGATAGAGCTGGTAGTTCAATATTTGTATGGTGGTGACATCATCTATAAACAAGGGGCTACAATTGAATGTGGGAAAGGACGGCTCCAAAGATAGATCCGTAGTCTATTAGAGTCTCCTGTGTCTAGTGGTGCATAAGGCAACTCATTTCTTTCACTGGTCCGAGACTGGGACCACTGGGACTATCATGTCTTATATCCAGCAGATTGCGGTTGTTCATGGTGGATGCTTATATTTGCAGGTCTATCACAGACTCATCTTGTCTCTGGGTTGTTTCCATAATGGAAGGCATTTTTATGTGGATAGGTCATTATCCTGATTCATAACCCCTACCAGGAGGGTCAGTGGACAGCCTTTAGACTGACTCTTAGCTTTCCATCTCTCTGGTTTGCGTTGCCCTAAGAGGAGTTACACTCCCTCCAGGCTAGCTCTCAGGGTCATAGGAGCATGCAAGCCTTCTATTTCAGCCAAGGTGAACTTCTTGGAGAAGGATGCCTTTTAGACAGATTTGATTGTGCAGGGCTGGCAAGAGAAGAATTGCTGGAGATATGCTGGCTGCATCATCATTAGTTGGACTGATCAGCAAAGCAGGAGGTGGTAGAGTAAGACAGCACAATGAACTGTATTAAACTGCAGAAAGATTGAGGAAGACTGGAAGGGACAACATACCATGGTCATGACCAGAAATAATGTCCTTTGAGAGTTTGGCTAGTGTGTTCTCTGCTGTGACATAGGTGGAAGCAAGACTGGAGAGATTTACACAGCAAGTTTCTGGAAAGATCGGCATAAAGCTGAGAGGCAATGATACACTCGAGCTTAGAAAGGAAAAGGAGTTTAGAAAAGGGGCAATACTGAGTGGATGGAGCAAACATAGCTTTCTTGAGTAGGGAATAGCAATTGTAGTATACATTTTGGGCTACCCTTTAACAAAAATATACCTTAAGGGTATAATTATTAAGTGGTTTAAAAATGTTTCTGCTCTCATCCTGTTATTTCTTCCCTGCTCTCCCAGGACTCTGAAGCCCAATTACCATACTTCGAAGATCCAATACTTCATGACCCTATGATCTGGAGTGTAACTTTGCTGTCCAATATTTAGTGAAGTGATAGTGCAGCCCAGGGATCCTAACAAAGTGCACCTGCTGTGCATACTGGCTACTGTTATAATTTTCATGCCACCACATGCATTCTCCTGTCTTTTCCGAAGGCGGACTGCAAATCTGTCTTGTGAAATGCACAATTGAAAACCAGCAAATTTTCAGTGATATCAGGGTAACAGTTATTTCCCAGTTGTTTTCTGAAAAAGTAACAGACACAATCTTACTGAGACCTTGATGTTCAAGCTAGATATTCAAATCTAACATGCTTTCTGGGCTTTGCATAGAGCCAAGAAGCATGATGCCATTGGGGTCCTTTTCCCAGTCTCATTCATTGCAAAGCCCTTGAAACCTTGGGGAAAGGTTGGTATGGGACATATTCTTGAACCGCTGCAGTCCATCTGAAGGTATTGCCACGGTGCTTTTAGGTAAGATTATGACCCAGTGACATTGAAGGAATGGTGATATAGTTCCAAGTCAGGATGGTGTGAGACCTACAGGGAGATGGAATTGTTTCCATGTGCCTACTGCCCTTGTTCTTCTAAGTGTAGAGATTTAGGACGTGCTGTCAAATGAGCCTTGGCAAGTTGCTGTAATGTACCTTGTAGAAGGTACACACTGCAGCCACATTGTGATAGTGATGGGAGTGAATGTTTAAGGTGTTGGATGGGATGCAGATCAGAATATAGTATATAGAGATACAGATTGTTTTTGAATGGGTGCTGTTTGGAGGGCTTTATCTTAAACAGAAGAAATAGATTGTGCTATAGTTCTCATGCTATATTTTTGAATAGTTCTAAGGTTTGATCTGAGCCATTTCTATATCCTTGTGAATATTAGTGAATTTCATTGCTGCTGCATTTTCTCTTTGGGTTCTTGTGAGGCTCTTGACAGCATAATGAACAGTTCTGGCAGTTTTCACTTGTCTTTTTACACTTTAATTATCCTAGGTATCTGATAAAACATTGCCACCAAAACCAGGAGCTCCAAGTTTGCCATCTGGAAGCAATGCACATTCATCAGCTGTTTACGCATTCCATCATGGCATCACCTCTGCAGCTGGACAGAGGCCAAACTCACCATCACAGTACAGTACTGATCTCAAGCCAAAGAGTGACAAGAGTCAGGATCCAATTGAGGAACTGAGAGCACAAATGAAGGAATTGAGAAATTTCATTGAAATGATGAAGTCTCAGCACAAGTGAGTCTGCTTTCTGTTATCTATAGGCTAGGTACCAATTGCACAATGTAAAACCCAGAATGCCATTGTCTGTCGAGCTGAAGCTTTTGAAATGTTTTTATTGAATATTTTAATTATGTTTGAATATTGGTGTCCTAGTTTAAAATTATTCTTTCCTGGCATCTGCAGGACACCTTAGAAGAGGGCTGAGAAATCTCTGAACTTGTATGAAAGTTCTGGTTTTAAGCACTGCTCCAAGTGTGGTTGTGTCTTCAGTCACAACCACTGCTTGTTCTCAAAGTGTGACCCCTGGAACCAGTCCCAATTGTTTTGGCATTTCTGCCCAGACAGTATTCCTCTGAAACAGCACCTTCAGGTCATTTGCATGCATGACAAATCAAAGTCAAGGAACCACCCAATGCCATCCCACTGTATGGCTCAGCCCAGCACTGATCTGACTTGTTGGCATCTAGGGGGCCCAGGGTACATGTAGACTGAGGAAGGGTTTCAAATGTATCTAACTCTTGACATTGGTCATCCTGGAGACACCTGTCCAAATGTTAGAGTCTTTGACACTTACAGGTTTTGTATTGCACTCCTTCCTTTGGACCAGCAACCAAGTGACTTTGATCCAGTCCATACAAGCAGCTCATTGGACCAAACTGTGACTGTTGAATGTTTTGGTACCTTGATTGAGCTATGGTTTGTGCCCTGCACTGCTTGCTTGGCACTTGTGCATCTTGTGTAACCTTGGCCTAGAAAGGCTTTTGTTCAGGCTGGCTTACTTGGGTAGTGGGTTTTCCTAACTATAGTGTAACCGAATCTGCTAGGCATTTTTTGCCTACCAACAGGCATCTCAGCTCTACGCCACGTTAAGAAATCTGTTAGGCAGCCCTCTTTGTTGCTGTTGGCAAGCTTTTAATATACCAGCGTTTTGCCATTAACTGTACATTTGTGCTACCCTGCATTTAGCACCTAGGAGCAGAGTGGTACATCGCAGGTTAGACAGCTTCATCAATATCAAACTAAGCCAAGATTAGGCTCTGTGATTCAATAAGTTAAAGTCTGCTTTTCTTGCAGGTGACTCTGGGATTTTAACCAGTGCTTTTCACACTTCCCCATCTATTTCTCCTGTTTAAAACCTTGACTATAATAAACAAAAAAGGATTCTCCAATTCCCTATAATTGCCACCACCAGTTTATGACTGAGAAAATTCAGCTTTTATTGACAAAATACCTGCTGCACTTGCACAGTTATTATTTGCTATAACGTTGGCACAAGAGGGCTTCACATTGACTGCATCTTCCAGCTGCAGTCTAGCAAAGTCTGTTTCTGATGATCTCTAAAGGTTCACTGACAGAACTTATAAGTTATTGTAGGGGGACAGAAATAACTATAAAATTTTAACTTTCTATTAAAAGTCAGTGGTCTTTCAAATTGCATTTCTAATTAGTTGATAAACAATGAGTAATGAAGACTCCTTGGACATGTAATCTCAATAGTCATATTTGGATGATATCTCCATGTGAATGAACTTTAACCTTTAGTTGCATGAATTTTAAAATGCTAACAGTGCGAGTGTTTTCTCTTTCATGTTAAATAATTTACTTCATTGGTTACTGTATAGTGGTAGATGATGACGTTGAAAGTATATACACGTGAAGTACATTTACCTGTATTGTGTGTGTAGGGAGTTTTCTACTAAAATTAGTGAATGTAGCTAAAACAGTGTCATTCTAGTTACACCTGTTGCTGGTCAGCGTTTTTTAAATATATATTATGTATTGGACAGCACTGATATGGAGACTGGGACGCTTCCTTTCTTTGCATCCCCATCATCACATACTCCGCATTTATGTTTTGGTTGAAAGTTGTTTTGAAGGTAGGGGAGAAAAGGGTAAATAGAACAAGTTCTATACAATTCATGCCTACAAAAACAACAACTTGCATTTACATAGGGCCTTTAACATTATGAAGCCTATAAAAAGACTGAAATGTTGCTACTTTATTTTGGCAGAAAAGAGATTACACAGTTGATGAATGAGTTGGATGAAGAAAAGAAGATCCGTATATCATTGCAGGTGAGTCGTATCTTTAATACATACTGCTCCTTGTTCAGATACATTGCTTGTGTAAGTTTGCTGTGTTAATGCCATTACCAGAGTGCAAGCAGCCGGTGCTTTAGGAGTGAAAAGAAAAACTGAAGTGCTTTCAAAGAAATAATTAACCTCTCTGGGTTTGACATTGATTAGATTACTGCATCCTCATGCCAAGACCTTGTTTGCTTTTTCCATGGGTTTTAAGCATCTGCAATATAATTTCTTCACAAACTCACAGATGTTACAGTGACTACAGATCAGAACCTATTTGCCATTGGGTGCTGTGTACTAATTTTCCTTAACTTCATTTCATTTGGGTTGTAACTCTTCTTCTTCTTCTTTGGCCTCCATGTCTCGGGAGACAATGGGTAAGCGCCTGGAGGTGGTCAGTGGTTTGTGGAGCAGCGCCTGGAGTGGCTATAAAGGCCAATACTAGAGTGACAGACTCTTCCGTAGGTGCTGCAGATAGAATTGGTTGTCAGGGCTGTTTCGCAGTTGGCTCTCTCCTTGTGCTTCTGTCTTTTTTCCTGCCAACTGCTAAGTCTCTTCGACGCGCCACACTTTAGCCCCGCATTTATGGTTGCCCGCCAGCTCTGGCGATCGCTAGCAACTGACTCCCACGACTTGTGATCAATGTCACAGGACTTCATGTCGCGTTTGCAGACGTCTTTAAAGTGGAGACATGGACGGCCAGTGGGTCTGATACCAGTGGCGAGCTCGCTGTACAATGTGTCCTTGGGGATCCTGCCATCTTCCATGCGGCTCACATGGCCAAGCCATCTCAGGCGCCACTGACTCAGTAGGGTGGAGAAGCTGGGGATGTTGGCTGCCTCGAGGACTTCTTTGTTGGAGATACGGTCCTGCCACCTGATGCCGAGGATTCTCCGGAGGCAGCGAAGATGGAATGAATTGAGACGTCACTCTTGGCTGACATACGTTGTCCAAGCCTTGCTGCCGGAGAGCAAGGTACTGAGGACACAGGCTTGATACACTCGGACTTTTGTGTTCCGTGTCAGTGCTCCATTTTCCCACACTCTCTTGGCCAGTCTGGACATAGCAGTGAAGCCTTTCCCATTCGCTTATTGATTTCTGCATCGAGAGACAGGTTACTGGTGATAGTTGAGCCTAGGTAGGTGAACTCTTGAACCACTTCCAGAGCCTGGTTGCCGATATTGATGGATGGAGCATTTCTGACGTCCTGTCCCATGATGTTCGTTTTCTTGAGGCTGATGGTTCGACCAAATTCGTTGCAGGCAGCCGCAAACCTGTCGATGAGATTCTGCAGACACTCTTCAGTGTGAGATGTTAATGCAGCATCGTCAGCAAAGAGAAGTTCCCTGATGAGGACTTTCCATACTTTGGTCTTCGCTCTTAGATGGGCAACGTTGAACAACCTGCCCCCTGATCTTGTGTGGAGGAAAATTCCTTCTTTTGAAGAGTTGAACGCATGTGAGAGCAGCAGGGAGAAGAAAATCCCAAACAGTGTAGGTGCGAGAACACAGCCCTGTTTCACACCACTCAGGATAAGAAAGGGGTCTGATGAGGTGCCGCTATGCTGAATTGTGCCTTTCATATTGTCATGGAATGAGGTGATGATACTTAGTAGCTTTGGTGGACATTCGATCTTTTCTCGTAGTCTGAAGAGACCAGGCTTTGGTGAGATCAATGAAAGCAAGTTGTTCGCGGCATTTCTCCTCTAGCTGATGAAGGGAGAACAGCATGTCAATGGTTCTACGAGGAGCTCCATAATATCATTGGTATCATCCCCAATACTGAACATCTGTTCCTGCAGGGGGACTTTTATGCCAGGATTGGGGTGGACCATGACTCATGGCCCTCCTGCCTTGGGCGTTATGGCGTTGGAAGGATGAATGAGAATGGATAGAGACTGCTTGAGTTGTGTACCTATCATAACCTCTGCATCACCAACTCGTTGTTTCACAATAAACCCTGTCACCAGATTTCTTGGAGGCACCCAAGATTGCGTCGTTGGCACCAGCTGGACCTCATTGTCACAAGGCGAGCCTCTTTAAACAGCGTTCAAACCACACGCAGCTTCCACAGTGCGGACTGTGACATCGACCACTCCCTGGTGTGCAGCAAGGTTAGACTCAAACCAAAGAAGCTGCATCACTCCAAGCAGAAGGGCCACCCGCGCATCAACACGAGCAGAATGTCTTATCCACAGCTGTTACAAAAATTTCTAAATTCACTTGAAAAAGCCCTTCAAAACACTCCCACAGGGGATGCAAAGACCAAGTGGGCCCACGTCAGAGACGCCATCTATGACTCAGCAATGACCACCTATGGCAAACGTGTGAAGCGGAATGCAGACTGGTTTCAATCTCATTTTGAAGAGCTGGAACCTGTCATAGCCGCTAAGCGCATTGCACTGCTGAACTACAAGAAAGCCCCCAGCGAGTTAACGTCCGTCGCACTTAAAACAGCCAGAAGTGTTGCACAAAGAACAGCCAGGCGCTGCGCAAGTGACTACTGGCAACACCTATGCAGTCATATTCAGCTGGCCTCAGACAAACAGGCTCCAGAAGCTGGCCGAGCGTGTCTGCCCTGAGGCACAGTGTGGCTTTCGAGCAGAGAGATCGACCATTGACATGCTGTTGTAACTGAATACAGCTATAAACCCACTTTTCCGGATTTAGTTATTTGAATATTTCCATGCATGGCCCATTGATTTGATTATAAATGTGCCGTACACATTTAAGGCTAATTAATACCACTAATATTGAAACAGTAATGACTATACTATTGTTAATCTTTCTTAGTATCCTGGCCAATATTTATTTGTTTCATGTGTTATGCCCAGGTGAGAAAAGGGTCTAGGCTTCCCTCTCAGCCTCTTCTTGGTTTGGCCGTAACTGGTGAACCGCTGTCCACTCTTTGCCCTTGGGTCCGTGAGGAGAACTCCACTGCCTCATCAGCACCTCATTCTTTAAATAGTAACAATCAGGCACTCCCTTTGCTTCAATTTCACTGGGCAGCCTGTGCTGACACTCTCAGTACTGGGTCAGCTCGCTGAACCTCAGCTAAGGAAGATTCATTTACTTCATTCCCTGGGTCCTCTAACTTTCCAAAGAAACTTTCAGACAGACAGCTGTCTGCAATGCTAATTCAGTCTCCTCTGGGGGAGCTGGCTTGATCATGGCCCGATTCACTACACATGCAGGGGAACAGCAGGGTATGGTCTCCTGCCACTGCCCTGTCTCTCTGACCTACTGTGGTCTCTCTTTCGCTACTGTGGAAGCTACTGCCTTCGTCCCCACCAGATCATTACCTAGGAGTAGGTCAACCCTGTCCACAGGCAAACTAGGGACAATCCCTATGGTCACCGGTCCCGAAACAAGGTTGCACTCCAAGTGCACCCAGTGTAAAGGTACAGGCGTCCACTGCCCTCCAATACCATTCAGGTATTTACTGCACTCTCTGGGGGAAAGGTCAGGCCTTTTCCCAGTAAAAAGTATCGAGCGGCTTCTGTGTCCCTGAGGATTACCTCAGGCTTGCTTGCTTGCCCCACTCGAGGGGTCTGGGGTTACTCTCCCTTCAGACACAAAATTGTGATAACCTTCAGGAATCCTATTAAATTTTCCTGCACCTACAATAGTATGTTTTCTGGGCCTTACTACTGCTACAGTTAAAGCCACAGCTTGTTCTGCTGTGCTTTCCATCAAGGTCCTTTTCTCCTTCACTGAGCGGTTGTGCCCTGATTAACCCTACAGGCTTTCCCTGTAGTTTCCAGCAGTCAGCTGTTAGATGGCCTGCTTTATTACAATGGAAGCACACAGATCTCTGGGTCTTACTCCAACTTACTGCACCTTCCTTTTTGGCTGGAGGAGGGCCCCCTGTGTCTCCTGCTTTTCTTTCTCTCCCAGGACTGCTTGGGCTCCTATCACCTTCTCACACTTTTCAGATTACTGGGAGTAACCAGGAAATGTTTTTCCTTGGGGAGCTGACTTGTATATTAGAGCAAACTCATCAGCCAGAACTGCGACCTGCCTTGGTCTAAAACTTCTTGTTCCTCTACATGGAGAGGGGGAGAGAGTGTTTAAATTTCTCTAGCAAAATTACCTTTCTGAGGTTTTCATAGCTGAGCTGTACTTTAAGAGCCCTCAACCACTGGTCAAAAACCAGCTGCTTACTTCTCTCAAATTCCAAGTAAGTTTGATCAGCTTGCTTCCTGAGGGTTCGAAACTTCTGGTGGTAGGCTTCCTGTACTAACTCATGTGCCCCGAGGATAGCACTTTTTGTCAGTTCATAATTTGATGAACTCTTATCTGACAACAGGGAATAAACCTCATGGGTTTTTCTTGTCAGCTCACTTTGCAACAGAAGAGTCCACGTCTCAGCCGGCCACTTTAACTGCCTTGCAAGTTTCTCAAAAGATACAAAAAAATGTTTCCACATCTCCCTCATTGAATTTTGAGATCAGTCGGGAAAGTTTTAACAATTCCGTACACAGCCCCACACTTGTATCTTCCATGCTTTCACTGGGGTTACTCTGTCGCCCCCCTAGCTAACTCAAGCTGCCTCAGCTCTCTTCACATTCCTTCTGGAAAGTTCTTTCTTTCTTTCTCTCTCCTGTCTCTTTTTCTTTCTCCTGTCTTTTAATTCAAGTTTTCTCTGTTCTAGTTGTTTCTTTGTTAGCAATACCATGTCTGAGTTTATTTCTAACCCTGTCTCTGCTTCAGAGTCAAGGGAAAAATGGTTGGCCACTACTCTTAGGAGTTCAGACTTCCTAGTCTTGGCACGTACGGTGATCCCACACTACTCAGCCATATTTCTAAACTCTTCCATAGACGGTGCCTTCAACTTATCCCAAGTTACTTCACCCTGGCTTGGGTAGCTGCTGGCTTCAGTCACAGACATGTTCTTATTCTAGCACACACAACCACAAGAAAACCTGTATTGAAATCTTTTCTGTTTTTGATTGGATCAATTTGACTTCCCACTTCCAATTTCTCATTCGTCTGTGGGTCCAATCCGATGCTAGCCCCCAAATTTCTGTCACAATCAGGTGAGAAGGAGGTCTAGGGCTCCCCCTCTCAACCTCTTCCTGGTTTGGCTGTGACAGGGTTTAATTTTTAAAACATTGTTTTAGCTTCTCAGTGAGTCCTTGTTCACTGCTCTCTAATTGGAATGGCAAAGAAATCAACCAGACAGGTTTTCTCAGATTTAAACAAGGTGTAGGTTTATTAACCGTAAAACCCTAATTCAGTTAAAACTACTAAAAATACACAAAGCAACCACGCTAGCATGCATACGTGATAAACACACACGCAAATAGGGACAGAGGAAGAGAAAGAATTAAAGGTTTGAAGTAATAGCTGGAGTTCAATTACTGGATTCAGGTTTGATGTAAAGTCTTTGATTGAAGTTAGGTCATGCAGTTCTCATTGGGGCCCAGTGCACACTTTCAAACTTGTTTCATTGGTCTTGTCTTGAGGCTTGAGTTACTTCCATGGGTCCCTGGAACTTTGCTAGAGAGACACAGAGGGAGAACTTCCTTCTCTTTTGTCTTCAAATTGCAGTCTATTCTTTTCTGTGTGGCACAATGCAAACGACCCCCAGGTTGCCAGCAGGTTAGTCATGTGACGAGCTCCCTATTTCGAGCAGCCTCACCTCAGATTTTGTGGATTCCTTCAAGCTTAGCAGACACTCTCAGTTGGGGTGGGGTGGGGTGGAGTGGAATGGAACGCTGGCTCTTACACACTTAATGTCTCTTGATCAAAATCCATCTGGCCAATTGAATCAGGGAGGCAATCCCATTGTCGTCTAAAGGCAACTGTCTTTTAGACTGCAAATATGCAGCCACGTTTTCAGCCACTGTTGTCTCTTTAAACAAGTTATTTCAAGTCCAGTAACAGTTCAAAAATAATGTTTCATATGATGAAATTAGTCTCATTTTTTGGCAAGGCCAGGATTTATTGCTCATCCCTAATTGCCCTTGAGCAGGTGGTGAGTTGCCACCTTGAACTGCTACAGTCCGTGTATTATAGGTACATGAACAGTGCTGTTAGGAAGGGCGTTCGAGCATACTGAAGGAATGTCATTATAGTTCCAAGTTAGGATGGTTTGTGACTTGGAGGGGAACATTCAGGTGCTCCCATCTGTCTGATTCCCTTGTTTTTCTAGGTGGTAGAGGCTGTGGAAGGTCCTGTTCAAGAAGCCATGGCAAGTTGCTGCAGCGCATCTTGTAAATGGTGCACACTGCTGCCACTGTGCGCTGGTGCGCCAGTCAAGTGGGCTACTTTGTCTTCAAGGTCGAGCTTTTTGAGTATTCCATCACACTCCTGACTTGTAGATGGTGGGCAGGCTTTGGGCGTAAGGAGCAGAGATACTTCAGCAGAATTCACAGTCTCTGAGCGGCTCTTGTAGCCACAGTATTTATAAGGCTGGTCTAGTTAATTTTCTGCTCATTGGTAACCCTTCAGGATGTTGTTAGTCGGGACCTTGCCGCATGCGGGCAGATTGCTCCACGATCTGAGTTGCGAATGGTACCGAACACTGTGCAATCATCAGCGAACATCCCCATTTCTGACCTTATGATGGAGGGA
The DNA here is from genome assembly GCF_036365525.1 of Heterodontus francisci. Taxonomy (NCBI): domain Eukaryota; kingdom Metazoa; phylum Chordata; class Chondrichthyes; order Heterodontiformes; family Heterodontidae; genus Heterodontus; species Heterodontus francisci. The sequence goes on along the minus strand of NC_090380.1, from coordinate 31,454,874 downwards.
AAATCATTGATGTAGCAGCTGAAGATGTTTTGCATAAGACACTACCCTCAGAACTCCTGCAGCTGAGATGATTGGCCTCCAACAACTATCTTCCTTTGTGCTTGGTTTAACTCCAACCACTGGAGAAATTCACTCCTCCCTGATTCCGATTGACTAATTTTGCGATGGGCAACCACCACCTAAAATCAGATTGTCTGGTAATTATCACTTTGTGGTTTGTGAGACCTTGCTTTGTGCAAATTGCCTGCCACATTTTCAACACTGATGACACATCACTGGCTGCAAAATACTTTGGGACTTCCTGAGGATATGGACGGTGCTTTTTCACTTTCTATTATTTTTCAGTTAAATGTTAGCCTTGCCTCAGTGTTATTATTGTTACCTCCTGAGCTGTTTGTGTGTTTGAAGCCCCCAGCAACTTGAGAACATAATCGAGGCTGACATTCCAGTCGAGTACTGAGGGAGTGCTAAACTGGCAGCAGTGCCATCCTTTTAAGCTGTAAGCCACTTGTGATGAAACATTTTCTGGATGCAATAATCCTGGGCTAAAACATGCTCAGAATGCACTTCACAGCCACTGCACCCAAGTTGAGCAGGCCACCTTGGCTGAAGGATGGTAAATTTTGAGTACAGGTGTACCTGTCTCCTCAACTTTTTTTTAAGATTCCTTCTGATTTTCAAGCTCCAAAGAGGCTCGGTGGACTGTCTTAAGCACTTAATAAACTGCATTTGACACTATTGTATAATTGAGCATAATCCACATAGGTAATCCTCTAATTAGAGTGATTTATATCTGCAATAGCAGGTTTGACAACATTTTTGAAAGAGTTGCAGCTAATAACATAGGCTGATGCTTCAGCTTTGGAACATTTTACATTGGTGTTCCTTGAATTATAATCTGCTTGGAAGCTAGAAAAGTAAGAAGGAATCAAAGGTATTTTATGGAATGCTGCAATTAAATCTCATTTCTTTTTGCACATACCTATTTTCCCTTAAAGCAGAAGCACTGTATTTAATGTTTTTTGTCCTGCTGTGGAGCAGTCTAAGTCATAACCATAAAGTTAGTACCAGGCTGCTCAGGAAAGAAATCTTCATACAAAATGTAGTAGCTAGTTTAATTAATACTTAATCGTTTTGTGAGCATGAATTATAAAAAAAGACAAGGAAGGTAATTGATATCCATAATCACATTGAACAGCATACCTCTGTTCCCATGATCAAACGCATCTTGGTGTGAGCATGGACTTCTAAGAGTTGTGACAGTGGGAGCACATCCAAGAGCAGGAGACTGGATGAGCAAGTTAATAATTAAGGGAATACTTAGAGACATGATCTAATCTGTTTTTCACCTGTCACTGGTGAGCAGTAATGGTGTTTGGATCAAGATGCCATGGCCCTGTTCATTATCAATGCATGAGAAGTTGCAGAATGGTAAAGAACCTCATGTTTTGTTTTTGTTCACAGATGGAAGTGGAAGGAATTAAGAAAGCACTTCAATCAAAGTGATAGTTCCCTGGACTGAATGCTGCAGTGATATATCGGATAGCTCCAGGACTTAAGTTACAATGCAGCCAAATTTAGTTTTGTGCCAAATTCCTTTTGTAAATGTTCCCCCCTCCAACCCCCCCCCCCCTTTGCATCTTTTCTAGACAGGTTTTCATGAGTTTTGTAATGCAAAATAGTTTTGGCCACATGATAATGGCAGAGTGATTTTACTATGTCCCCTGTACTAAATGCACTGATGTCCAAATGGCTAAAAGTAGAGGCTTATACATATATTTTTGTGTATGTATATAAAATATATACACACATGCAATTAAGTAATTCAAGTACATAAGCCCATATTGGTACTATATAATGCTGTTTTACAATAAAGAAAATATAATGTTTGGGTGCCAGTTCACCTGTGCCTGATTTTTTTGTTCATTTATTTTTGTGACCGCAGCCTGAAATAGCTTTTTTGTACAAGGTGCTTTCGATCTTGAAATTGTCCCTAAAAGTGCACCAAAGTGTGTAGGAAGCACAACATTCTTCTAACCAAATTAATTGCAAAATGTTGCCTCCTCAGAATACCAATTACCAACTGTAATCCTCTGGAAATTTCAAACAGATTAGAACTTCATTTGATTGATTTATTAAATATACAATTGCTATTTTCAAGGATTGTCTGGATACTTCTGAATTTTTTTTAAATATTGGTTTTGTAATAAGTGTGAATTAATATTGCTGCAATCACATTTTACCAAAGCAATTGAGATTAGGTTGTAAAAAGATTATACCTGCTTGGGTACTAATTAAAGAATTTGTTTTTTTACATCACTACACAAACTGAAATCTGATGTCATGGGTGATTGAGACAAATGAAACCAGATGCAAGGTTCGACATTTTATTGGAAAGAGTAGCACTTCCTACCAAACTTATCTTCACACTAAATCCTTTTTTAAATTCACTTATGACTAAAGAATATAAATACACAAATGAGTTTTAAAACAAAAACTGGTTACAAAATGCAGTTCTTAAAGACACATTAGTCATAAATCAACTCAGACAGCAATGCTCATGTGAAATTCAAAAGGAAGCTTGGTACAATGTTAGAATCCAAATTCAATCCCACTTTAGATCTGTAATAGAACATTTGAAAAAAATGTTACACACCAGACAATTTAAGCAAGCATTAAAAACTGGCAATATGTAACAGACCTACAGAGTTGAGAGCCTGGAATTCCAGGTTTGTTACCTCCCACAAAGATGAATCATCGATCTGAGCCAGTTTATGTATATTTCCCATAGTGGGTGGGTAGAAAAAAAGCATCCCTTTCACCAGCAGTACTATTGGGCAAATATCAGAACCTATGAAAGGCAGTGAAAGCAACCAGTACCATTCCCATAGGACTACTGTTTCTGGTATTTTTTTTGACCCAGGAACAGTTGTATACCATTCAATTAGATCACAGTGTATTAGCTCCATTTACCCACAACACTTTTGCCAGAAAAAAAATCCAATCACTCAGTTTTGAAAATCACATTTGACCTAAATAGTCGAGTGGTTTGGGTTGGGGGGGCGCGCAAGGCGAAAAGAGAGAGAATCCGTATTGGTTGAGGTGTTCCTGATTTCCACTCTTGTGGGGGTAATGCCGTGATTAAGGACTCGTTATAGACTACTTCTGTTCATACAACACTGCAACTAACTGACCCCTTAAACTATACTCAAGGGAATGCAAGTCTAGGCAGCCTTCAATTTAACCCTATCATTCTACGGAGGCTGTATTATATCCCCAAGGGACAGAGAACTGTAACAAATTACAGAATGTTAGTAAGTTTGCAGACTGGACAATTAGCAAATGAAGTTCAACATAGATAAATGTGTAGTACATTTTGGTAGGAAGACAACAGAGGAACACCATAAAAAAGCAAATCAAGCACCAGAATTGAAAAGTAGGGAAGTTACACTAAATTTGTACGCAACCTTGGTTAGACCACACGAAGAGTACTGCACGCTGTTCTGGATGGTGTATTATTGAAAGGATATAGAGGCACTAGAGAGGGTGCAAAGATCAACAAGGATGATACCAGAAATGTGAGGATATACATAAGCAGGAAAAACAGGCCATGTCTCCTCTTGAAACAAGGCAGAGGGCTGCTCTAATAGGGGTCTTTAAAATTATGAAATGTTCTTGCAAAATTCTCTGTCAAAACCAAACTAGAAGCCATCAATACAAGTCACCAAGAAATCCAATAAGGAAAATCAGAAGGAACTACTTTACGCAAAGAGTGATCAGAATATTGAGCTCAACCACAGAGTGGTTGAAGGGAATAATTAGATGTATTTAAGTGGAGGCTAGACAAGCATATCAGGGATAAGGGAATAGAGTTACACCAATAGATTTAGAGAAAAAACCAGAGCAGACTCAGATGGAGCATAAACACGGGCATGGACTGGTTGGAGTGAATGGCCTGTTTCTGTCCTGTATAATCCAATGCACCAAGAATTTTATGCAATTATAACATAACTTTCACCCCTTTGTATTCCTATAGCCTTGGATCATTATTGTACCTTGCTATAATAATGAAACACTCTAGTACTTTGGTGCAAATAAACTCAAGAATACTACATTGTGAAACCAAACATGTACAGAACTATTGTGTAATGAGGCAGGGATCACAATACAGATGAATTCCAGGTTAAGTTTGAGTGTGACTTATTGGAGTCCCAAAGAATCAAACTTAAAAAAAGCCAATTTCATAGGTATATGGGGAGAGTTGACTAAGGTGGATTGGCAAAGTAGAATAAAAAGGTAGGGCAGTAAATAAACAGTGGGGAATATTAAAAAAAAGGTTCAAAATTTCCAACAAAAACTTAGCGAGAAAGACCTGTTGGTGGCTTACGAGGGAAATTAAAGGTTAGTATTAGATTAAAAAGTTGCAAAGAATGGTATAAGAATAAGCCTGAGGAATGAGAGCTTTAGAAACCAGCAAAAGGGTAACCAAAAAGTTGACAGCAAAGGAAAAAGAAAATAAACTAGCCCGGAATATAAAAATGTATTTCAAGAGCTTGTACACAGATATAAAAAGGAGAGTAGCTAAAGTAAACATTGATCCATTAGAGGCAGAGGGGAAAAATCATCATGGGAAATGAGGGCAGAAATGTGAACAGACATTGTGATGTCATCACAGTGGAAGACAAAGTACATACCAGAAATAGAGGGGTAACCAAGAGGCTAATAAGAGTGAGAAACAAAGTAATATCAGCAGAGAAAAAGCATTGAAGAAACTCGAGGGACTAAAATCCAACAAAGCCCCAGAACTCGTTGGCCAACATCCTACGGTTTCCAAAAGAGGTAGCTGCAGAGATACTGGATGCACTGTTTATGATTTTCCAAAATTGCCTAGATTCTAGAACTATTCCAGCAGATTGGAAGTTAGCAAAATCATAGAATGGTTATAGCACAGAAGTAGGCCATTCAGCTGATCAGGTGTTGCAAGAGCAATTCACCTAATCTCACAGCCCTACCTCTTCCCTATAACCCTGCAGGTTTCAGAAAACTACCTAATTTTTTTTTTTTGAAGGCCTTCAATGAATTTGCCTCCACCACAATTGGGCAGTGCATTCCAGATCCTAACCAACAATTTGCTGCATAAAACGTTTTTCCTCATATTGCCATTGATTCTTTTGGCAATCACCGTTCTCTGGCTCTGGATCCTTCTGCCAAAAGGAAACAGTTACTCCCCATCTATTCTTTCCACACCCCTCATGATTTTAAATCAGATTTATCAAACCACCTCTTCCCCAAGGAAAACAACCCCAGCCTCTCCCACCTATCCACATAACTGGAGTTCCTCATCCTTGGAACCATTCTCTTGGATCTTATCTGCACCCTCTCGAATGCCTCAAAAGCCCAGAACTTGACAATACGCCAATGGAGGCTGAACCAGTCTTTTACGCAGGTTTATAAATTCCTTTTTCTTGTACTCTATGCCACTATTTTATAAAGCCCAGGATCCTATATGCTTTATTAATCGCTTTCTCAACCTGCCCTGCAACCTTCAATGATTTTTGCATACAAACATACGAATTAGGAGCAGGAGTAGGCCACTTGGCCCTTCGAGCCTGCTCTGCCACACCTGGAATGGGCAGGCTGCCTTAAGAGGAAAGATTGGACAGGCTAGGCTCGTCAGGAAAATGTTGGAATCTATTAAGGAAGCCTTAATGTACTTTGAAAATTATATTGAATGATCCTAGTCAACATTGACAAATTTTAAGTTTTTTGAGGATGTAACGAATAGGATAGATAAAGGGGAGGCAGTAGATTTAGTACACTTGGACTTCCAAAAGGCATTTGATAAGATGCTACATAAAAAGGTTAATATGCCAGGTAAGGGCTCATTGAGTTGGGGTAATACATTAGCATGCATAAAGGCAGAAAGTGCTGGAAATACTCAGCAGGTCTGGCAGCATCGGTGGAGAGAGAAGCAAAGTTAATGTTTCAGTTCTGTGACCCTCAGACCTGAAACGTTAACTGCTTCTCTCTCCACAGATGCTTCCAGACCTGCTGAGTATTTCCAGAACTTTGTTTTTATTTCCAATTTCCAGCATCCGCAGTATTTTGCTTTTATTTTAGCATACATAAATTGATTAACAGACAGGAATCAAGAGAGTAGGGATAAATGGGCTATTTCCAAGTTGGCAGGCTGTAACTAAAGGAGTGCCACAAGAATCAGTGCTGGGGTGAGTTTATTTGGCAAGCAGTGCCTGTTACAGAGTGCACAAGCAGCTGCCAAGAATTGGTGGCAGCAGGGTGGGGGTTGGTGGAAAACAAAAATAACGGACGGTAAGGGGAGCCCAACAACAAACTATTCTGGCTGGAGAGATTGTTTCCGTGAGGGAGGCGATGGAATTGATACCATGGGATGGGGAGGAGACGGAATTAGTTAAGTGTGGCAAAATGACAGAGACAAATCTGTCACAAACTATTCAAAAGCTGTTCTTTGTGCCAAAAATGAAGATTCACTAGATTTGAATGAAAGTTTAAAAAAAAATCTGTCAGGTGAATTAAAGGAATGAGTATTTATTCTATAGACAAAGAGCAGTTTATATGCTAACTACTTGCTGTACCTGCATGCTAATATTGTGTTCCGTGTACGAGTACATCCAAGTTGCTCTCAACATTAGAAAGTTTCACATTAAATATTCTGCTTTTCTATTCTTACTACCATATGAATAACTTCACACTTCCTCACATTACACTCCATCTGCCACCATGTTGCCCAATCACTTATCTGTCTGTAGCTGTTTGCAGTCTTAGTATCCTCTTCACAGCTTACATTCCCACCTTGCTTTATCATCAAACTTAGGTACATTACTCGCAGTCAGAGTCTAGTTTTTAACAGTAACTTCAATGGGCATGCCACTGCACAGACTCAAGGAAGCAGCAGTTATAGTGTTACTGTGAAACCTGAACCCTAAACAAGAACTGTCATGGAACAAGATTGGTAGTTAGGAAGCCATTTTCTTCGATGGTAGATGCTGAAATTATAACATTTCAAGGAAATAATTTCTCCCTTGGATAATATTGAGCCTCAGACATAAACCTGCCTTTTCAACTCAAAAAAAGTTCCCAATTAGACTTTCATATCCTATGACTATATAAAAAGGTCACAAGCAAAGACTTGACAAAACTTGTATTTATATTCCTAAGCCTGTTTTACACAGACAGCTTTATGTAGCTTTTTCCAGAGGGAGAAATTTGATTGTTAAAAGTCTTTGGTGGAAGAATAACTAGAAATCCTGTATTTAAAGTACTGTTACAGTAAAGATACAAACACAAATGTTTTGCAGGTCTCTGCTAGTCTATCACAATAATGAGTTAGAAGAGACTGGCAGTAATGTATCAAAGTTTGCTGATGACACAAAGCAAGGTGGGAACGTAAGCTGTGAAGAGGATACTAAGACTGCAAAGAAATACACACAGGTTAAGTGAGGAAGTGTGAGGGTTTGCGCTATGGTAGTAATAGAAAAGAATTGGTGCGAAACTTCTAAATGTTGATGTTGAGAGAGACTTGGGTGTACTCATACAAGGAAGACAACGTTAGTACGCAGGTACAGCAAGCAATTGAGTCAAATTCATATAAACAGAAAAGGCTTATTTCAGATTTCCAGCATCTGTAGCATTTTGCTTTTGTAAGAAAAATGGCATGTTTGTCTTTTTTGCAAGGGGCTTGGAGTACAAGAACCAGGAAGTCTTGCTACAATTGTATCGAGCTTTGGTGAAACCACACCTGGAGTACTGTGTACAATTTTAGTCTCCATATCTAAAAGAAGGATATAGTTGCATTGGAGGCAGTACAGCGATGGTTCACTAGATTGGTTCCAGGTATGAAAGGGTGTCCTATGATGAGAGGCTGAGTAAATTTGGCCGATGACTCAAGTTTAGAAGAACGAAAAGCGATTTCATTGAAACATACAGATTCTGAAGGGGCTTGACAGGGTAGACACTGAGCCGCTGTTTCCCCTGGCTGGGTATCTAGAACACAGGCACATAAGGAGTCGATCATTTAGGACTGAGGTGCAGGAGAAATTTTTTCCACTCAAAAGGGTTGTGAATCTTTTGAATTCTCTACCCCAGAGGGTTGAGGATGCTCCATCATTTAGTATATTCAAGGCTGATAGATTTTTGGTCTCTCAGGGAATCGAGGAATATGGTGGGTAGATGGGAAATTAGAATTAAGGCAGATCAGCCTTGATCACATTTAATGGCAGAGTAGTTGGAGTGGCCATATGGTTGACTGCTCTTATTTATGTTCTTGCGTTATATTAATTACTCCGTTATTTCTGGGGATGCACAATCTCAAGAAACGTCTGTGGGGTTCTGAAGAGGATATTATGCAGAATACGAGCATGACAGCATTTAGCTGCAGTTTCTAGAGCTATCAAAACCCCAGATGCCATTTTACTTTCAAATGAATACCCAGGAAGAAAGGAAAGAGTAACACCGCAGTTTTAGCTACCAGGTTCAACTGCATTGGGCTCTTGTTTATAAATTTCCAGCCTTGGTACAGTTTCATGGAGGGAGATGCTTTTTGGGTCCCGGCAGAAATTAAGGACAAGGGAACCTGGCACCCACCCCAATATAACCTGAATTTTATTCAGTAACATCTTAGACTTACATCATCAATGTCCTCATCATCATCCCCAATATCATCAAACTGGATTTCATCATCATCACCAGGTCCAAAGGTGTCGGTTTCATTGATTTTGGCTGTGGGTATGGGAAGCAGGAAGGAGAACAGGTGAAAAATGGTGAAAAACACAACTTTAAAAGTTCAGACAAATGAGAATATGACAATTAAAAAAAAGTCTATACCATGTTCTGGAAGTTCACCATATGCTTTTAAACTTCTTGCCTCATCCGCATTATATTTTAGGATGACATCAGCCTTATTATCCTTTTGAGGGGAAAAAATAAAAAGTTAATGTGCAACACAGCACAAAATCAAAACAGTTTCAGACAAAATGTTAACTGAAACTCAATACCCGCCCATACATATTAATATCTCGCCATACAATGACGACATTTTGGACTGCACTTCCGCAAAAGAGAGTCAGGCCTAGCGAATCTAACTGAAATTTTTTTTGAAGAGGTGAATAAAAAAAAGTAGCGGACAGGGCAATATCTACGGATGTTACTTATATGGACTTGCAGAAAATATTTGGTTTAAGTCCCTTAACTAAAAAGTTGAAGCTCATGGAATTGAAGCCAATTTATTGACCTGGTTCAGAAATTGGCTGAGTGGCCGACACAGACTAACAGGTACTCTAATTGGCAGCATGTGACTAGCTGTGTACCACAATGTGGCCTTAACCATTCATACTTATTACTGACTTAGATGATGGATTAGAAAGTCACATATCCAAATAACATTGATAGAGTAAATGAATTGGCAAAACTGACAAATGGATTTCAATGTAGGCAAATGTGAACCACTTTGGACCCAAAAAAACCAGGATATTTTCTAAATGGTGAAAAGATGGAAACAGTGGAGGCCCAAAAGAGACTTGGGGGTCCAGGTTCAGAGAACATTAAAATACCAACAGTTACAGAAAAATCAAAAAGGCTAACAGAATGCTTGCTTATATATCTTGAGGATGAGAATGCAAGGGAATAGAAGTCATACTTCAGCTATACAAAGCCCTGGTTAGATCACACCTCAAGTAGTACAAGCAGGTCTGGGCACCACACCTTAGGAAAGGTGTGCTGGCCTTGGAGGGAGTGCAGTATAGATTTACCAGAATGATAGCTAGACTTCAAGGAGATTACGCAAACTAGGGTTGTATTTCTTGAAATTTAGAAGGTTAAGGGGTGACGACTTAATTTCTTGAGAACTTCAAGGAACAGCTGGGGAAAATGAGAGGTGCCTTAGAGACAGAGGCAGGAAAAATCATGGAAAATAAAATCAGGAAATGGCAGAGATGGTGAATAATTATTTTGTGTCTGTCCTCATAGTAGAAAACACAAATTACATGCCAGAAAGAGGGTAACCAAGTGGCTAATAAGAGCAAGGAACTTAAAAGGGATTAATTAAAAAGGGACTAAAATCTGACAAATTCCCAGGTCCTAATGCACTTCATCCTAGGATTCCAAGAAGTAGCTGCAGAGATAGTGGATGTGTTGGTTATGATTTTCCAAAATGGTCCCAGTGGATCAGAAGTTATCAAATGTAACATTCAAGAAAGGAGGGAGAAAGAAAACAGGGAATTACAGACCAGTTAGCCGGACATCAGTCATTGGGAAAATGCTGGGATCTATTATTAATGAAGTCTTAATGCACTTAGGAAATCATAGTATGATCAGACAGAGCCAACATGGTTTAATGAAAGGGAAATGTATGCTGCAAGATAAGGATGTAACTAGTAAGGCAAGGGGAAATCAGTAGATGTAGTATACTTGGATTTCCAAAAAACGTTTGATAAGGTGCCACAAAAAAGGTTAATATGCAAGATGAGGGCTCATGGGGTAACATATTAGCATGGATACAGGATTGGTTAATGGAAAGAAGCAGAGAGCAGGAATAAATGGGGCATTTAAGTTGGCAGGCTGTAACTAGTGAAGTACTGCAAGGATCAGTACTAGGGCCTCAGCTATTTACAGTCTATATTAATGACTTAGACAAAGAGACAAGATGCAAATTTGATAATACAAAACTAGGTGGGAATGTAATCTGAGGACACAAAGGCTGCAGAGACATAGATAGGCCAAGTATGTGGGCAACAAGGTGGCAGATGGAATATAATGTAGGTAAGTGTGAGGTATTCACTTTTAGTAAGAATAGAAAAGCATATTTTTAAAAGACATGAAATTTGTAAATGTTGATGTTCAGAGGAACTTGGGTGTACTCATACAAGGAACACAAAGTTAGCATGCAGGTGCAGCAAGCAATTAGAAAGGCAAATAGCATGTTGGCCTTTATTGCAAGGGGATTAGAATTAGAATTAGAATTAGAATATTACAGCGCAGTACAGGCCCTTCGGCCCTCGATGTTGCGCCGATCATCTGACCTACACTATTCCATTTACATCCATATGTCTATCCAATGACCACTTAAATGCCCTTAAAGTTGGCGAGTCTACTACTGTTGCAGGCAGGGCGTTCCACGCCCCTACTACTCTCTGCGTAAAGAAACTACCTCTGACATCTGTCCTATATCTTTCACCCCTCAACTTAAAGCTATGTCCCCTCGTGTTTGCCATCCTCATCCGAGGAAAAAGACTCTCACTATCCACCCTATCTAACCCTCTGATTATCTTGTATGTCTCTATTAAGTCACCTCTCCTCCTCCTTCTCTCTAACGAAAACAACCCCAAGTCCCTCAGCCTTTCCTCGTAAGACCTTCCTTCCATACCAGGCAACATCCTAGTAAATCTCCTCTGCACCCTTTCCAAAGCTTCGACATCCTTCCTATAATGCGGTGACCAGAACTGCACGCAATACTCCAGGTGCGGCCTCACCAGAGTTTTGTACAGCTGCATCATGACCCCGTGGCTCTGAAACTCGATCCCCCTACTAATAAAGGCTATGTGCCTTCTTAACAGCCCTATTAACCTGGGTAGCAACTTTCAGGGATTTATGTACCTGGATACCAAGATCTCTCTGCTCATCTACACTACCAAGAATCTTCCCATTAGCCCAGTACTCTGCATTGCTGTTACTCCTTCCAAAGTGAATCACCTCACACTTCTCCGCATTAAACTCCATTTGCCATCTCTCCGCCCAGCTCTGCAGCCTATCTATGTCCCTCTGTACCCTACAACACCCTTCGACACTATCCACAACTCCACCGACCTTCGTGTCATCCGCAAATTTACTAACCCACCCTTCTACACCCTCATCCAGGTCGTTTATAAAAATGACAAACAGCAGTGGCCCCAAAACAGAACCTTGCGGTACACCACTAGTAACACTCAGGTGTCTGCTCCTGCAACCCCTTTAGACTTTCACCTGTTATTTTATATTGTCTGTCCGTGTTCTTCCTACCAAAATGAATCAACTTCACACTACCCTGCATTAAATTTCATCGGCCACTTGCCCACCCATTTCACGAACCTGTCTATGTCTGTTTGAAGTTCAACACAAGTCTCCTCACAGTTCACAATATTTCCAAATTTTGTATCATCTGCAAATTTTGAAACTGTGCCTTATACACTAAGGTCTAGGTCATTAATATATCTCAGGAACAGCAAGGGTCCTAACACCAACCCTGGGGAAACTCCAATACAAATCTGCCTGCAGTCCAAAAAAACATCTATTAACCACTACTGTCTGTTTCCTGTCACTCAGCCAATTTCGTATCCAAGTTGCAACTGTGCTTTTATTCCATGAGTTATAACTTCACTCACAGGTCTGTGTTTGGCACTTTATCAAATGCTTTTTGGAAGTCCGTGTACACCACATCAACAACATTGCCCTGATTAACCTTCTCTGTTACCTCATCAAAAACTCCAGCAAGTTAGTCAAACATGATTTGCCCTTCACAAGTCCATACTGGCTTTCCCTGGATTGGAGTACAATTGTAGAGCTTTGGTAAGCACACCTGTGCGCACTTTTGGTCTCCACATCTAAGGAAGGATATACTTGCACTGAAGACAGTACAGTGAAGGTTCACTAGATTGGTTCCTGGGAAGAGGGTTGTTCTATGATGAGAAGCTGAGGAAATTGGACCTATACTCCCTGAAGTTTAGAAGAATGAGAAGTGATCTCATTGAGATATACAAGGTTCTGAAGGGACTTGACAGGGTAAATAGAGAGCTAGTTTCCCCTGGCTGAGAAAAATAGAGTACGGGGCCACACTAACAGGATAAGGAGTTGATCATTTAGGACCGAGATGAAAAATATCATTCAGACGGTTGCGAATCTTTGGAATTTTCTGCCCCAGAAGGTTGTGGATGCTCCATCATTAAGTATATTTAAGCCAGAGATAGACAAATTATTGGTCTCTCAGGGAATCAAGGAATATGGAGCGCAAGCAGGAAAGGCTGTATGGTCTATCCCTGCTCCTATTTCTTAGGCTATGAAAAACTATTTCCATAATTTGGGAGTCGAGGATTAGGAGACAGTTTAAAAATTAGAGCCTGATCTTTCAAGAGTGAAATGAGGAAACACTTCTACACACAAAGGGTGGTAGAAGTGTTAAACTCCGCGATAAACAGCAATTATTAATGCTAGATGAATTGTGAAATTTTAAATGAGATTCATAGATTTTTGTTAACCAAAGACATTAAGGGAAATGGGGCAAAAGGGTACATGAAATTAGGTTGCAGAACAGCCATGATCTCACTGAATAGCAGAACAGGCTTAAGGAACTCCCGTTCCCAAGGATGATTGCCATGAAATGTAATCCAAAAATAGTTAGCATTACTATCAGCGCCATTTCTCACGACTGCAGAGTGAACCCCATGCATGGCCATCACACAACACTTCCCACTGCCTATGGCTTCTGGAATACATGCTGCTCTGAGGGCCTACCTGTTGGATGTTGGTAGAACCAGGATTCAGCACCATTGCCTCGATCAGCAAAAGCAAGGGAACATTACTGGAAGGTAGGGGACTCCCACACACACAGCAGTCAAACCAAGAGGGACACAGAGGTTTTAAAAAAAAAAAAAATCACTTCTCCAGTAACAAAGTATTATCCACTGCAGCCCAAGATGTTTTGAGGCCCATAGTGAAATAATCTTGAGACGGGCTGAGGTACTGCTTAGCTATTTTTTTTTTTAAAAAAACACAAGCTAACTGAAGTTACTCAAATATTTCTACTAGGCACCTAGGCCTTCATATTCTCCCACCTAAAAACATCTTTCCTTACACTTATATTGCCAGGGGCATAGCATTCATAACTGTCCATGTAATGATATCCTTCACCCATTGGAACAAATGTCTTCTCTCAAACACAATGAATATGCGAATAAGACTGTGCATTCAACTAAATGTTGAATCAGAAGTTCTTACCAAGTTAAACTTCATCTAAAACATATTTACATATTGTATAGAAGGCAAATACAAGTCTTGGAAATGATATCTTTAAAGAGGGAAAGCCTTACCTGATAATCTCTCAACCCAACCAATATAATGTCTGACGTGTTTATCCAAACCTGTAACATATAGATAAAGTTACTCCTGAATCTGGTTAATATACTACAAACAAAATCGAGGCATGTGTACTGTCTAAACATGAGATGCTTGACAAATAGGCACTGAAAATTAATCTGATCATCCAGACTATAAATATTATCTCAGCTACCCAAACACACATTTCTGAAGTTAGCTTTGCCTTCAACAGATGCCAATCATATCACAACTGATATAAAAGGTAAGAGGAAACGCAGGCGAAGAGCAAAAGAACGCAGAATTCTTTTTTTCACATCTTAAATTTTTTTTTCTTTGGCCTCCTTATCTCGAGAGACAATGGGTAAGCGCCTGGAGGTGGTCAGTGGTTTGTGGAGCAGCGCCTGGAGTGGCTATAAAGGCCTTAAAATTATAGGGAGGAAAAGATTGTGTCAGAAGTACTGACTATGATCACTAGATGTGGGAAATGCAGAAACTCCCAAAAGAGATCAGGTAGGTCAGAATCAACAATTAGCTGGACCTTAAAATACAATCCACTGAAACCAAAGTCAGTACATGCATCTGATAGGACCCTGAATGGCATATCAATCAGTTCCACTAAAAATGCCAAGTACAATAGTGAAATTTCATCTTTGGTGAACAATTCAGGTAGAATTTCCAAACTGTCCAAAACTAGTCATCTAAAAAAGAGAAGTTGTGATCGTGGAAAGTCATTTGGAATTTTTGGGGGAGAACTCATTAGAAAAAAAGAGAAGCAATTCCATCTTTGAAAATTCAAAATTGTCATGGTAGCTACACGATGATGTAAAAGGAGAGAGGGTACAGCAGTTGGAATTTAAGGTGTGATACGTTCTAGCTAGTCTGCTCATATCCTCTCTGATTTAGAAAAAAGTACCATTTGGATGGGGGCGAAGGTGAATAAAAGGCAAACTGCACACATGCAAATGGTCATCACCTTCTTTCTCAGCTTCCCTCGAATATGACAAAGCCTCTTCACACCATCAAAACACATGGCTTCCAAACGCCCATTCCCCAACATCTTAATCACCTGGGCATATTCTACAAACCAAAAAGCAAACAACTAGAGTTACCTTCAAATAAATGACAATCACAACATAAATTTGGTGGCAAATAAGTCTTTAGAGCACTGAAATTTCAGTTGCTAATCATTCTGCTCCATTACATTTCTAGGTAACTCTGGAAACATGGCCAAAAATCAGTTTTAATAATAAGCAGAATTGAAAGATGTTCATGCAGTGATCATTTATTCAGCATACAGTAGAAGTATCAGACTAGTGAGTGGCACAATAAAAGTGTCTGCATTTATATAGTTACTTTCAAGACCTAATACCTAAAATGCTTTACAGCCAATAAAGCACTTTGAAGTGCAGTCACTGTTGCAACAGCCAATATGTACACAAAAGGGATCTCACAAACAATGCAATAATGACCAGATATTCTGGTTTTAGTGATTTGGTTGAGGGGTAAGTAGTATCCAGGACACCTGGAGAGCTCCCCTGCTCTTCTTCGAATAGTAACGTGGGATCTTTTACATCCACCTGAAGGGGCAGTGGGAAGCTCAGTTTAATGTCTCCTCCAAAGGATGGCACCAGACAGTGCAGCACTGAAGTGGCAGGCTGAATTATGTGCTGAATCTTTGCAATGGGACTTGAGCACACAACCTTCTATTCAGAGGGAAGTGTAATCACTAAGCCACATTTGACAAGTGTCTTATCCTTAACGATCTGTGGCTTATGGGCTGCTTAAAATATAAGGATACAGAAAAAGTGGCACAACTCATGGGATTTTATAATCATCCTACAACAACACAACTAAATAACTTTGATTAAACAGCTCTAGCCTGTTACAGCATTCATGATGTAGGCCGCAGAAGTGGGCCAACGTCCAAAAAGTATTAACTAGTCCCACACCAACATGGTGGCTTGTAAGTCACTCAGTTCTTGAAGTGAAGACCTTTCATAGAAAGGACCACCGCCAGATTCTTGGAGTAACCAAGGGTGGACGATAAATTAGAGTGCCAGCAAAAATACAGTTCAATATGAAACTGGTAGGTGAAGTACAGTATAGAATCCCAGCTACCGGGGCTCCAACTGGTGACTATCAAATTGAATTTTGGTACCAAACCAAATGTGTGTTTTTTAAAAAATCATTTACCCATAGTTTGCCGAGATTTTGATTTATTTTACCATGAACTAAATGAATCACTTAACATTGGGCACAGACTCCCTCAAAATTAATTTTGTCAGGGTAAATTTGGCCTGAAAGTTTGGAGCCTGCATTTTGTTTTTGCACAATATTTATGCTAATTGGTGTTTTACAAAAATCTTACTGCAGCCATTTTAACACTTCTGCTGCTAACAGGTATATTGCCAATACTCAATGATGGGGGAGCCTAGCACATCAGTGCAAAATAGGCTGAAGCATTTGCAACCGTTTTCAGCCAGGAATGCCAAGTGGATGATCCAGCTTGGCCGCCTCCCGAGGTCCCTGCCTTCAGCCTATTCGATTCACTGCACGTGATATCAAGAAACAGCTGAAGGAGATACTGCAAAGGCTATGGGCCCCAACATTCCAGCAATAGTACTGAAGACTTGTGCTCCAGAACTAGCCACACCCCTTGCCAAGCTGTTCCAGTACAGCTACAACACTGGCATCTACCAGACAGTGTGAAAAATTGTCCAGGTTATAACCTGTCCACAAACAGCAGGACAATCCAATCTGATCAATTACTCTCCAGCAAAGTGATGGAAGGTACAGTTGACAATGCTATCAAGTGGCACTTACTCAGCAATAACCTGCTCTCCAATATTCAGTTTGGGTTCTGCCAGGGCCTCCTGGCTCCAAACCTCATTACAGCCTTGGCCCAAACATGGGTGAAAGATGAATTCAAGAAGTGAGGCGAGTGCAACTGCACTGGACATCAAATGAAAATTTGACCGAGTGTAGCATCAAGGACCCCTTGCTAAATGGAAGTCAATGGGAATCGGTGGAAAACACTCCACCGGTTGGAGTCATAACTAGTACAAGGAAGATGGTTGTGGTTGTTGGAGGCCAAACATCAGGACATCACTGCAGAAGCTCCTCAGGGTAGCGTCCTAGGCCCAACCATCTTCAGCTGCTTCATCAATGACCTTCCCTCCATTATAAGGTCAGAAGTGGGGATGTTTGCTGATGATTACAGTGTTCAGTTCCATTTGTGACTCAGTTCGTGCCCATTTCCAGCAAGACCTGGACAATAATTAGGCTTGGGTTGATAAGTAGCAAGTAACATTCGCACCACACAAGTGCCAGGCAACGACCATCTCCAACCAGAGAGAGAATCTAATCATTTCCCCTGACATGCAATGGCATTACCATTGCTGAATTCCACCATCAACATCCTGGGGATTACCACTGACTAGAAACTTAACTGGATTAGCCATATAATTACTGTGTTTACAAGACCAGGTTAGAGGCTGGGAATTTAGTGGCGAGTAATTCACCACTTGACTCCGCAAGGCCTGTCCACCATCAGGAGCGTGATGGAATACTCTCCATTTGCCTGGATGAGTGCAGCTCTAACTGCAACACTCACGAAGCTCGACACCATACAGGAGAATGCAGCCTGCTTGAACGGCACCCCATCCACCACCTCAACATTCACTCCCTTCACCACCGATACAGCAGTGTATGTCACATACAAGGTGCACTGCAGCAACTCACCAAGGTTCCTCAGACAGCACCTTCCAAACCCGCAATATACCACCTAGAAAGAGGGCAGCAGATGCATGGGGACACCACTATCTGCAAGTTCCCCTCCAAGTCACATACCATCCCGACTTGGATCTATATCACTGTTCCTTCACTGTCACTAGGTCAAAATCTTGGAATTCCCTTCCTAACACTGTGGGTGTACCTACACCAGATGGACTGCAGCAGTTCAAGAAAACAGCTCATCACCATCTGCTCAAGAGCAATTAGGGATGGGCAACAAATGCGGGCCGTGCCAGTGATGCCCACAGCCAGAGAATTAAAAAAAATTCAAGTTATACAGTTCCAGCCCCGTAACCTAAATGTACATCTCACTTACCCTGACCATCCTCTTTGAACACCAGCTCACGTTTCTCAGACTCATTTTCATTCTTACCACGTCGCCTGTTTTTACCTCCCTTACCTGGATTTAAAAATACAAAATTAGTCTGCACACAAACCGTTAATTCTCACCTCACTGAGCACTCAGCTTTTGAGACAACTACATCAATGGTTGGCAAACATTTTTGGTTGAAGAATCCCTTTGCAAATGAATACTAAATCACAGAACCCATCCCCATCTAAATTGTAATACTATATGCTCAATACGAAAGTGCTGAATGCAAAGTGTTTTCTTAAAAGCGTTGAAACATGTATTTACACAAATATCAGAGATGGGTGTGCCTGTTTCTCACGGCAGAGCCGGTCTACTCTTGATATGTTTTGATTGACATGTAAATCATTCTCCATTTCCAGACAGGACACATACGTTGTCTTCATTGTCATAGCAATCTGAAACACTTAAGGCTGATGCTTTCAGGACCTTTTCCAAAACCAATGTTATATTTGTTATGAGTTTTCTGGTGCCTGCATTGTTCTTTTTCTCATTCAAAGAAATCTTTTGAGCTATCTTTTTATTCTGGATGCTTATGTGCCACTTTAGTTTTGGGGGCCATCATCGGATAAAATTTGTAAACACAAGACATTGTGACTGTCTATCACTGAGCTCAATATATCTGAATTCTATATAACTCTCCTCATAATTTGTTCTTAATTTGCTTCTTGCTACTGGATTCAGCACCGTCCACTGTTTCAGCTGAAGTACTTGCAATGGCAGGATGAGGTCATTTCAAATACTTTTCTGCTTAAAAGGAATTTATTGATCAATTTTTTTTTAAAAAGGGGGGTCTGTTTTTATAGTTAAGAGTTGGTAACAGGGCTCTCCTCCAGGAAAACTGTACCCTGGGTGAACTTGTATTTTGGCACTCTTGACTACTTAAATAATTAAAAACCTGCCTTCTTGAACAAAAGTTTAACTCACCTGGCACCCACAATCAGCCTTGCTGGCTATTCATATATTCATATGCAATGACCTGTCCTCTGCAGGCAAAAAGGAACATGTCCAGGCGTTGCACCTTTTTTTGAATTAAAGTAAAGTGTAGGGACAATAGTTCCGTGGAATATTCTCCATGGCAACGCTTTGACTAGAGAGTCAACTTGCCAATAAATCAATTGTTGCTCGCTTTGAAATTTGGCATTCTTGTATCTGTCCTTATGAGTGCAAGTCGAAAAGCTTCACCAGCATGTCTCTTTTTCAGCAATACATAAATAATCTACAATGTTGTAGCCTAAAATACTCAATAGTCTATCATACTTTTGGAGAAAATTAAGACTGGAAGATTTTAAAGATGGTGACAGGTTAGGGATTCAGGCACATGTGGAGCAGTCAATAAAATTGTAACATACTTTTTAAAAAATGGAATGTGCCCAGGAACATCTACACTTTTTACTTTAAACCTTTCAGGACCACTTGGGTATATAATACAGAGCCTCAACATTTGAAGGAATGTTTCCAATAACTGATAAATATCTTAAGTCACAGGCAACATCTATGCAACTGTATAGGATTTTGGCAATTGCACCTGGAGCACAGTACAGAGTTTTGGTCTCCTTAGAGGGGGTGCAAGTTCACCAAATTGCTTCCTGAAATGAGGGGGCTGTCCTGAGGACAGACTGAGCAGAATGAGCCTATATTCTCTGGAATTTAGAAGAATGAGGAGTGAACTCACTTAAACAGATTGTGAAGCTTCTTGACAGGGTAGATACATGGAGGCTGTTTCTCCTGGCTGGAGAACCTAGAACTAGGGATTGCAGTCAGAGATTGTTGTAAATCTTTGTAATTCTCTATCCTGTCAAAGAACATATTCAAGACTGAGATCACTAGAATTCTAGGAATCAAGGGATATGGGGATAGGGCAGAGAGCGTAGGTGACGTAGAACTTTAGCCAGGATCTTATTGAATGGCACAGTGGACCCGAGGGGCCACATGACCTACTCCTATTTCTGTGTTCTTAAATGTGCCAATTTAAAAATGTATCCAAATGTGACACAAAACCACCAAGAACAGTGACTTCTAATCTCCAAACCTGCAAAACGCCAGGACATAATAGCCAGAACAAAATAAGAGTTGCCAAGACTTGTGGTTGAATACAGCCCACAAGCCATAGTCTAGAGGCAGCTATTCTAAAATTCTCAATGGGATTTGAGTGGAGGATGGAAAGAGAAGACACAAAGGTGTACAAACTTTAGAAGCAGAATTATTTGCTAAAAAGCCATCAAGACAGAAAAATCACATTTCGAAAGATAAAAACAACAGCTAGCATCAGAAAGTGACCATAAAGCAGACTGCTGTAAAAACCCAGCTGGTTCACCAGTACCCATTTAGGGTACAAACAGGCTGTTCTTACCGTCTGGTCTTTACATGACTCCAGTCCCACATCAACATTGTTAGTGTTTAACTGCCCTCTGATATTGCCCAGCAAACCCCACAGTTGGATCAAACATCTACCAGTGGCTCAAGGCAGCCCACCACCACCTTCTCAAAGGCAACAAGGCCTTGCCAGTGACACCTAGATTCCTAGAACAAACTCATGAAGAATCTTTATAAATTTGAGGAGTACGGTGCATAGATTACAGAAAACATTGGAGCCACAAAATGTCTGCAGTGTAGATTAGGAGATCCACAAGCAGGATTTAAGGAGACCACCAAAAATAATCTTGTTGCAGCTGTCATCTCAATCCTCCACTCCCTGATCAATAATCTTTACCTCTCATGCACTTCTGGGTTAGATATGGATTTATTTGGTACTTTGGATCAGTGATGCAAAGTCAACCAGCACAGCACTTACAGTTGGGATCAGGTCAGGAGACACAGATGTGCTTCAGACATGGCAGGCAGAGCGATCAGATATATACTAGGACCAGCCAACAGGGTGTACATGAAGGTATACTAGCAACAAAAAGTTAGATTTCAAGTCATTTGGTAATGAGCAGCAATTTGTGAATAAGTAACCAACAATAACAATGGAGTCAACAAAGGTGACGGGGCGGCACAGTGGTTAGCACTGCAGCCTCACAGCTCCAGCGACCCGGGTTCAATACTGGGTACTGCCTGTGTGGAGTTTGCAAGTTCTCCCTGTGTCTGCGTGGGTTTCCTCCGGGTGCTCCGGTTTCCTCCCACATGCCAAAGACTTGCAGGTTGATAGGTAAATTGGCCATTATAAATTGCCCCTAGTATAGGTAGGTGGTAGGGAAATATAGGGACAGGTGGGGATGTGGTAGGAATATGGGATTAGTGTAGGATTAGTATAAATGGGTGGTTGATGGTCGGCACAGACTCGGTGGGCCGAAGGGCCTGTTTCAGTGCTGTATCTCTAAACTAAACGGTGAGCTTCCTCTTTACATCCACTCACTCCAGTGGATGCCAGTAGTGCTGTGGTTTAGGGCCTGATTCAGGTCATATCCTATGTTCATTTGTCTCTAACTAGACGTTGTTAGAAAAGTAAAATTCCATCCAACATCCAGTTATCAGTTCAAGAGGGTGCAGTTAATATGACTGGGTTTTAAGGGGGCCTCAGAAGCAAAAAGGTTGATGTAGATAGCAGGCATCAGATAAGGAAGCGACTTGAAAAACTAGACGATTAATTAACAGGGACATTTTTAACAGGAATTTGAGGGAATGAATTCTAAAACATTTTCACTGATTAGAAACACCAGGCAATACTAATCTCAGTATATAGGTTTATATACAGCTCCAGTCTTCTCTCAGCACCTCCCTCAACTCCACTTTCCTGTTTTTGCTCCATCCCCTTTAATAACCTTACCCAACACAAATCTTGGAGATTTCAGCTGACCCGCTGCCTTTGCGGGGAGAGCGCTCCAGATTTCCCCTACACCCTGCTGAAGGGCCGAGTTCCCATTTTAAGGCCTGTTCTGGATTTTCCCCACCACAGGAAGCAGCAATGACAGCGCCTCAAGCTGCCCAGAACCGGGGACTAGCGGAAGGAGGGAAAGAGCCAGCCGCAGCCGCCCTCAGCAACGGCGACTCCCACACGTGTTTGCGGCTCCTCACTGGGCCCGGCCCGGTCCAGCCTCCAGCAACAAGCCCATCCCCGGGCCCAGACACACTGCCGACGGTTTCGAGCCGGCCAGAGTGAGGCCTGAAACCCAGCCATAAGCCCCGCTCTCACCTTTATTCTTGGGCATGATGCAGCCGCTGGCTACAGACTCCGGCTGCTCCTGGTCCCGCACTGCGCAGTCGCCGCCTCGCCAAACTTTATTTAAAAGGAACCGGCGGACAGGGAGCTGCCACGTGACTCAGTATCGTCACCGAGGCTGCGCTAATCACGTGACATTGGTGTGCGCAGGTTACATGTCAGCAGAACCAATAAGAGACCATGTCTTCAGAAAGGGCGGGGTCAATAATACAGATAACAACAACTTATGTTTATGTAGTTCTAAACATAATGAAAACTTCCCAACGGCATCGCACAGTATGATAATGCGTCACAAAAGGAGATACTAGATCACATGACCAAAAGCTTGGTCAAAGAGATAGGTTATAAGTAGTGCCTCAAAGGAGAAAAGTGAGGTAGAGAGGGTTAGGGAGTGTAATCTAGAGCTTGGGGACGAGACAACTGATGGTGCCGACACCAAAGTTGGAGCGATTAAAATCAGGGATGCTCAAGAAAGCAGAATTTAGAGGAGTAGAGATATCTTAGTAGGTTGCAGGGTTGGAGGTAGGGAGGGGTGAAGCCAAGGAGGGATTTGATAACAAGGATGAGAATTTTAAAATCAAGACGTTGCTAACCAGGAGTTAATGTAGGTCAGCAAGTACAGGTGTGATAGGGCAATGGGACTTGGTGTGAATTAAGACACGGGCAGCAGAGATTTGGATGATCTCAAGTATATGGAGCATGGGAGACCAGCGAAGAGTGCATTGTAATAGGCAAGTCTAGAGATAACACAGACATGGATGAGGGTTTCATCAGCAGATGAGCTGAGGCAGGGACAAACTTGGGCAATGTTAGAGTTGGAAATGGGCAGTCTTAGTGATGGCACAGATACGTGATTAGAATCTCATCACAGGGTCAACCTTTTAACCAAGGTTGCAAACAGATAGTTGCTAGGGAATGGAATTTGTGGTGGGGACCAAAGACAATGGTTTTGATCTTCCCAATATTTAGTTGGAAGAAATTTCTGCTCATCTAGTACTTGATGATGAACAAGCAGTCTGACAATTTAGAGACTGTGGATGGGTCGAGAGAGGTGGTGGTGGAGTTAGAGCTGGGTGTCATCAGTGTACATGTGGCAACATATGGAGTACTGTGTACAGGTTTGGTCTCCTTACCCGAGGAAAAATACACCTGCCTTAGAAGGAGTGCAACATAGGTTTACTCAAATGATTCCTGGCATGAGAGGATTGTCCTCAGAGCAGAAATTGAGTAGACTTGGCCTTTAGAAGACTGAGGTGATCTCATTGGAACATATAAAATTCTTAAGAGGCTTGACAGGGTACATGCTGGGAGGATGTTTGCCCTGGCTGCGGCATTTAGAACTAGGGGGCATAATCTCAGAACTGAAATGAAGGAGAAATTTCCTCAAAGGATTGTGAATTTTAGGAATTCTCTACCCCAGAGAGCTTTAGATGCTCAGTCATTGAGTATATTCAACACTGTAATCAATACATTCTTGGCTACTAAGGAAATCAAGTGATATGGGGATAGTGCGGAAGGTGCAGTTGAGGTGGAAGATCAACCATGCTCTTATTGAATGGTGGAGCGCAGGCTCAAAGGTCCTTAAGGTCTACTCCTACTCCGATTTCTTATGTCTTATGTTCTTATGTAGTCGACACTATGTTTTCGAATGATATCGCTGAGGGGCAGCTTTTAGATAAGAACTAGGATGGACCTAGGGATAGATTCCTTGGGGAACTGTAGAGGTCACGATGCGGGAGTGGGAAAAGAAGCTATTGCAGGTGATTCTTTGACTATTACTAGATAGAAAAGAATGAAATCAAGCAAGGGCAGTTCTCCCCAGCTGGATGACAGAGGAGAGGCGTTGGAGGAGATGGTGTACTCAACTGTGCTTAAGACTGCAGATAGGTCAAGAAAGATGGGGAGATATAGTTTATCGTGGTCATAATCACAAAGAATGCCATTTGTGACTTTGATAAGGGCCATGTAAATCGGGTCTTATGTTTCAATTGGGATCTTGATACTATTTGAAGCAGTACAGCAGGGATTTCAAATGGGTTGGGAAGTTCTCCAAGGGAATCCTAGCAGAATTAGTTGACACTTGATCAGTGAACTTATTAAGGAAGCCCAATCTGCATTAAGCTGCTGCACTCAAGACGCTGTCTCAATTCATTGTGGGCTATTATTTTATGAAAACTTTGTTTTGGATTATTGTTTTGATACTCTTCGTTGTAAAGAAGGGAATTTGATTATGGTGCTGCCTAGACACACTGTATTGGAGTGAAAAGGAAGAACAGCAGCAAAGGCATGAAGAAGGACTTGAAAAGGCAGCAGAGGGAGCATGTGCGCAGAAGGCCTTACCAGCCTCATAGGATGTACAGACAGAGGCACAGCTTCCTTGCCCTGTCTGAGGAGCAGTGCTGAAGGAGGTTTCCACTGTCAATACTGGTGGTTGCAGACCTCTGCATCCTCCTTGAGGAAGACACCTGCCTGCTGGACCTGGTGGCCATGCTATGCCAGTGCAATGAAATGACCACTGGCCTCAACGTTTATATCACCTGGAACCTTCCGGACTGCCATGGGGACATAACAAGGGTGTCGCAGTCAGTCACCCATAAATGCATCAGGCTGGTGACTAATGCATTATTTGCCAGGGTGGGTCACGATATCATCTTCCAAATCAATGACAGCAGTCAGATGGAGGAAGCATTGAGGTTTGCAGCTGTGGCTGGCTTTCCAGAAATGCAGGACACCATAGACTACACACTCATAGCTGTCAGGGCACTCTGCAACCAACCAGGAGCCTTTGTTAGCCACAAGAGTTTCCCCTCAATTAATGTTCAAATCATCTGCAACCATAGAGGAGGTCCATGCAGGTACATGCCTAATACCCAGGGAGCTGCCATAATGCCTTAATATTGCAACAGCCTAATACCCCACCATGTTTCGCACTGGGACCAACAACTCGGATTTATATAGTTCCTTCACTGTAGTAAAAAAACAAGGCACTTCACTGGAGTGTTATCAAACAAAAGTTGACAAAACCACAATTAGGACAGGTGACCACAAGCTTGTTAAAGAACTTTTAAGGAGCATCTTGAAGGAGGAGAGGTTTAAAGTTGAAGAGGTTTAGGGACGGAATTCTTGAGCTTAGTGTCTAGACAGCTAAAGCCAGATTCGCCATTGATGGTGCAGTTAAAATCTGGGCCATGCAAGAGGCCAGAATTAAAGGAGCGCAGATATCTTGGAGGTTTTTAGGGCTAGAGGAAGTTACAGAGATAAGGATGGGCAAGGCCATAAGGAGATTTGAAAACAAGGATGAGAACTTTAAAATCGAGGTGTTGCTGGGCCGGGAGCAAATGTAGGTCAGTGAGCACAGGGATGGTAGGTAAATGAGACTTGGTGCGAGTTAGGATATAGGCAGCAGAGTTTTGGATAATGTTAAATTGGAACATGGGACACCAGTCAGGAGTGCATTGAAATAGTCAAGTCTAGAGATAATGGTGAGGGTTTCAGCAGCAGATGGGCTGAGGCAAGGGTGGAGTTGGACGATGTTAGTGATGGAAATAGGAGCTCTTAGTAATGGCGCGAATATGTGATTCAAAGCTTATTTTGGAGTCAGATGTGACAATGTTTATGAAGGGTGGAAGATATGTGGCTGGCCAGGAGAGCATTGGAATAGTTGAGTCTAGAGGCAACAAAGGTGTGGATAAGGGTTTCAGCAGCAGATAAGAGCTGAGTCAGGGGTGGAGACAGGTGATGAGATGGAGGTGGAAGTAGGTGACCTTTGTGATGTAGCAGATGTAGGGTTGGTATCATCTCAGAGTCAACTGGGGTGCCAGTATTGCAAGTGGTCTGTTTCAGATTCAGACAATGGCTAGGAAGCGAGATGGAGTCAGTGGCAGTGGAGTTTGTAGTGGCTTTGATCTTCCCAAATGTTTAGGTGGAAGAAATTTTTGCTCATCCTGTACTGGATGTTCAAAGGCGTGACAATTTAGAGGCAATGGAGGGATCGAGAAAGCTGGCAGCGAAGTAAAGCTAGAAATTTTGGATGATGTCGCCAAGAGGCAGCATGTAGATGAGAAATAGGAGTGGGGGGGGGGCCAAGCATAGATTCATAGGCATTTCCAGAGCTCACACTCTGGGAGCGGGAAGAGAAGCCATTGCATTTGGTTCTATGGCTATGGCTGGATAGATAGGAATGGAACCATGCAAGGGCAGTCCCACCCAGCTGGACGACAGAAGAGAGGGGTTGGAGGAGGATGGTGTGGTCAATTTGTCAAAAGCTGCAGACAGGTTGAGAAAGATGAGGAGGAAGAGTTTACCAGTATCAAAGGATGGCTGTTTGGATACAAGGGATAGATAGCCCCTTCTGCTGTGACTCATGACATCTCTTCAAACCTCTCAGCACCCCACAGCAGGACAAGTACAGCAGCTGACACATCACCTCAAGGTGTGTCTTAGAGCAGCCCATAGGGCTCAAGTTAAAGTTCAGTTGCCTTAATGGCTCTGAAGGCTTGCAGAATAATTGTGACATGATGCGTACTGGAGATCCCAGAGGAGGAAAGCTTTCAGGACTCATCATCTGACGAGGAAGAGAATGGTGAAGAGGAAGATGGGGGACTGAAAATGCAGTTTGTGGATCATCGTACAACCCTCATAGCACGTTGCTTCATTGAGACATCTGTAACCTCAACCACTCAGATGACCTGACCCCCTTCCACAGTCATTCAAACCTTACTCCTTGACATCCTCCGAGTTGTCACCTTGAAAATATTGCTGCGACTCCCAACCTATGCCATAAAAAACAGGCACAAATTGTCTTCAAAGCATAGGGCACACAAGAATAACGGAAGTGATAAAGATTTTAATGCGCTACACAATTCAAACGTTATAAAGCTAATCACTGAAACGGCTAAGTGTTAACCCTCAGTGATTTATTAAACTGCATGCCCCCTACTTCTACAAGGTGCTATTCAGATAGCTTGAACAGAGGTGGTGCCAGATTGCTATGTATTTTCCTCAGTCTTCCAAGATGCTGGCGATGTTACGACCGAGACAGGAGGAGTGCACTGTTTATTCTAGTTCCACTTCTCCACAGGTCACAACATATATTTAAATTTTCCCACTCAATCATATACTCTATTTTTCCTAGACTAAAACACACCAACCAGGTTTCTTTAATAAACAACAAAATTATCAGTTTATTATAAACCAAGTCCTAACCAATAATTAAGTAAAACATACACACAAATTGAAATATTAAAGCCCCTTAAATATCCTAGCACTCAAACACACTCATACATACACACCGGTTAACTGGGAAAAATTATAAAAGGGATTTTTGCTTACAGCTGTTACAAAAAATAGAAGCAATATAAAAAAACACTTAGGCTGAAAAGAAGGTATGGAAAGATGTCCTTTGTTTTGGTTTGGCGACCCAAATGCATATAGGCGGCAGTCACTAAGATCGTCCCAGAACAGTTCTTTCCAGGCGATGTTGAAGATCAGTTTAGGTAGGCTTTCCAAGAAATGCAGCTACAGAGGCTCCAAATAGGATGAGGAAGAAGAGTTTACCAGTATTAAACGATGGCTGTTTGGATACAAGGGATAGATATAGCCCCTTCTACAGTGACTCATGACATCTCTTGGAACCTCCCACCATCCCACAGCAGGACAGGTACTGCAGCAAGGCAGCAACAAAATTTCAGTTCCCACACATTCGATGTGCAAAGGATTCTTCAAGCAGGCATGGTTTCTTCAGATACGGGAGGAAATAGGAATCTGACACATTGGAAATACAGGGTTTCTTTTCAAGAGAGAGATGAGCTGTCTTCTGGCAGGCAGGAAGCAACTGACTTTTTTTAAAAAAATAGTTCAAATTGAAACTAAAACTTTCCAGAAAGCAAGTCTCCTGACAACCTTGGTTTTTCACTTCTTAGTAAACATCTCCCCCCAAGTCAAAAACCACCTCTGACGGGTTATTTGAAAACAGGTGCCTTCCAGTAACTGTTTACAGTTTAAACTCAGTCCAAACCTTCTGGTGACCTTTAACAAAAACCACCCAAAGTACCAGCATCTATGGAATCCTTTTCAGTTTTAAAACACAAATTCTCAAAATCTAACAAATAAAAATGGAAACACTCGTAAGTGGTCATAAGGACATAAATAGGAGCATTGGTAGGTTGTTTGGCCCCTCGAGCCTGGTCCACCATTCAATAAGATCAGGGCTGATCTGATTGTGGTCCTAACACCACTCTATGCCTGGCACTCATAACCCTGGACTCTTTTGTAAATCAAAAATCTATCTAACTCAGCCTTGAATATATTCAATGACCCAGTCTCCACTGCTTTCTGGGAAAGAGAATTCCAAAGATTAATGACCCTCTGAAAGAAGAAATTCCTCCACATTACTGTCTTAAAAGGAGACCCCTTAGTTTGAAACTGTGCCCCCCATCTACCCTGTCAAGCCCCCTCAGAATCAATAAGATCACCTCTCAATCTTCTAAATTCCAACAGGTATAGGCACAACCTACTCAACCTTTCCTCATTAGGCAACCCCTTCATCCCAGGAAGCAGCCTAATGAACATTCTCTGCTTCCAGTGCAAATGTATCTCTCTTTAAGTAAGGAGACCAAAACTGTATGCAATACTCTAGATGCAGTCTCACCAATGCCCTGGAAAGTTGTAGCAAGACTTCCCTACTTTATACTCCATCTCTTTTGCAATAAAGGCCAACAGCCATTTGCCTTCCTAATTATTTTCTGTACCTGCAGACTAACCTTTTGTGATTCATATACAAGGATACCTAGATCCCTCTGTACTGCGGCATTCTGCAGTCTCACTCCTTTTACATAATATTCTGCTTTTCTATTCTTCCAGCAAATTGGACAACCTCATATTTTCCCACATTATACTCCACCTGCCAAATTTTTTTCCCACTCACTTAACCTATCTATATCTCTTTGCAGACACTTTTGTGTCTTCCTCACGACTTGCTTTCCTACTTATCTTTGTATCGTTCATAAATTTAGCTACAATATACTCGGTCCCTTCAGCCAAGTCATTAATATAGATTGTAAATAGTTGAGGCCCCAGCACTGATCCCTGTGGCACTCCGCTAGTTAGTTTGCCAATCTGAAAATGCCCCATTTATCCCAACACTCTGTTTCCTGTTAGCCAATCCTCTATCCATGCTAATATATTACCCCAACATGAGCTTTTATCTTGTGTAGTATCTGTCATGTGGCACCTTTTCGACTGCCTTTTGGAAATCCAAATACACTATATCTGGTTCCTTTATTCACCCTGCTTGTTACATCCTTAAAGAACTTCAATAAATTTGTCAAACACAACTTCACTTTCATAAAACCATGCTGACTGCCTGATTGTATTATGATTTTCTAAATGTCTTGCTACTACTTCCTTAATAATGGATTCTAGCATTTTCCCAGTGACAGATGTTAGGCTAACAGGCCTAATAGTTTCCTGCTTTCTGTCACTTCCTTTTCTTAAATAGAAGCATTACATTTGCAGTTTTCCATACCACTGGGACCTTTCCAGGATCTAGGGAATTTTGGAAGATTACAACCAATGTATCCACTATCTCCGCAGCCACATCTTTTAAGACCCTAGGATGCAGGCCATCAGGTCCAGAGGACTTGTCAGCCTTTAGTCCTATTAGTTTTCCTAGTACATTTTCTCTGGTCTTAGTGATTGTTTTAAGTTCCTCCCTTTTGCCTCTTGATTTTCTGCTATTCTTGGGAAGCTTTTTATATCTTCTACTGTGGAGACAGATACAAAATACTTGTTCAAAGTTTCTGCCATTTCCTTGTTTCCCATTATTAACTCCCCAGACTCATCCTCTGAGGAACCTACACATACTTTAGCTCCTCTCTTCCTTTTTATATATCTGTAGAAGCTTTTACTGTCTGTTTTTATATTTCTTGCCAGTTTACTGTCATACTCTAATTTCTCCCTCTTTTTCTTTTAGTCATCCTCTGCTAGTTTCTAAAATCTTCTGGCCTACCACTAATCTTTTCAGCCTCGTATGCCTTTTCTTTCAATTTGACACCATCCTTAGTTGGCCACAGATGGTGCATCCTTCTCACAGTCTTTCCTTCTCAATGGAATAAATCTTTGTTGAGAGTTATGAAATATCTCCTTAAATGGGCGGCGCAGTGGTTAGCACCGCAGCCTTAGAGCTCCAGCAACCTGGGTTCAATTCTGGGTACTACCTGTGCGGAGTTTGCAAGTTCTCCCTGTGACCGCTTGGGTTTTCGCCGGGTGCTCCGGTTTCCTCCCACAGCCAAAGACTTGCAGGTGATAGGTAAATTGGCCATTGTAAATTGCCCCTAGTGTAGTGTAGTTGGTAGTGAATATGGGATTACTGTAGGGTTAGTATAAATGGGTGGTTGTTGGTCAGCACAGACTCGGTGGGCTGAAGGGCCTGTTTCAGTGCTGTATCTCTAAATAAAATAAAATAAATAAATGTCTGCCATTGCTTCTCTACTGCCTTACCTTTTAACCTACTTTCCTAGTCCACTTTAGCCAATTCTGTCTTCATAAACTTAAATAAAGGCAATTACAAGGGTAAGACACTAGTTTCAAACCCAGACGTCTCACCCTAAAACTGAATGCGAAAGTCTATCATGCCTAGAGGATCCTTTACTATGAAGTTATTTATTAATCCTGTCTCACTGCATGTTACCAGGTCTAAAAATAGCCAGCTCCCAGGTTGGTTCCAGAATGTATTGTTCTAATAAACTGTTCCTAATATACTCTATGAACGCATCCTCCAGGCTACCTTTACCAATTTGATTAATCCAATCGATATGAAGATTAAAATCGTGCATCTTTATTGCAGTACATTTCCTACAAGCCCCCATTATTTCTTGATTTATATTCTGTCCTAGTGTAGCTACTGTTAGGGGGCCTATAAACTACTCTCACCAGTGACTTCTTTCTTTTACTAATTCTTATTTCCACCCAAACTGATTCTACATCTTGATCTTCAAGCTAAGATCATTTCTCACTACTGTACTGATCTCATTCTTTGTTAGCAGAGCTACCCCACCTCCTTTTCCTTTCTTCCTATCGTTCCGAAATGTCAAATACCCTTATTTAGTTCCCTGCCTTGGTCACCTTGCAACCATATCTCTGTAATGGTTTTCATATCGTACCCATTTATTTCTATTTGTGCTATCAATTCATCTTGTTACAAATGTTGCTGATGACCTCTGGATGCCCGTGAGGGCCTTGCTACCAACTGCTCCTCCTGGACTTCTGCAAGGGAAGTCTGGGCCAGCTGGACTTCAGACACTATGTCAGGTATTGGCTCGGGGGTAGCAATAGATGAGACTTGCAGATATCCTGAAAAAGGTCTACACATGGTTTGCCTGTTCAGCCACCCTACCTGCCCTGGGGCAGCAGTGCATTCGTCCTGCTGATCTGCGGGAGAACAGACTAAAGGAGATGAGTGATGCCCTGGGATCCCCGATCTACTCTGTCCACCAACTTGTCTAAGATGGTCTCCATAGAGACTGTATGAGCCTGTAGGACATCTACAACAGCTGGTAGCAGTGAACTCCTGCTGAGTGTGCTTGGCTACAATTCACCTGGAGGTGCCCACACTCTCTATGGTACATTGCAGAGTATAAAACCCTGTGACATCACTCCCAAAAATGGTGGAAGTGGACTCTTCCATCCTCCCTCCCATAACAGGCAGAGTGTCTTGTAGGAGTACCGATACTCAGTTGTTCCCGTGCCTCCCGCATTCTCCTTTTCATTGCTAGCCACCTGTGGTTTTACATCTCTGTGCTGTTGAACAGAGCTTGGAGAAAACTGTGCCCTACGGGTCTCCTTGGTTGACCCTACTGCTCATTGTGCTGAGACACTCACCAGGTGCTGCTCCATCTCTGAGTAATACCCCCACTCAACATGCATTGTTGCCAGTGATGCATGTGGCGTATGAGATGGTGCCTCCTTGGGGGTGATTTTGTCCTCCAAGGAACTTTATCCACTGTGGGCAGGAGCTGATATTCTTCCTATGAAAGTTGTAAAGGAAAGGGTAGAGATTTAGTAATGTTACATCGATCTCAATGTGCACATGAAGCACTGGACCACACTGGTTGAAGTGAAGTCGGCTGAACGAGAGTTTTGTTTACGGGAGATGTGGGGTAGAAAAGTTAATCCACCCTGCTTCTGTGATCCACCAACCTCGCCCTCATCAATGCTGTGTGCCTGAGTTGCCACTTATCTCGAGTGCTTGTTCCTCCTCAGGGCCCACTTTCATTCTGCCGACTGGTCCTGGCCCTCTCCCTGGCATTTTGTGCTCAACTCCTCCAAAAGGGCAGGGGATGGTGTGGGAGGACAGTCCCATGAGTATATAACAAGGATATATGTTTCCTCTGGATGTGGTGCACACAGTGTAACTGAGAATCAAACAGATGCAAGGGGAATGGAGATGCTATGCATTAGAGGAGATTGGATGGAGTGGGGGGCACAGTAGCATAGTGATTATCTTACTGGTCTAGTGACCCAAAGGCCTGGACTAATGATCCAGAGACACGAGTTCAAATCACACCATGGCAGCTGGGGCAATTTAAATTCAATTAATTAAATAAGTCTGGAATATAAAGTGAGTGTCAGTAAAGGTGACCATGAAGCTACCGAGTTGTTAAAAATCATTCTAGTTCACTTAAGTCCTTTAGGGAAGAAAATCTACCATCCTTACCTGGTCTGGCCTATGTGACTCCGGACCCACAGCAATGTGTTTGACTCGTTTAACTCAACTGCCCTCTGAAATAGCTGAGCAAGCCTCTCAGCTGGTAAGAGGCTGGATCACCATCACCTTGTCAAGAGTAATTAGGATGGGCAATAAATGCTGGTCTTGCCAGTAACACCCATATCCTGTGAATTATTTTAAAAAAGAGGTTCGCTGAGAGGAGGTGCAAGTTCCATATCAGAGGAGATGGGATAAGGATGTACTTACTGGCACCAGTGAAAGGAGGAAGTGGCAAGTGAGGATGAGAGCTGGTACGTTGTACCATGATGAGGGGTGGCGTGAATGGTGCAGGAAGGATAAGACGGAATGGAAGATGATCATGTCTGGACTTTTGTCAATTCACTAAACTCTTTCCTACACTGAATCCATGTCCTAGGTGTCACGCTCCTGCTGCTGACTTCCTCAGCCATCTCAACCCAGCTTCTCATGGTTGTCACAGCAGGTTTCCCTTTCTCCCTTGGGGGAAACAACACAGACCCTCTTGCTCTCAACTCCCAGCATTACTTCCAGGGCTGTGTCACTGAACGTGGAGGCCACCTTCCCTCTCTTGCCAGACATTCTTCCAACAGTCAACTATTTTTTTTTTTTAAGTGTACATAGCCCTCTCCCTCAGCCTCCTTCACAGAAATACTGAGCCTACAGCTGACGCGAAATTACGTTGTGCAGATGGATGTCACACTAGCAGATGCAACTTTCCATCGAGGAACTGGGAAGTTTTTTTTTTAATCCGTTTGTGGGATGTGGGCGTCACTCGCTAGGCCAGCATTTATTGCCCATCCCTAATTTCCCTTGAACTGAGTGGCTTGATAGGCCATTTCAGACAGCATTTTTAACAGTCAACCACGTTGCTGTGGGTCTAGAGTCAAATGTAGGCCAGACCAGGTAAGGTATTTAAATAACAGTTAGTCGTTAAAATCTGTCAAGCTTGTAAGTCAGTCAGTGCTGTGGATTCATTACCCACTAACCCTCATGCCATGTGCCTGTCTTCAGGTTAATATCAGGGCCAAAGATTTTTTCCTGTGAAATGCTGACATAAAAGTTAATATACGTAATCAGTAACCTTTAGAAGCTGATGGTTGCCACTTAAGTCACACATCTATTGCCAGTTCAACAGCTCATCAGATCTGCTACAACAGGACTGCTTTGAAATAGGCAGATTGCTCACACGTGCTTTCTGGAACTTCCAAAGTAATACCTTAAGTCACCAATATGTGGCAATGCTAACCCATTAACAAACTAAAAGTCCCAATACTAAAACATAGCACAGGTTGCTGCCTCTCATTGTGCTCTTTTTAGGGGCAAAAAAATAATTAAGGTAAATATTTCTAAAATATATTTGCTGTGAAGTATTCAAATAATCTCCTTTGCCCTTAAATCTCATCAATAATTTATTTATATACATCACTTTTCCCAACTGTACTTAGTTTCATTCTGGATGCCTGCCAGGCTGGATCTGTTTGCATTTCTCTTACTTTTCCCAAACTGTGGGCAGGATTTTGCGAGCTTCGTGGTGCCACATTTTGAAACAAGTTGTTTCGACATAATTACAGCTGTTCTGAGCGCAAGACACCATATTTTCTACCTCCTCACCCCGTGAGAGATAGTGCTCAATATTGGCAATCCACTGCCACTGCTAAGGGTGTGAGGCATGCAGGGGGAACACAGAAGTAACTTCTCAATCACCATTGTTTTCCTTTAATTAGAAGGAATTTAGGCTGTAGCCACATTATACTTTGTAGCATGACATTTACTTTAAGTTTTTAGAGAACAGTCTTACTCAAAAAAAGATCCAAGTCCTTAGCAACACTCACCCAAATGCAGAATCACAGCTGCTCCACAACTAATGAAGTGTCTGGTACTGAGAAATCAAGATGAAAAGGCATGGTAATAAAAGCAAAATACTGCAGATGCAGGAAATCTGAAATAAAAACAGTGCTGGAAATACTCAGCAGGTCTGGCAGCATATGTGGACAGAGGAACAGAGTTAACTTTTCAGGTCTGAACTTTCATCAGAACTGGTGGTCACAGGCCTGAAACGTTAACTCTGTTCCTCTTTCCACAGATGCTGCCAGACTTGCTGAGTATTTCCAGCATTTGCTGTGAAAAGGTAATGCACATCACATTGTTGTTGGAAGTCAATCATCTGAGCTCCAGGACATCACTGCAGGAGTTCCTCAGGGTAGTGTCCTAGGCCCAACCATCTTCAGCTGCTTCATCAATGACTTTCCTTCAATCATAAGGTCAGAAGTGGGGATGTTCACTGATGATTGCACAATGTTCAGCACCATTCGTGACTCTTTAGATACTGAAGCAGTCCATGTAGAAATGCAGCAAGACCTAGACAAAATCCAGGCTTGGGCTGATAAGTGGCAAGTAACATTCACGCCACACAAGTGCCAGGCAATGACCATCTCCAACAAGAGAGAATCTAACCATCTCCCCTTGACATTCAACGGCATTACCATCGCTGAATCCCCCACTATCAACATCCTAGGAGCTACCATTGACCAGAAACTGAACTGGAGTAGCCATATAAATACCGTGGCTACAAGAGCAGGTCAGAGGCTAGGAATCCTGAGGCGAGTAACTCACTTCCTGACTCCCCAAAGCCTGTCCACCATCTACAAGGCACAAGTCAGGAGTGTGATGGAATACTCTCCACTTGCCTGGATGGGTGCAGCTCCAACAACACTCAAGAAGCTCAACACCATCCAGGACAAAGCAGGCCGCTTGATTGGCATCCCATCTACAAACATTCACTCCCTCCACCACCGACGCACAGTGGCAGCAGTGTGTACCATCTACAAGATGCACTGCAGCAATGCACCAAGGCTCCTTAGCACCTTCCAAACCCGCGACCTCTACCAACTAGAAGGACAAGGGCAGCAAATGCATGGGAACACCGCCACCTGCAAGTTCCTCTCCAAGGCACACACCATCCTGACTTGGAACTATATCGCCGTTCCTTCACTGTCACTGGGTCAAAATCCTGGAACTCCCTTCCTAACAGCACTGT
The DNA here is from genome assembly GCF_036365525.1 of Heterodontus francisci. Taxonomy (NCBI): domain Eukaryota; kingdom Metazoa; phylum Chordata; class Chondrichthyes; order Heterodontiformes; family Heterodontidae; genus Heterodontus; species Heterodontus francisci. Next base: position 31,418,669 of record NC_090380.1, on the reverse strand, counting down.
GGGTGTACCTACCCCAAATGGACTGCAGTGGTTCAAGGCGGCTGCTCACCGCCACCCAAGGGTATTTAGGGATAGGCAATAAATCCTGGCCTGGCCAGCGACGCCCACATCCCATGAATGAATAAAAAAAATTCAAAATGTAATCAGGATTGGCAAGAGTGAAAGAGTAAGACAAAGTAAATCAGGAACGATGTCATGAAGCTCAAAGGTTGCAAGTACAATGACAGCACAATTTTAATTACTTTGAAATTTTATTTTGTATAAATTTTGGTTATGCCTCATGATTACAAAACATTGTCAGCTCATAAGGAGCAACATGCGTACTGATAGACTTGATTCCACTCCTAGTTGCACCTGGGAACGGGCCAGGGTAACATTAAATTTCAAATGAAGACATTCTGTAAGTCAGTCGGACCAGAATGAGGCACAATTAAGTCAATTTTTCAGAATTGACTATTCTAAATCAATCCAGTTGACTGGCAGCATCACTCAACAAATGTCAGATGAACCTGACTTCTGACTGCTACCAAATTCACACTTTGGTAAAGACAGTATAAAAAATCCTTATACATCCACTTAAGTGCCATGCTATGCGGTGGCATTCAGTATAAAGTTTGATTTTTATAGAAGTGTAGAAAAATATTACATCTGTGATACGGCTTCATTTTAAAAACTCCAAGTAGATTTTGAATTTCAAAATAATTACATCCCTCATCTTTACACCTTCCCTTTGAGCTATGATAACTGAATAGCAAACATTTAATGTATATTATTTGAATGTTTTCTAATATCATCCTAATGATGAGGAATTTGTTAAAGGCCGTAATATCTTGAAACTATTATCTTTAAGAATGGAAAAGCTGAAGACATGATGGATCCACAGCAAAAGATTTTCAATTGACTTCTATTTCTCCTCACTGTGACTCAAAAAGCCAAGGTAAATCCATTTGAGAAATTCAATGTTTTGTTCAATGCCAGTGAGTGGCAAAAATTATGACCATCACCCTTACCAAATCATGCTAAGCTATATGTAATGGAAGATTATAAACATTCTCTGTCTCACACAAAAGTAAAAGTTCTCACAAATACATGCTATAGTTGGTAGGTTGCCTTTGCAAGGATCTATGGATTACAGTAGATTTGATAGTTGTTTAGCAATTGACTCAAAATGCAGACAAAGGGATAAAGTGTCATTCGGCTACTTAACAGCACCCAACAGAACATTCAACCGTGGAATACTGATCAGGTAAGTGTGAAAATAACCATTGATGTAGACAGACTAGTGGAGGACTATGTTGGGAGAAAAAGCAATGAGAGTCACTGTCTATGTAAAAGTCATAACATTCAAAGATGGCACAAGGTTTACAGTGATAACACATATAGGATATACATTAACTCAAGTGCTCAACTTTAGAAAAAAAGATCCCCAGTAACGAAAACGTTCCAGATTGATTTACACATTCCCAGTAGAAATTCACTGAGTGCTTTTCCTATTGCTAATTTACAAATACAAGAAATACAGTGTTCATTGTAATGCCAAGTTTCTATGCTTTTGCCCAAATAATCTTTGTTCCCAAGTATTCTGCTTCACATTCCATCCAAAGATTAAAATTCCCAATATCCTGGTATCCAATTGTTCAAAGCAGGACTAGCAAAAGACAAAAAGCAGCATATAAAAAGATAACTGGGATGATATGCTGTCTGTTCGGAGATACACATGAATGTCTAAGGCTGCTGTGAATCCAGTTTTCAGCATAGGTCACTCTAAAGAGCAGTTGAGGTAAGTTTCTTAACACCCCTTCTTTGGGCCAGGTTTGAACAGCCGACTGGTTCTAGAACAGGCTGTAATGGTGTGCGGTTCAGCGCAGAGTAAGTAGCAGCCATGGCCCCCTAGAAAACACAGAACACAATGTAAGCGGAGACAAAACACTAGTTTACCAAGCTGCGCATCAACATCTGCATACACTTTCACTCAGATCAAAGGGTCACTTATCTCATTGCTATTTGCAAGCGCGCATTGTGTGCAGACAGGCTGTTTGGGGAGAGGGCGGTGCAGTGCAGGGAGAGCACATGCTGCAGTGCAGTTTTCACCTTGACTAGATGAGGTGCATCCTGACGGTTTAAATGAAACTGTGGTAGTTTATCCCGATGAACAATCCAGGGGTGTCGGAGGACCTGGGTGGTAGACAGTCTTTGTTGTGGGTCTACATGAAGCATCTTTGACACAAGATCCTGTTAAACCAAAAGCCAGTTCATTATACATTTGCAACATTTATAGTAGGTGAACACATTGCCATATCAATGATTCTACTACACAGAAAATAAATCCAACCTCAAATTTATTATTAGGTTGCAGGAAAAATTCATGACAAGTATTGCCGTTCCTCCATCTGCATATTGGTACTAACCAACACCAAATCCAAGACAGACAGACTTCCATTTTTATAGCACATTTTACAACCCCAGGACATTCCAAAGTGCTTTACAGCCAATTATGTTTTAATGTGGAAAATGCTACAGCCAAATTGCACTCAGCAAGCTTCCACAAACAGCAGTGAGACAAATACTCATCACTAAAACAAAGATTAAGGGATAAATATTGATCAGAAGGGAAGTGAAGGCCTTTTTGAGGCAGCAGAGAGCTGACTGCCTGACTAGAAACTACACCGGAGCCAGATCTGCATCAGTAGATATTTGTAAATCTGACAGCACAATATACCTTTAAAAAAAAAATCAGTACTTGGATAATCCCTTATTGGAAGTATAAATGTATCAATTAAACCGACAAATTATTTTCTACTTTGTGTAGACACTGCTGCCAATGATGTTAGAAAAACAAAGCTGTAATTCTGTACAATTAAGTTGGAGATGACATTTGACCAAGATAATTACAGAACAGCATTAGTTGTGGCTCAGTGGTAGCACATTGGCCTGAGTCAGAAGTTTGTGGGTTCAAGTCCCATTCCAAAGACTTGAGCACAAATCTAGGCTGAAACTTCAGGGCAGTAAATTATGAAAATTTTTGCTGTATTCTGGCTGTTTATCTATCAGCACCAAGAAATATTAGCTGGTTATTCATCTCATCACTGATGGTGGGACCTGCCACATTTCCCTACATTACAATACTGACCACACTTAAAGCAATGCAATGACTTTAAAGCGCTGCAGGGTGCCCAGAGGTTAAGCAAGGTAGTACAGAATTTCACATTCATTCATCCATATGGAACAAACCTCTTTTAAGGAACAGACCACAAGTCTCTTTGCCCCTATCCCCAGTAAGGTCACTGATTTACTGTTGGGGTGTGGAGGAGGGGGTGGTGGTGGTGGGGGAGGATAACACCATTTACTACATTGGATTCCAGGATTTTTTGCACTTACGAGAGGTATTGAATTCTTTGATCCCACCCATTTTCCCATAAAAATGGAAGTATTACAACTGCATCACTTGAGTGATTGGATTAGGAATGTCAAATTCAGTTCTGGAACATTCTTGTGCAATCACATTTACTCAACCCATTCTGCTCCAAATTATCTCTTCTACCACATTAGTGAATCTGGTAGAGTTTTTGCTACATCCTTCGATACAGATTAAGTACTGGCAACAGGCTTGCAAGCTTTTCCTAACCAAATGTTTAAACCATTTATAGTTAAGATAATCAATTTGTCTTGTTCAATTACCTTAGCAACATCGGAAACTGTATCCCAGTAACCTCCAGTCAGGCTGAACTTTCCACTACCTATTCTTGCCAATATTTCTTCAGGAGTGTCATCAGGCCCATTAGCAAAGGGGGTGTAACTGTGAAAGAAAATTCAGTTCAGGTGATTAAACCATAAAAATACAGAATTCACGATACTGACATCAATGGAAAATCAAGAGCCACCAAAATGATATAACACCCATGAACAATTGGGACACACATAAATAGGTTTTGTTGGAAGCAGGGGATGGGAAAAATAAGAAAACACCCATTATATAAAATATGGTCACTGAGCTGTGGTAGATGCTTAAGTAAATATACACGTGAAGTACATATACCTGTATTGTGGGGAGCGTATGCAAGGTGCTTTGTACTTAAATTAGGAAATATGGCTAAACTGGCTGTAACTACATTTGTGGCTGGTCACTGATTTCTACTCGACTGGTATATATTTAAAGTGAAACACGCATTTATGAAGAATAAATCTAATTTAGACAGAAGGAACTTGTTCTATTACATCAAGGTGTTACAAAAGTATAAAACTGATTACATGAATTTCAGTATGATTTTTGTTTTCCAATTGGCATTCCCATTTTATTTATTTATTTTATTTATTTAGAGATACAGCACTGAAACAGGCCCTTGGGCCCACCGAGTCTGTGCTGACCATCAACCACCCATTTATACTTCTTCTTTGGCCTCCTTGTCTCGAGAGACAATGGGTAAGCGCCTGGAGGTGGTCAGTGGTTTGTGCAGCAGCGCCTGGGAGTGGCTATAAAGGCCAATTCTAGAGTGACAGACTCTTCCACAGGCGCTGCAGATAAAATTGGTTGTTGAGGCTGTTACACAGTTGGTTCGCTCCTTGCGCTTGTCTTTTTTCCTGCCAACTGCTAAGTCTCTTCGACTCGCCACACTTTAGCCCCGCTTTTATGGTTGCCCGCCAGCTCTGGCGATCGCTGGCAACTGACTCCCACGACTTGTGATCAATGTCACAGGACTTCATGTCGCGTTTGCAGACATCGTTAAAGCGGAGCCATGGACGGCCGGTGGGTCTGGTACCAGTGACGAGCTCGCTGTACAATGTGTCTTTGGGGATCCATGCAGCTCACATGGCCAAGCCATCTCAAGCGCCGCTGGCTTAGTAGGGTGTATATGCTGGGGATGTTGGCCGCCTCGAGGACTTCTGTGTTGGAGATACGGTCCTGCCACCTGATGCCAAGGATTCTCCAGAAGCAGCGAAGATGGAATGAATTGAGACGTCACTCTTGGCTGAAGTACGTTGTCCAGGCCTCGCTGCCATAGAGCAAGGTACTGAGGACACAGGCTTGATACACTTGGACTTTTGTGTTCTGTCAGTGCGCCATTTTCCCACACTCTCTTGGCCAGTCTGGACATAGCAGAGGAAGCTTTTCCCATGCGCTTGTTTAATTCGGCATCGAGAGACAGGTTACTGGTGATAGTTGAGCCTAGGTAGGTGAACTCTTGAACCACTTCCAGAGTGTGGTCATCGATATTGATAGATGGGGCATTTCTGACGTCCTGTCGCATGATGTTCGTTTTCTTGAGGCTGATGGTTAGGCCAAATTCATTGCAGGCAGCCGCAAACCTGTCGATGAGTCTCTGCAGACACTATTCAGTGTGAGATGTTAATGCAGCATCGTCAGCAAAGAGGAGTTCCCTGATGAGGACTTTCTGTACTTTGGTCTTCGCTTTTAGACAGGCAAGGTTGAACAACCTGCCACCTGATCTTGTGTGGAGGAAAATTCCTTCTTCTGAGGACTTGAATACATGAGAGAGCAGCAGGGAGAAGATGATCCCAAACAGTGTAGGTGCGAGAACACAGCCCTGTTTCACGCCACTCAGGATTGGAAAGGGATCTGATGAGGTGCTGCTATGCTGAATTGTGCCTTTCATATTGTCATGGAATGAGGTGATGATACTTAGTAGCTTTGGTGGGCATCCAATCTTTTCTAGTAGCCTGAAGAGACCACTTCTGCTGACGAGGTCAAAGGCTTTGGTAAGATCAATGAAAGCAACGTAGAGGGGCATCTGTTGTTCACGGCATTTTTCCTGTAGCTGGCGAAGGGAGGACAGCATGTCAATGGTGGATCTCTTTGATCGAAAGCCACACTGTGCCTCAGGGTAGACACGTTCAGCCAGCTTCTGGAGCCTGTTTAAAGCGACACGAGCGAAGACTTTCCCCACTATGCTGAGCAGGGAGATTCCACGATAGTTGTTGCAGTCACCGCGGTCACCCTTGTTCTTATAGAGGGTGATGATATTGGCATCGCGCACGTCCTGTGGTACTGCTCCCTCATCCCAGCACAGGCAAAGCAGTTCGTGCAGTGCTGAAAGTATAGCAGGCTTGGCACTCTTGATTTCAGGGGTAATGCCGTCCTTCCCAGGGGCTTTTCCGCTGGCTAGAGAATCAATGGCATCACTGAGTTCCGATTTTGTTGGCTGTACGTCCAGCTCATCCATGACTGGCAGAGACAGGGTTGCATTGAGGGCGGTCCCAGTGACATTTTCCCTGGAGTACAGTTCGAGGTCGTGTTCCACCCAGCAGTCCATTTGCTTGCTTTGGTCAGTGATTGTGTCCCCCGAGTTAGATTTGAGGGGGGCAATCTTCTTGACTGTTAGCCCAAAAGCTCTCTTAATGCCTTCATTTATACTAATCCTACACTAAACCCATATTCATATCACATCCCCACCTTCCCTCAATTCCCCTACCAATACTAGGGGCAATTTATAATGGCCAATTTACCTAACAACCTGCAAGTCTTTGGCTGTGGGAGGAAACCGGAGCACCCGGCGAAAACCCACACGGTCACAGGGAAAACTTGCAAACTCCGCACAGGCAGTATCCAGAATTGAACCCGGGTTGCTGGAACTGTGAGGCTGCGGTGCTAACCACTGCGCCGCCCATGCAACACATGGTGAACCGTACCCAAGCATGATTCACCACCTTTAGCATAGGGGAAGAAAGTCCAAAAGAAAAACCATTTGGTATTTTTTGTACTTTGATCAGCAACACCCTAGGTAGTACACAAACTTACCCTGTGAGCATAGTGTAAAGCAGAACACCAAGACTCCAGATATCACAAGCTGCATCATATCCTTGCCGCTTTAAGACCTATGAATTACAATATATTGAAATAATTAAATTAGCATTACAATTCCGATTGTATATAAAACCGTAATACATGTAGTATGTACAATACTGGACTTCACACTATAGAAAAGGATATTGAGGCTTTAGGGAGGGTACAACACAGTTGAACTAGCATGGTATAAGGAAATAAAAATATGACTTGACAAATTAGGTCTCTTTTAGATTATGAAGCGATATAATAGTGTTTAAAATCATGAAAGAATGGGACAGATAGAAGTAGACTGCAGTACTTTTGTGGGGCTGGGAGCCCACAGATACAAAATTAAATATGACAGATTTACACAGATTTCTTCAGCGTTGTGAAGCTGTGGAATTCACTTTTGGGCTCAGTGGTGGACACAAACCGTCATCATTCAAGATCAGATTGGATAGGTTGATGAAGGAAGAGAGGTTGAAGGGAAGTGAAAACAGGGCAGATAAATACAATTACAAATATTTGCTTGCATAGAGCATGAACACAGATGACTTTGGGCTAAACAGCCTACTCTTCTGTATTTACATGTAATTTAGCAAAATAGTTAAAAAGCCAAAAAATGCATAGGATAACAATTCTAGTGAACAGTGCATCAGAAGTTGTAACACAGCACAAGAATCAGGTTGCTAGAACATAATTACTGGGGTGTTTTGGACAGTCCAAAACATTCAGCCAACTCAACTTCAATTTTGTCAATCCCCAAAACAATTTAAGGTCACCAAATGCATTACTGTAGTTAATAACTAATGGACCATTCTGACTTACTTAAAGTTCTATCCAATAAATACTAAAATATGTGTTATAAGCAAATAAACTGATTGGAATGGCACCTCCATTGATCTTAAGCTAACAGACATACTTTTGCTCTGATTTAATAATATTGAAAATGTTGCAACTTTAGTATATCACAATGGCAACTGAATTTTAGTTATACCCTCAATATTGCAGAATTTCCTACAGCATATGTATAAATAAAAGTTTATTTCCAAGAGGCTTTCGCTACTGTGAACATCTACTATACAAGGATATTTTGGGTGGAGTGTGAGCAGATGCAATAGCTTGACTTAGTTGGTTGCACTATTACCAGAGTCAGTACGATGGAAGCTCAACCCCCTACTTCAGGATTTGAGCGCATAACCCATTTTTTTGATTCCACCTCTGAAGTGACTGGGGCTATTCTTTCTACTTTAAAGGAGCTATATGAATGCAAGTTATTGCAGTATTGGAGTAGTACTGTTTGTTTCAAGTTTCTGTATTTCAGACAAGCGGTTCAATGAGGCTTCATACGCTAGTTCAAGTAGATGTTAAAGATTGCATGGCAATATGGCTATCACATTTGTGGACACAAGTTACTACACTCCAAAGTAATTCCTCATCCATGAAGCACTTTGGGGAACGTTTGAGGCAAAACAATATTACGTTTTGTCCTTTCACCCGGAGAATCTCTTTTTGCCAACAGGACCCTATGGAAATTGATTTAGAGCCATCTTTACCAAGTGCATAGAGAGTTTGGGACCACAGACCACCTCATTCAGGGCAACAAGAATGTTAGTCTGGGAAATGTAAATGCCAACGATGCAATCAGGGTGCTATTCTGAAGTTGTGGTTAAGGTGGATTGTTGAGCAGAGTAGAGGTGGATTGGCACTGCAGCTAGCTGTGGTGAGATACTTGGAAGAACAGAAAGTGCTGGAAATACTCAGCAGGTCAGGCAGCATCTGTGGAGTGAGAAACAGAGAGTTAATATTTCAGGTCAATGACCTTTCAGTTCTGATGAAAGGTCACTGACCTGAAATATTAACTCTTTCTCCCTCCACAGATGCTGCCTGACCTGCTGTGTATTCCCAGCATTCTCTGTTCTTACTTAATATTTCCAAAATCTGCATTTCTTTGCTTTTTGTATTAGATATTTGGAATTGCTTGATATCAATGGATGAGTGTTTCAACCCTTAGTAATATCCTTCCCCTTGATGAGCATAAACAAAAAGAAAATTTAGGGAGGCCAACTTTTGAACAATATTGCAAGTGTTACGAACTCTTGGCTTTGTAGTATGGTTGTTTTAAACAGTGATCTTTAATGCAGTGTAAAATGGATTCGCAGGAGACATGTGACCTCACAACAAGTCTGCCCAGTGACAAACCAGGGGGTCCTGGTTACCATGAAAATCAGAACCCAGATCGAAGACCCTTTTTGAAAGCAGACAGCAAGGTTGTAACATTTAAAGTACAATGGGTTTCACTCTACCAGACTCTCAGATTGTAAACAGGGAGCCAAGGGCTCTAAAAATGTAAATTCAAGTTGCAATTGTTAACACCTGGAAACAAAGGAAATCCAAGGTGGTTTTGCTATGGTCAGACTTATGGACGCTAAGAATTGTAAAAAGTAAATGACTATTGATTTTTGTTCTGAATAAATTCAACAGGCATGCCTAAGTGAGGCAAGCTGAAAGGAAGACACAAAGACCAGCAGAGCTGTGCAGCCTCAGGAGAGAGAGAAAAACAGCTGCTCTCAGATCGCCGATATAGCAAAAGGCTGCTAAGACTTGAACCTGATTCGAAAGTTGAGGCTTGCGGAAGAGAGACCACCAATGGAATCACCAGAGGTTGCCTTAGAAACGTAAGGCCAGGTCAAATGTGCTGGGAAGAAATGAGCAAAGAGGTCACTGGCTTTGAGAATGACTGGAAAATCCAACCCATTGCAACTGGGAGGAGTTTGGGACTTAACAGCAAGGATACCTTTTCTGCTGAGAACACCAACGTATAAATGTGTGGGGTTTCCAAGTGTGTTGATAAGTTAATGGAAAATACTTTTCTCAGTTAGTGCATTAGCTACCTAAGTATTAGTTAATGTCAATTTTTAGTTTCTAGTAAATGTTTTAAAACATGAAATTTTGTCGTGCAATTCTTGAATTGGTCTGGGGAGTTCATATCTGTTGTTTTAAAGTTGATGGTCTCTACTGAGCACGTAACAGAAATTACTCCAAAAAAAAAAAAATCTTCATCCCCTCCCCCACTTAACTGTGCTTCCGTAACCAGGAAGGCTCAAGTCTTTGCCCAAGCCAGTCTGGCCCCTTGCCTGAGATGACATGTCCTCCATCCCTGTGGGGAAGTGTCTGCTGTTCAGTAGGTACCTACATGAAGTAGGTAGCTCAGCATGAGGGGAAAACAGAGACATAAACCTACACCCTATCATCCCCAGCAGAGTGTTTGATATTGGCATGTTGTACCACTCCAATAACCAGCGAGCAACATTAAACATTTCATTGTTTCAAGGGGGCAATTAAATTAAGCGTTAGTAATCTTTCAGCAAAAGACAAATAAATCAATTCGTCTTACCTCAGGAGCAACAAAATTAGCTGTGTAACATGGAGTCATGAGAAGGCCATTATCAGCTCGCAGCTGCTTGGCAAACCCAAAGTCACAGATACGAATTGATTCTGGATTGCCCGACTCATCCACGTACAAGATGTTACTCGGTTTCAAGTCTCTGTGCACCACCTAAATGCATTAAAATACATCAACACTATAAACAGAGAACTTTTCCACCGCTCCCATTATTGATGCACTCGCAATGAAATGCTTCTAGAGTTATGCTGGTGCATTACCAAGATCCATATTAAAACTCTGAATATACAAGAGTATGGTAAGGTCTTCTGAAGTTGATAAATGTACTTTGCAGAGTGTCACTAAGTCAGAGATCAAAAAGGTTTGAAGTTTATCCCTTGTTTTACGCAGACACAGCTGATAGGTGTTGAAACAGTGGAAGCACTTATAACTATCCTCAACGTCTGCAGGTTAGAAAATGGAATGGAAATAGAGAATAGTTAGAGTGTCTCTGCGCCTGATGGCTAATTAGCAACTATTCGAAGTACATGTACGTGTAGTTTAGGTGATGCCAGAATTGTGCTCAACTATGATTAGTCTAACTGTGAATAGGATTTTGGTGTTCACTGTCCAAGGTATGTCAAGAATGGATACTTAAGTAAGGGACTATACTTGGGTATAGGGTTGCCAGTATAAAGGAGAAAATGGAAAGTAAGAAACCAAAATGTGATTTCACACATTAGTTTCTTCTGTGCTTTGTTTTTGTATTAATTTGAAATTGATTTTGCAATTCAACAGAAGTTAATCAAAATGTAGCTATTAGATTTCTTCAAAACATTAGTTGTTGAGAAAGGCTGATAGTTTTCATCTTGGAACCGGAATTTTGAACCACCCTGGCCCAATGAAATGAAAGTCTTCTTTCTCAATGGCACATTTAAGTGAAATTAGTTTGGGGCAATGACAATCAAATTCCTAGGATGATGAGTCAGTATCAGAAAATTATCCTTACTCCAGCATTAATTGGCTGTCTCACCAAATGACAAGAATGGGAACTACAGAAAAAGCAAGCACTGCATCGGTGCAGAGCGCTCTTTCCAATTTGAGGATTAAGACATGTTATTGGGAGAAAAATGCAGTTTTATTATGCACCTACCCATGCTATACCTGATCTCAGTGCTAGTTATAGAAAAGGTCAATGAATCCCCCTACTACTATCGCTCTTCCACTCTTTTCCCCCCACAATGCAGCTGAGCCACCCATGGTGCCATGAACTTGGCTCTACCTTCAATCCCCAGAGGAACCATTACTTTCACCAGTATTCAGAACTGAATACAGGTTGGATAGTGAGATGCACTCATGGGATCCCTGCCCTGCCTTTTTGGTCTTCCTTGCCCTTCTGGAAGTCAGCCATTTCCTCTCTGCCTGCACATTTTTAAGCTGCAGTAAACATGCTATTCACAAAGCTGTCAACTTCGCGGATGCCCTGTAGTGACTCCAGACACCACTCAAGCTCCAAAACCCAGAGCTCAAGTTGTTCTAGCTGGCAATACTTCCTGCACAGGTGGTCGTCCAGGCCATGAGAAGCAACCAGGATTTTCTACATGGCACAGGATGTGCATTCCACAGGGTTGAGGTTCCCTGCCATGCCTTTACTTTCTGGACTATTATCCGGAAACACTTAGCAGCTGCTCACTAGGTCTTGTTGTCTCCCGCTCCCTCACTCAGACCGCTCCTTGTTTTGTAAAAGACCAGAACAGCACCTCCCCCCTCACTGCGCCAAATTCCGTGTCACACAAAATTCCCAGAGTTAAGTACCCTGTCGAAGCAGTACTCTGTCAAGCTAGATTCCGTGCTACTTACTTCATGTACAAGCAAAAGGCTCCTGTATTTATACTAGCAAAAATTCAAAAGACTTGAGTCAGCCCCTGCTGACCAAGTAACCAGTTCTAACTACCCATCTAATTAACTAACTATGCAGCTGCCACTAGCAGACAGCTTGTTTACCACTGACTAAGACTGTGAAGAAACTACAAGTTAAAGTTAAGTTAAATACTAAATGCAAAACTTGACTAGATTTTAAAGAGAGATCAACCCTTAAAATTCCCCCACTCAAACTCTCCGAATTAAGTACTCTGTCAAAGCAGTACTCAGTCGAGTTGGACTCTGTGCTACTTACTGCCAGCTGGATTGCAACATTACAGAGCATACAAAAAGGAAAGTGAATGAGGAGGCCGTTATCGGGATCTCCAGCAGAAGCTCCAATGCACTGCATGCAGTTGAATCACTCAGTATGGCAGGAAATACTTGGAAGTAGTTGCCAGCTTCCACACAGACTCTCCAATCTGTAGCAGACACATTAATCTTCCAGCATTTTAAGTCATACCTGAGTGAGCTGCATAAAGTCCAAGATTCTCAGTTGCTATATAGCAATGCATTATAGATTGTAATCTTGGGCACAACCAAAGATATACTTTACTTTCGGAGGAGTGTGAAGTATTGGATGTGTTAAACGTAAGGAGAGGGCAAGTATGGAGATTAGCATCCTTGAAAGTGCATAAATCACCAGGGCCGGATGAGATGTACCAGAGGCTGTTAAAAGAAGCCAGGGAGGAAATAGCTGAAGGTCTGACCATCATTTTCCAATCCTCACTGGATACAGGTGTGGTGCTGGATGATTGGAGGTCTGCTAACATTGTACCTTTGTTTAAAAGGGGACAGAGGGATAGACCGATTAGTTACAGGCCAGTCAGCCTAACCTCGATCGTGGGCCAATTATTGGAATCAATTCTGAGAGACAGGATAAACTGTCACTTGGGAAGGCACAGATTAATCAAGGATAGCCAGCATGAATTTGTGAAGGGAAGGTCACGTCTGACTAATTTGATTGAATTTTTTGAAGTAGTAACAAGGAGGATTGATGAGGGTTGTGCAGTTGATGTGAGCTACATGAATTTTAACAAGGCCTTTTGATAAGGTCCCACATGGCAGACTGGTTAAAAAAAGCCCATGGGATCCAGGGGACTGTAGCAAGCCGGATACAAAATTGGCTCAGCGACAGGAAATATAGGGTAACTGTTGACGGGTGTTTTTGCAACTAGAAAGCCGTTTGCAGTGGGGTTCCATTCAATACTAGGTCCCCTGCTTTTTCTGGTATATATTAATGATTTGGACATAAACGTAGGGGGAATGATTAAGAAGTCTGCAGATGACAAAAATTGGCTGCATAGTTGATAGTGAGGAGGGTAGTTGTAGACTGTAGGAAGATGTCAATGGACTGGTCAAGTGAGTAGAAAAGTGGCAATTGGAACTTAACCCAGAGAAGTGTGAGTGATGCATTTGGGGAGGTCAAGTAAGGCAAAGGAATACAAAATAAATGGGAGGACACACAGGTGTAGACAAATTGAGGGACCTTGGCGTGTATGTCCACAGATCCCTGAAGGTTGCAGGACAGGTCGATAAAGGTGGTTAAGGTGGCATACGGAATCCTTTATTAGACGAGGCACAGAATCTAAGAGTAGGGAGGTTATGCGGGAACTATATAAAATATTAGTTAAGCCACAGAAAGGATGTAAGTGCACTAGAGTGGGTACAGAGGAGATTTACGAGGACTGGAAAATTGCAGCTATGAGGAAAGACTGGATAGGCTGGGGTTGTTCTCCTTGGAACAGAGGAGGCTGCAGGAAGATTTGATTGAGATGTACAAAATTGTGAGGGGCCTGGACAGAGTGGATGGGAAGAGCCTATTTATCTTAGCAGAGGGTCAGTGACTAGGGGGCATGGATTTAAAATGAGATAGAAGGATTAGAGGAGAGACAAGGAAAACTTTTCTCATCTAGAGGGTGGTAGGCGTCTGGAACACTCTGCCTGAAAAGGTGGTAGAGGCAGAAAACCTCATCTCATTTAAAAGGGACCTGAATGTGCATCTGAAGTGCCATAAACTACAGAGCTATGGACCAAACACTGGAAAGTGGGATTAGGCTGGGGGTTTTTTCCCGGCTGGCGCAGACACGATGGGTCAAGTGGCCTCTTCCTGTGCTGTAAACTTTCCATGATTCTATGATTTATCCTTGATCTTCAAAATTTAATTACCTACATCAGGTCCACCATTGCTGAAGTCCTCTTAATGACTGGATGTCAATGGACTGAAACTTGTGGCTCAAGTCTCAACTTAATAAATAGTTGCACATCCATAGCAAAAAACTGCAATCCCACTCAGGAGCCACAAGTGCAGCAGGGGTGCTTTGTATCTGACTACGTTACACCCAAGCTGGAAGCGTTAAACTCCAGAAAGTTTGTTGTGGAAGGTTAATGCTGGAGCCTATATTGACTCAGCTTCACATTTATTGCGCAGAGTAAAAGGATTACAAACATGTAGCTCCTTACTCAAACCCTTCACCAGCGTCAGTGAGTGTCTGCTTAGAAGTGCTCAAATAAGACCCCAATTAATACCCTTCGCCTGCAAATAATCAAACCACTGAAACACAATTAACAGATTAACAGGAAGTGCTTCATATTGGGTGACAAAATGACAAGTGCTCTAACTTTCTAGCAACTACATCATTACCTTAAGCAGCACAAAATTCACCTCAAGAACAAGAAAAACTAGAAAGGACTCCAGAACAGTCAAGATCAAGGCTCTTAGTTCTATTTCAGAAAATGTGAAAAATGTCCATTCTTCGTATGTAGTTCAAGTTCCAAAATCTTTTACGTTTGACTTCAATTACTCTAGGACACAGAAAGGAATAAGAAGCAGGTTGGGACAGAGCTTACACATGGAGAATACATCAAAGTCGAACTGGAAACGCAGGATTGGGGGGGGGGGGGGGGGGGAGGGAGTTGCGTGGGAAGAGGAGAGCCCTAAACTTAAAGGCTAAGCTTGAGGAGGTACCAAGAAAATAGTTGCTGGGTCCTCATCCGAGAGCACAAGCAATGCTTTTTAACAGCATGCAGACAGAAACTCAAATCCCATAAAGCACCTTGCAGAAAGTCAAGGAAAATTCCTTCTGTGAGCACAGATATAACATACCGTTTGTTGGGGAATTGTAACAAGTGAAAGGAATGAGGCATTCTAACTGCCTAGTTAAATGTTGCTTAGCAATGGATTTACCTAATGCTTTGTAGCTAAAGGAAACAAATGCATCTGACCACAGTTCTAAGGAAAGCCACTGACATGATCCATTGGACAGGAAGCATTTAGTAAATCTAGAATGATTTTATGAACTGCTTCCTGTCCAATATTTGGTAGCAGATAGAACTCCAGCATCACAGTTTTGTGAGAAATTAAATTTAGACAATTCTAAGGAAAATGACTATAAATGTGATTTTTAAAGCAGCCCAACTGAAAGCCAAGAATAGAAAACTAACCAATTAGGTCAGATTGAAACATGCAGTGCCGCATTAAGATCACAGGAAACAATTTGTTCAAATGGGTCAAATACAATTGTGTACAAGATGCAAATCCCAGACAGGTATTCCTACTCATACAAATCATTTAGTTTTTGAACTACCTTTCATGACTTCATTCATTATTACAATACCCTGCACCGCATGGTGTGCTTCCTAAGCCCCAAACTTCATTTGGAGTGTGGTGAGTGAAAATCTGTTTTCCCGAGAGCATGTTTTTTGCCATACCTCATCTAAGCAGGGAACACCACAGTGAAATCTGCACCTGGAGAAATGAAAAAGGATTTCTCCAGTCATGCGGACCCTCCATAACCTGCCAGGACTGGCCAAGGTTAAGAAATCAACCCACAGCCTCCCAAATTCAGGCGGCCATGAGACATTAAAACTGGAAAAATTAGCTCTTCTACCGAATACTGGAAAGAATACTACTCCAAGCAGAATTCTCAGGACATAACAAGCCACTTTGAGGCTACACAGGCATGCAATTCAAAGTAAACTAAGAACCAAGGGCAAGGCCCTTTTCCTTACCTTTCTTCAGACACTTATATGTTCTTAAGCATTTTCTGATTAATATATCACTTGTAATGAACTTTCACCATGCAAACCAACTGCCATAGATATCTTGTCAGATGCATGTTAGGTTAAGGCTTTCAATGCTACTAGAATCGCCACCCTGTCATTGCAAAGGCAAAAACCATGTGTGCATCAGCCCAGTCATATGGACAGAAAAATCTTGCATGACTGACAATAGTGTTAAAATCCTCAATTGGGAGGGGAACTGAGACTGCTGCTTGAAGTTTCGTACAAAAAGAGGAATATTTCTCAAAAATAGATCCACTTTATTCTGTGACTTTAGGGCTCTTGGCAATCCTGTATTACTGCAGGATTACGGTGGCCATCCTAGACGTACCAGTCAACATTCCCAAAGGTTTGCCTTGAGCCTATACTGAATCTACATTTATGGTGATGACTTGTGCTTCAGCGCTAGATTCTAATAGAGCAACACTGACACAAGTAGCATTGGAGTTTTAGGGCAAGAGCCAGAGAAGGTGGAGAGCATTTAAGGAATCAAACACCCAAGATCAGGAATATCTCAATTTTAAAATGGCGCAATTCACAGGCACATGGACTGGGGTAGGTTTCTCAAAGACTGTAAGAGAACAAATGGAACAACTTTAAAAGGAACAATGCTGAATGCACAGGATAAATACATTACTAAAACTATCTCACGAAGCAAATGTGACACTAAATGAATTAACAAGTAAAATGGAAGGATGATGAACGAGGAGAATGGTTTTACTGTGGTGTATTTAAAAATATGCAGAATGTGTTAAAAGAGTGATTAAGAGGAGCAAAGAAGGCCATAGAAGAGAGATAGCAGCAGAGGTTGAAGAAGTTAAATTATTTCAGTGCTACAGTAGAAGACACAAGCAGTGAAAATGCTTAACAGATACAGACAAGCTTGAAACGGAGAATGAGTAGAAAGTAGTAAACTTAATTACTTCTTCCTAGTGTCTTCATCTATGCTCCACATTCTGGAATTCCCACCCTAAAGCCCTCTGCCTCCTCGCCTTTAACAATCTGCTTTAAACACACATTTTTGACTAAGCTTTTGGTCACTCCTGCCAATATTTCCTTCTTCGGCTTTCAACCTTTTTATAATGATGCCTCTGTGACGTGCCTTGGAGTGTATTTGATATGTTAAAAGCACTATATAAATTTAAGTTGCTACTGTTGTATTTGTAACAGAAGACCTGAGCAACCTGCTGTCCCCAAACCTCGTTAATCTAAATAAAATCATGAACTTCAATGTTAACAAGATGAAAGCCTGAATAGGCTAGAAGGGCTCAAAACAAAAATCTCCAGGGACAGATGGTACTTATTGCAGAATGTTGCCAGAGATTTGTGAGGCACTGCCAATTATGAAGGAAGTACCAGACACTAGTGAAGTACCAGTACTGGAAATAGGTCAACATGGTGCCCACATTAAAAGAAAAAGGACAAAAATGACAAGCACCAAAAGATCCTTCATCTTACTTCCACTGCATGTTAAATAATGGATTTAGTTATCAAAAGAAAACCTGAAGATTATCTGAATAAAAGAGAGCCAACAGCAGCAACCAGATTCAGAAGGGAGAGATCCTACGTGACTGACTTCCTTGAGTAAGGGGGAACCCAAACAGACTGTGATAATAACCCTAAAAAGGTGGTGTTCCTACATTTCCAAATGCCATTTGAAAAAATTCCACACAAAGGGACACTGGTTAAAATTGAAGATGTAAGATGACATGGTAAACCCTAGGAATGAGTAAGTAGCTGAAGGATAGAAAGTGAGTCAGTTAGAAATTATGTTGGAGAGAAGTATGTGATGGGGTGCCCCAGGAATCTGTTTTTAATTTCCAAACATTAGATTCAGAACTTCAATGCAAAGTGATTAAATATATAAGGGATATTGGAATCTGAAGAGACTGCTCAAAAATTACAAAATGAGTTGGATACAATATGTAAGCAGGCAGAAAATGGCACATGGAAATTTTTGTGGACTAGGGTAAAATATCAATAGGAAGAAAAAAGCAACACACTTACTCCAAGAATGGTGTTGAAATAGCCAAGAGAGATTTAGGGGTTTTAGTAAACTTAATGCTCAACAGTTCAAATAACGCATGGCAGGACAGGTTGAGAAAGCAGTTAATAAGGCATACAGGATCGTGGGCTTTATAAACAGAGGCAAAGAGTACAAAAGCAAGGAAGTTATGGTGAAGCTTTATAAAACACAGGTTCAGCCTCAACTGGAGTACTGTGTCCGATTCTGGGCACGACACTTTAGGAAGGATGTGAAGGCTTTATAGAGTATAGAAAAGATTTATGAGAACGGTTCCAGGGATAAGAGAATTCAGTTATATGGATCGATTGGCAAAGCTGGGACTGTTCTCCCTAAAGAAGGTGGAGAGGAGATTTGATTGAAGTGTTCAAAATCATGAGGGGTCTGGACAGAGTGGATAGGGAAAAACTGTTCCCAATGGCAGAAAGGTCGAGAACCAGAAGGCACTGATTTAAGGCGATTGGCAAAAGCAGCAACAGCAATATAAGAATTTTTTTTTTTTTTATATACATCAAGTGGTTAGGTCTGGAATGCACTGCCTAAGAATGTGGTGGAAGCAGATTCAATCGTGGCTTTCAAAAGGGAATTGGATAATTATGAGAAAAAAATCTGCAGGGCCACAGGGAAAAGACGGGGGAGTGGGACTAGTTGAGTAGCTCTTAGAGCGCTGGCATAGACGCAACAGGCCGACTGGCCTCCTTCTGTGGCATAACCATTCTATGATTCTACAAGTCAGAGGAACTTGATAAGTCTGATAAGAGTGCTGCAGCCTATTCTGGTTAATGAAATACAATAGCTACTAAAGGGAGCATTGATAGCGGCCAAGGGGCTAACCTTTCGTGTCTCAGAATTGAGCTATAAAGATAGATTTGGGCTTTATAATCTCAAAGGGAGGCATCAAGAGGTGATCTTATTGAGTATATAAGACAATTAAGGGAAGAAGAAAGGTAAATTCAGAATAAATTAAAACAGACTGGGACAAGGGAACACATTCAAATTTGTAAGAGGCAAATTTATCACTGATTTCAGGAAGTAATTGTCATGCAGTACAAGGATCAAAGAATGGACTCGACTTCAAGCGACAGCAACCTCTGGAAACTTTTAAGAAACAATTGGATGCTGAAATTGAGTGACAGAATTTTTCTGGACAGACTAATTCATATGGACCATAAAGCCTTCCTCATTCATAATTATGTTATGACTCTAATGCCCTCTCCCAAGTGTTTGAGCTAATGCAAAGCCTAAGTGTACATCTGCTCCATTTCTAGAAACAAGACGAGTTGGATTCCAAGTGCTCTCTGCATGGAGTTTCAAATGCAGACAAAGCATTTTCAAAGAGAATTTTCCAGCAAGTTAGCTTGGAATAGATTTTGCACCTCTAAAAATCAAACACTGGGAGATAGTCACTGGAAAGGACCTTTTGCAAAATGTTCCATTCTTGGAGCTATGTGTTGGCATACTGAGGACAATACTGAATGAAATAAATCTTCCGACCAACAGAAAACCAGCAGCTCATTTTACATACTGACCAAGACAAATAAAATGTGTGAACCCAGAAGACAATTATACAGCAGTTTAAAACATTTCATAAAATTTTGAAGGTAGACTTTACAGAAGACTAGAGACAACTTTGAATACAACTAAAATCTCAAAAGTCATGCCCACATGGCAGCAGAGTGACACAAGTTGTTACTGAGAATAACCCTTTGGTTCCCAATGGCATAACTTTCCATTTGTAGGAGATAGTTGAATGAGTAATTTAGGTCATGCAGAGATTTTTTGTTTTAAACAACAAAATGATAGAATCCGTAGAAAAGTTAAACTTCAGTAGTCTCAACCGATAGTCAGTCAATCACATCTTTAGGAAGAAACAGTCTCATTAAAAACTAAAATCAGCACCACTTAACCACATATGAAAGACATAACAGGCATTTGGATTCTAACTTGATCAGTATAAAAGTTATATACTGGAATATCTCATTTTTTTTGAAAAAAAACTTTAAATTCAGAAAGGGTTCAATTTAGCTACAGAACTGTTACTTGAATTATATTCAACCTAAAAATGCAGGGGGCTTGAGGGGGCTTTTTCCCCCAAAAAGAGTCGATCCATGATATTACAGCATTAGCAGGCAGAAAGAATGAGTAGCATATTTTTTCTATTGCTGTTCTACTGTAAAAAAACAATCAAAATACTGGAAATGTATTACATTATATTTACCCCCTGTGCATGCAGATAGTCCATAGTGTTTGTTATGGTGTACAGTACAGCACTGGCTTCGCGCTCAGAGAAGAACTTTTGCCTGAGAATCTTGTCCAGCAATTCTCCCCCTTTCATGAGTTCTGTCACTAGATACACAAATTTACCATCATGATAAACCTGTAGAAATGACATGAGATCTATAATCAATAAAGAGCTAGTGACCATTTACAGAATGAACATCCCTTCCACACTTATTTTTTATTTTTTTTAAACAGCACTGGATATGAAAAATTGTTTAAATCATTGTTACTGGACAATAATAATGTGCATTACAATGCTATAAAATAGCAGAATATACAAGAGTAACCTACAGAATTAAGAAGACAATATGACTGTAATGAAAATCTGTACTTACATCTTTCAAGGTAATGATATTGGGATGCTGCCCATAGCGAAGCAGAATGTCAATCTCCTCAGAAGGATCTCTCTTGCTTTTATCAATTATCTAAAAAACAAAAAAGATTGCTTTGTGCAGGAAAGCACAACTGTGCATACATCAACACCCACTATATTAAGTGAACATCAAACTGCCGTATACGATTATGCAAGTGCTTTCTGATGTCTGCTTTACCAGTTAAATACCAATTTATAACAATTTCCAGATTTGATTTGCCCAAAATTGCTTTGGATTCACTTGCCAGAAGTGATCTTTGAGTGTTACAAAATTTGCGTTTAAATGTATACAAATACTTAATCTATAAATGCCACAGTGAAACAGTAATTGCATGATTGGAGCTATATTGAATAAAGCCAAAGCAAAATTAACAGCAGCAACATACCAGGCTTCCCCTTCCCTATACCTGATAACTCGACCACATAGCCAACTGGAACGTGACACTGCTTGCACTTTAAGTATTCTTTAGAAGAACGGGAATGCAATATGTCTTGTGTGAACTTGGGATAAGGTTCCACAGTGAAACATGAAGATTAGCTAGTTCTTATACATACTGATTTTCTAGAGATTTCTATTATTCTACTGAGTAAAGTCATGCACAATTCTGACTCATCACCACTGGACCAAAATCATGAAAATGCCCAGCTGTCACCTAGGGAGCACAATCACCACAGGACTACAGCAGTTCAAGGAGAAAGCCCACCACCTGCTCAAGGCAACGAGGGATAATCAATAAATGTCACTCATCTCAAGAATGAAAAAAATTGAATGTTATAAATCCTTCAGAAAAAGATGTGGCAGCACTTTGGGACAGAGACGAGAATATTAAGAAATAATTTTAAACAATGGCAGAGGAGGAATAAAAGATTTATGAAATGGACACAACTGTAAAACACAAGTCAGAAATTATTTCAGTACAATAAGAGGGCAATCACTAAATAGTCCATACTCGTCACTGATTCCATTCCTACCCTGCCCATCATTTCAGGCCATAACAGATAGTTTATAGCCTTAGCATCCTATTTGACCACGACTTGAGTTTCCCACTCCATATTCTCTCCATCACAAGGCCTGTCTACTCCCACCTCTGACCCAACCTCAGCCCATTTGCTAACGAAACCCTTATTCATACCATTGTTACTTCTGATTTGACTATTCCAGTGCTGTCCTGGCTAGAATTGAAAATTTTCAGCCTTCATAAACTTATCCAAAACTTTACACTCAAACTGAAAGCGGTTTTCCTATCTTCGCAGTTGTGTTCAGAAACAGACATCTAAAACAAGATTCACTTCAAAAGGTACTCTTCAGTCTGCAGCAATTACTATTGGAATCACCCTAAGTCACACATGACTTGTTCTGTAAAAATAGTAAATGCATGAAAGGAGGTGCCTACCTTGACAGCATAATCCATGTTAGAAGATTTGTTTACACATCGCTTGCAGATTGAGTAAGAACCCACGCCAATGTCCTCTTTCAGGTCATAATTGTCTACAAACTGAATACTGGTTCTGTGCAACTGCAAAAGAAGTTTGAAGTCAGTCACCAAACTTACATCAGCAAATTCTGCTTTCTGCTTAGTGAAGTAAAACGGTCATGAAAGTTTAGATAATTTGTAAAAACTCTGAACAGGAACCACGCATTATTTAGTTCATTTTACCATGGGTTAGTTGGAAAAGCAACATTATCATAACAGTGTGCTTAATCTCTTTAGCCTTATGCCATCTTCCACATATTCTCTTCACTGACTCTGGCCCTGTGAGAACCCTGCATTTGTCAGTCAGTTTCCCTTACTTACCTCTAATTTATATTTAAAAAAAGAAATATTATACATAAATGCAAGTTGTTGCTGCAACAAATGATAAAAACATAGGCGAAGAGGATTGCAACAGCCTAAAGAACACAGGAACAGGAGTAGGTCAACCAGTCCCTCTAGCCTCTACAGCCAATTAGATAATGACCAATCTGTATCTCAACTCCATCTACCTACTTTAGCTCTGTAACCCTTAATACCCTTTACTAACAAAAAATAAATGATAAGGTACAATCAGAACAGTTCTAATGAAAGGTCATCGACCTGAAATGTTAACGCTGTTTTTCTCTCGACAGATGCTGCCAGACCCGCTAAGTATTTCCAGCATCCACAGTATTTTGCTTTTGTTTGGGTTAACTGAAGCGGTCTAGATTAATAGATAATGGATGAGACACCAAATTATGCAAGTTTCATTTTACTGTTTGGCAAGATGAATGGATTTTAAAATTGTTTATCATCAAGTCCAGACATTCAAGGTGTGTGCATCCTCACCGCTTTCATATTTCATCTACTCTCCTTTCTCTACTTTCCTGACACAAGAGTTAACAGTACAGGTGTGGAATGTGAGGAGAGGCAGAATGGGACAGATTGGAGAAGAGATATAAAGGGATGAAGGAGAGGAAGAATGCAACCAGTTACAGGAGAAGTGGATTGGGACATGAGAAGTACAATGCGACCTGTTAGGGGAGAGGCGGAATAGGACCAGTCAGAAGTGAAAGTGGAGTGGGACCTTTGAGAGGGGGTGATTAGGACCAGTGGAAGAGGAGAAATGTTCCCTCTAAGGTGTGCGCTTGCGGCTGCTGTGCAATCTGGAATGTCTCGCACATTGAAATAAACAAGCCATTCACAATTTCGTGAAAGTTCAGTGACTTTTAAAATATAAGCTGCCCATGGACAACAATATTGCTTAAAGGGTTTGTAGTCCACCCAGTAAAAAGAAAATTTAGAACATTTACCATAGGTCCATTTAAAAAAGACTGAAAATTCCCATTTACAAGTAACTTACAAGGACTTGGTCATTACATTTTGTTGAAATTGTAATCCTAATCAAGTTTAAATGGTATTGGTATTGATTTTTTTAAAAAAAAAATCAAGCCATAAAAGTGAATTGAAAACAATCTTCATCGTTTTCTGGCTTACAGGCTATACTGTGCCCTCGTATTTACTCTGCCTTGAAGGGTTACATCAGCAGACTCTGACTTAGGCTATAAAAACAGATTAAATAGTCAATGGATAAGTGAACAGAAGGCATGCTAGATTTACAGGTGCTACATGTTCCCTGGTTAACCTCTATGGTTAGCTGCTAACACCCAGATTTTCTCTCTGGTCCATCTTTCTCTGATGGCTTCAGAGCAATTACCTTGTTTTTTTGAAGCAGAGAAATAATTTTTAAATGACAAATGGAAATTTTAAAAAGCCAAACAGAAGGCACAGCCAATCAAACATTGTTACAACTGAGGCAGAAGGAGTGCATAGTCTTTTCTCATTCCACTTCTCCACAGGTCACCACAATGTTTTTAAAAATGTTTACCCAGTTACCGATGCGGTCAATCATATACTCTACCCCTTTATCCCAGAATAAAATACACCAACCAGGTTTCTTTAATAAACAAAAAAAAAAAACATTATAAAACAAGACTTAACCAGTAAAAAAGTAAAGCATCAACAGATTGAAACATGAAAGTTCCCTTTTTAAAAACACACACGCACACAGAGGTTAACTGAAATTAGAGATTTGCTCTTTAGAGCTCTGTTACAAAAATAAAAATACTTTGGCCAAATACTTGCTAATTCTTATAGAAAAAATGTGGAAAGATGTCAGGTGTCCCTTTATTCTGGCGTCCCAAATACGTGTAGACAGCTGTCACTGGGATCATACTAAAACCATTCTTTCCAGGTGACGTTGAAGATCAGTTTGGCAGGCTTTCCAGGAGAAATGCAGCATCAGGGCTTTCTGGTAGGCCTTTCAGGAGGAATGCAGCACCAATTTCTCTATTTCTTACACTCGCTTCTAAGAGCTTCTCAAAGTGATGGGACAAGCAGGGAAAACTGTTACGATAGGCTGAGAGGATGGTGGGAAGGGGTTTGGGGGTGAAAGATCAGGACCGGCAAAAAGGTTTTGTAGGTGGGGAGAGGGAAATAAATATCTTGGTTGGTCATTGGGGGTGTGGAAGAGGGGCTTCGATCTTTAATTATTTAAATTTAAATTCAACGTGCAGTACTCTATAAAAATTTAAATTACCTGTCAGGGCTTGAAGCCCTTTAAAAATGGCACCGGCGTCTGCGTGGTGGTGTCAGACGCCGTTGCCAAGGACGAAGCGCCCACCCCCTCCATGTTACTGAGCCGCCGCACAAAGTATCGCGGCAGTTCCACGGCGCATGTCTCGTGCATGTGCCACGCACTTTTAGAAGCTCACCGCTGGTAAAATTCAGCCCAATATCTCTAGAGTCAAGACTCCTGACCCTCCATAAATCTTGACCTGTCACTTCTCTAAAAACATCTTTCCCAGGTCAAAAAGTCCCCACTGTGTACTTAACTAAAGACAGGTGACTTCCAGTAAGGGTTATTTACAAACCAAGTCCAAAAAACCTTCCGATGGCCTCTTTTTCAAAACAAAATCCAGCATCTATGGAATCCTTTTCGGTTTTAAAACACAAGTCCTCAAAATTTAACAAAAAATGGAAGTACTTTCGTAACACTTCTATCCTTGGAGGAATGAAACGCCATTTTTAAATGTGTTTCATTACAAGGAGTGGAGAAAATAAACTAGAAAATGAAAAATATTAAAACAGATTTACACATTCATTCTCATTCACTCTTTACCCGTAGCTAACAGTTCTGCTTTGTACCACTAAAATAAAAGCAAAATACTGCAGATGCTGGAAATCTGAAACAAAAACAAGAAATGCTGGAATCACTCAGCAGGTCTGGCAGCATCTGTGGAAAGAGAAGCAGAGTTAACGTTTCGGGTCAGTGACTCTTCTTCGGAACTGACAAATATTAGAAAAGTCACAGATTATAAACAAGTGAGGTGGGGGTGGGGCAAGAGATAACAAAGGAGAAGGTGCAGATTGGACCAGGCCACATAGCTGACCAAAAGGTCACGGAGCAAAGGCAAACAATATGTTGATGGTGTGTTGAAAGACAAAGCATTAGTACAGATTAGGTGTGAATACACTGAATATTGAACAGCAGCAAGTGCAAACCTGAAGAAAAACGACCTGAAAAAAACAGTGGGTAAGCAAACTGAACAAACTAAAATGAAATGAAATAAATGCAAAAAACAAATTGTAAAAAATGTAAAAAGGAATGTAAAAAAAAAAGAAAAAATAACTAAAAATGAAAGTAAAATGGGGGGCAGTCATGCTCTGAAATTATTGAACTCAATGTTCAGTCCGGCACGCTGTAGTGTGCCTAACCGGTAGATGAGATGCTGTTCCTCGAGCTTGCGTTGATGTTCACTGGAACACTGCAGCAATCCCAGGACAGAGATGTGAGCATGAGAGCAGGGGGGAGTGTTGAAATGGCAAGCAACCGGAAGCTCAGGGTCCTGCTTGCGGACTGAGCGGAGATGTTCCGCAAAGCGGTCACCCAGTCTGCGCTTGGTCTCCCCAATGTAGAGGAGACCACACTGTGAGCAGCGAATACAGTATACTACATTGAAAGAAGTACAAGTAAATCGCTGCTTCACCTGAAAGGAGTGTTTGGGGCCTGGGATAGTGAGGAGAGGGGAGGTAAATGGGCAGGTATTACACCTCCTGCGATTGCAGGGGAAGGTGCCCTGGGACGGGGACGAGGTGGTGGGGGTAATGGAGGAGTGGACCAGGGTGTCGCAGAGGGAACGATCCCTTCGGAATGCTGACAGGGGAAGGGAGGGGAAGATGCGACTGGTAGTGGCATCACGCTGGAGGTGGCGGAAATGGCGGAAGATGATCCTTTGGATATGGAGGCTGGTGGGATGAAAAGTGAGGACAAGGGGAACCCTGTCACGGTTCTGGGAGGGAGGGGAAGGGGTGAGGGTAGAGGTGCGGGGAATGGGTCGGACACGGTTGAGGGCCCTGTCAACCACAGTGGGGGGAAATCCTCGGTTGAGGAAAAAGGAGGTCATATCAGAAGCACAGTCATGGAAGGTAGCTTCATCAGAGCAGATGCGTCGGAGACGGAGAAACTGGGAGAATGGAATGGAGTCCTTACAGGAGGTAGGGTGTGAAGAAGTGTAGTCGAGGTAGCTGTGGGAGTCAGTGGGCTTATAATGGATATTGGTAGACAACCTATCCCCAGAGATGGAGACAGAGAAGTCGAGGAAGGGAAGGGAAGTGTCAGAGATGGACCATGTAAAGGTGAGAGAAGGGTGGAAACTGGAAGCAAAGTTGATAAAGTTTTCTAGTTCGGGGCGGGAGCAGGAAACTGCACCCTTGAGGCACTCCGTTCTCTCAGGTCTAACCCCGACGTGGTCATCAAACCTGCAGACAAGGGTGGTGCTGTTGTTGTATGGCGTACCGACCTCTACCTTGCAGAAGCTCAACGCCAACTCACAGACACCTCTTCCTACCTCCCTCTGGACCATGACCCCACCACCGAACATCAAGCCACCGTCCAAAGGACTGTCACTGACCTCATCTCCTCTGGAGATCTTCCCTCTACGGCTTCCAACCTCATAGTCCCACAACCCCGGACAGCCCGCTTCTACCTCCTTCCCAAAATCCACAAACGGGACTGTCCCGGCAGACCCATTGTGTCAGCCTGCTCCTGCCCCACTGAACTTATTTCTTCCTATCTAGACTCTACCTTTTCTCCGCTGGTCCAGTCTCTTCCCACCTACATCCGTGACTCTTCTGACGCCCTACGTCATTTTGACAATTTCCAGTTTCCTGGTCCCAACCGCCTCCTCTTCACTATGGACGTCCAATCGCTCTACACCTCCATCCCCCACCAGGATGGTTTGAGGGCTCTCCGCTTCTTCCTGGAACAGAGGCCCAACCAGTCCCCATCCACCACCACCCTCCTCCGCCTGGCTGAACTTGTTCTCACATTGAACAACTTCTCCTTCAACTCCATGCACTTCCTTCAAGTAAAAGGTGTCGCTATGGGTACCCGCATGGGTCCTAGTTATGCCTGTCTTTTTGTGGGATATGTCCAGCATTCTTTGTTCCAGTCCTACTCAGGCCCCCTCCCCCAACTCTTTTTCCGGTACATTGATGACTGTATCGGTGCAGTTTCCTGCTCCCGCCCCGAACTAGAAAACTTTATCAACTTTGCTTCCAATTTCCACCCTTCTCTCACCTTTACATGGTCCATCTCTGACACTTCCCTTCCCTTCCTCGACTTCTCTGTCTCCATCTCTGGGGATAGGTTGTCTACCAATATCCATTATAAGCCCACTGACTCCCACAGCTACCTCGACTACACTTCTTCACACCCTACCTCCTGTAAGGACTCCATTCCATTCTCCCAGTTTCTCCGTCTCCGACGCATCTGCTCTGATGAAGCTACCTTCCATGACGGTGCTTCTGATATGACCTCCTTTTTCCTCAACCGAGGATTTCCCCCCACTGTGGTTGACAGGGCCCTCAACCGTGTCCGACCCATTCCCCGCACCTCTACCCTCACCCCTTCCCCTCCCTCCCAGAACCGTGACAGGGTTCCCCTTGTCCTCACTTTTCATCCCACCAGCCTCCATATCCAAAGGATCATCTTCCGCCATTTCCGCCACCTCCAGCGTGATGCCACTACGAGTCGCATCTTCCCCTCCCTTCCCCTGTCAGCATTCCGAAGGGATCGTTCCCTCTGCGACACCCTGGTCCACTCCTCCATTACCCCCACCACCTCATCCCCGTCCCAGGGCACCTTCCCCTGCAATCGCAGGAGGTGTAATACCTGCCCATTTACCTCCCCTCTCCTCACTATCCCAGGCCCCAAACACTCCTTTCAGGTGAAGCAGCGATTTACTTGTACTTCTTTCAATGTAGTATACTGTATTCGCTGCTCACAGTGTGGTCTCCTCTACATTGGGGAGACCAAGCGCAGACTGGGTGACCGCTTTGCGGAACATCTCCGCTCAGTCCGCAAGCAGGACCCTGAGCTTCCGGTTGCTTGCCATTTCAACACTCCCCCCTGCTCTCATGCTCACATCTCTGTCCTGGGATTGCTGTAGTGTTCAAGTGAACATCAACGCAAGCTCGAGGAACAGCATCTCATCTACCGATTAGGCACACTACAGCCTGCCGGACTGAACATTGAGTTCAATAATTTCAGAGCATGACAGCCCCCCATTTTACTTTCATTTTTAGTTATTTTTTCTTCCTTTTTTTTTACATTCCTTTTTACATTTTTTACAATTTTTTTTGCATTTATTTCATTTCATCTTAGTTTGTTCAGTTTGCTTACCCACTGTTTTTTTCAGGTTGTTTTTCTTCAGGTTTGCACTTGCTGCTGTTCAATATTCAGTGTATTCACACCTAATCTGTACTAATGCTTTGTCTTTCAACACACCATCAACATATTGTTTGCCTTTGCTCCGTGACCTTTTGGTCAGCTATGTGGCCTGGTCCAATCTGCACCTTCTCCTTTGTTATCTCTTGCCCCACCCCCACCTCACTTGTTTATAATCTGTGACTTTTCTAATATTTGTCAGTTCCGAAGAAGGGTCACTGACCCGAAACGTTAACTCTGCTTCTCTTTCCACAGATGCTGCCAGACCTGCTGAGTGATTCCAGCATTTCTTGTTTTTGTTTCTGCTTTGTACCATCTTTGCACTCAGATAACTCAAAGCAAAGTTAAATCCTAGATGAAGCATCTACAATTACATTATTTTTTCCCCGCAATGTGGACAATCTTTAAGTGATAAGGGTGCAATAATAAACTCCATCGGAATAGTCTGGCATTCTGGTTTTTGAATTTTTCCACAAAGGCTAGGGGGTTATGATCAGTATGTACCAGTGTCTCTCTAATCGCGGCGGACATAAACCTCAAAACGATTAAGTGCTAGTAATAAGCCTAGGGTTTCTTTTTGCACTGTTGAATATCTTTTTTGTTGTCGATTTAGCTTTTTGGAAAAGTATCCTACTGGCCTTTCTATACCTAATTCATCATCTTGTAACAGGACTGCATGACCCCAGGTCACTAGCATCAATTGCTACCCTGAAGGGCTTAGTGAAACTTGGAGCAGCCAACACTGGTTCATTAATCAAAATGGCTTTCAGTTTCTCAAAAGATGCTTGACACCCCCCTGACCACACTACCTTGGTTTTCATTTCATGTAGCAAATCTGTCAGTGGAGCAGCTATAGTACTAAAATTTGGTATAAACTTGCAGTAGAAACCACACATCCCCCAAAACCTCCTGATTTCTCACTTAATCTTAGGGGTAGGGAACTCCACCAATGTTTGTACTTTTACTGTTCTTGGCAACACTTGTCCTCGCCCTACTCTCTGGCCGAGGTAAGTTACCCTTGCTTTTGCAAAGACACTTTTGGCAAGGTTTATTACTAAATCAGCCAACTGTAATTTTCTAAACACAGCCTCTAGTTGTTCCAAGTAGTCCTTGCAAGTGTCACTGTATACCAGCACATCAGGGTAAACCACAGTTAGGAACACTGGCTACCACTTGGTTCATTAGTCTCTGTAAAGTTGCTGGGGCATTTTTTTTTTTTTAGCCCAAATGGCATCACTTGGCGTTAGAAAAGATCGTCTGGTGTGACAAAGGCCGATATTTCCTTGGCTCGGCGTGTTAAAGGAACCGCCAGTATCCTTTTAACAAATCTATTTTTGTAAGAAACATGGCACTGCCCACTCTGTCAACAGTCTTCCAAGCAAGGAATTGGGTAGTAGTCTGCCTTTGTTACTGCATTAACCTTTCTGTAGTCCATTCAAAATCTAGTTGAACCATCAGGTTCAGGCTCCAACACCATTGGGGAAATCCAGCTGCTTTGACTGGATTCAACTGGGTGATTTACCAGCATGTATTGGATTTCTGCTTTTACCTGGGCCTGTTTCTCAGGACTTAAGCAATAAGATTGCTGTTTTAGAAGAAAGGATTCCCCTACATCCACATCATGTATAGCTAAAGTTGTACATCCTGGCTTGTCCCTACAGTCTCCTTTAACTGCCGTGAGTAGCCTAGTTAGGTCTTCTCATTGTTCTGCATCTAAATATGAAAGCATAGTGCCCAATCTCCCTAACCATTCAGTATTAGCTAACCGGATAGGTGGTTGTTCAATTTGAGAATTATCTAGGACTCCTTCTGCTTCATCCTCACTATACCTTTCATCCTTTCTGTCCCTACTACCTGACATACCTGTGCTTGCTTATCCTCCTCCCGGAGATGATACTGTTTCAACATATTGATCTAACACAGTCTATTCTTTTTCTGGCGATCTGGGGTGTCGATCAAATAATTTACTTTACCAATTCGCTTGACCGCTTTATATGGACCACAACCGTGCTTTCAGCAGTTCACCCTGTAAAGGCAGTAATACTGACACCTCATTCCCTGGTTGAAATGTTCGGGTCTTGGCATGCTTGTCTGCCCATTACATGGTTGTTTGGAAAACTTTAAACTGTTCCTGAGCCAATTTGCAGGCTCTTGTGATCCGCTCCCGGAACACAGATACATAATCTAGCACAGAAGATTTGTGTGTGTTCCAAAATCTTTTCTTTAATCAGTTTTAGAGGACCTCTTATGTCCATAAACTAATTCAGAAGGACTAAAACCGGTAGACTCATTAGGTGAATCCCTTATAGCAAACAGAAGAAATTCTAGCCCTTTATCCTGATCATGGGGATATTCATGACCGTATGCCCTGATGGTATCTTTCTAAAGCTCCCTGTATCTGTGGGTGGTATGCTGAAGATTTCAACTGTGCTATACCCAAATTACCCATAACCTACTGAAAAATTTTAGACATAAAACTGGAACCTTGATCCAACTGAAGCTCAATCGGTAATCCATATTTAGTGAAGAACTGGGTTAACATCTCTACCACTACCTTAGCAGAAATTGGGACCCGAGTAGCCATATCCATGACAGTGAGTATATATTGGTGTCCCACTTTTGTTTTCAGTAAAGGTCCTACACAGTCTACTTACACCTTCTACTAAATGGTTCCCCAAAAACTGATTTGGGAATTAGAGGTGCCGGTTTTTTGGCAGGTTGTGGCATGTATGGCATGTTTTTACAAAACCGCATCACGTCTTTAGGAAGACCTGGCCTGTAAAATGTAGATTTATACATGATTGGGACTTCCGGACTCCACATCGCGCCATAGGAATTTCATGCACTATTCTGAATATTTCCCGGCGATACTTGGGCAGTTCCACTATCTGGTGATCTTCATCCGCAGGTCTGTGAAGAGGTCTCCACTTCCTCATCAGAACCCTATTTTTAATATAGTAACTTCCTGGAACTCCCTTTGCCTCAGCTTCCATTAGAGCCGATTGTGCCACTTCATTTAAAGCTGGATCAGCTTGCTGAGCTTTGATCAGAGAAGATTTACTGAACATTCCCTTCGGATTATCCAAATCCCCAAAGAAAGTTTCAGATATTCAGCTGTCTGTCTGTGGTGCCAACTTTACCTCTGCCAATGGAACTTGTTTAGCCATTGCTTGGATTACTAAACATGAAGAAAAAAATTCCTGGAACCTTTTCCTGCAACTGTTATGTCTCTCTGACTTCACTTGGTCTTTCCATGACTACTGGAGAAGTTACTACCTTTGCTCCCGCCAAATAATTCCTCAGGAGTAAGTCAACTCCATCTACTGGCAAACTATGGACAACTCCTACAGTTAACGTTCCAGACATTAGGTCACACTCTAGGTGCACCCGATACAAAGGTATGGGTATATACACCCCGCCGATACCATTCGCTAAAATCTTGGCATTCAATGTGCTCTGGTGGAAAAGTTATGCTTCCCCCACCGCACCCCCCAGTTTGAGTTGCTCCTGTATCCCCAAGTGTAGCTATAGGTTTACCTGCCTCACTTGAGGAATAAGGAGTTATTTCTCAGTTTGACAAGAATTCCTTATAACCTTCAGGTACCTTGTTCACGTCCCCCACACTCTGTGGTTTTTGTATTTGGCCTTACAGCTACAGTCAGAGCTACAATCTGGTACGTAATACTCTTGGTCAGAGTCCCTTTCTCAGCATTGGCCTTGCGTACCCCAATAAGTCCCATGGGTTTACCCCGCAACTTCCAGCATTCTGCTCGAAGATGTCTCACCTTGTGACAATGGTTACACTTAGGCTTGCGGATCTCACTTCCACCCTCAGCATCTTCCTTTCTGGCTGAGCAGGAGATTCCGGAGTGCTCCCAGCTGTCCCTTCCTGTCCCAGCTACGTGTCTTTCTTTCACCCTCCCACCTTCTATCCTTCTCGGGTTTGTGGAGGTGACGGACAAAGGCTTGTAAACAAACTTGTAATCATCAGCGATTTACGCTGTCTGTCTGCTGAAACTTAGTGCTAACGGAGGGGGTGAATTTTTAAATTCTTCCAGGAGAATTAATTCCCTTAGGGCCTCATATGTGGCCTTTACTTTTAGTGCCCACATCCAACGTTCAAAATTAATTTGTTTTACCCTCTCAAATTCTATACAAGTTTGCCCAGACTGTCTCTGGAGGATCTGAAATTTCTTCTGGTATGCTTCAGGGACCGCGCATAAGCAGCAAGAATAGCATTTTCTGCCACCTCAATCTGCAAAAGCCTCCTCAGAAATCATGGCATAAAGCTCGAGCTTTGCCCATCAACCTTTGCATAAGCAGTGTCCAGCTTTGCTTTGATCACTTCATTTATCTGGCTATCCTTTCAAAAGAAATGAAAAATGCCTCTACGTCCCTTTCCTCAAACCTCAGGAGCACTTGTATAAATTTAAACAGCTCTCCACTGGGCCCTGGGCTGGAATCAGATCTTTCCTCACAAGAACTTTCACTAGAGTCAAGGCCACCCTTTTGTCTTAGTTCCATCTTTTTTAAATTCGAATTCTCTTCCTTCTCTTTTGCTTTGAAATTGTAGTTCAAGTTTCTTCATCTCTTTTTCCTGTTCAAGCTCAAGCTGCTACATCTGTAACTGAGTTTTGACTAATTTAACTGCACTACCATCTGGTTCTCCTTTTTCTTCTTCCAATTTCAAATGGTGTGCTATTTCTTCAATTATGTCTGCTTTCTTAGCCCCTGGTTTTAACCCCAACACCAACAATTTTGCCAAATCCTTTAGCCTAGCCTTGGTTAAATTTATCAAATCACTCAGGTCGTAGCAACTGACAAAGACATTCTAGTAGTGTAAACTTTACTCTAATGCACAAGGAACCTGCTTTTTTTTTTTACTTTTCCTCTTTTTAATTTTTTTATTACCCTACTTACAATTGTACGTCATCGGCGTTGGGTTTCCCACATAGAGGCCCCAATTAAGTGTTATGACCGAGGCAGGAGGAGTGCACGGTTTTTTCTTGTTCCACTTCTTCACAAGTCACCACATATACTTTCTAAAATGTGTTCCAGTTACCGATGCAGTCAATCATATACTCTACCCTTTATCCCAGAATAAAATACACCAATCAGGTTTCTTTAATAAACAAAATTATCAGTTTATTATAAATCAAGACTTAACCAGTAATAAAGCAAAGCAGCAACACAGACTGAAACATGAAAGCTCCCTTTTTACACACGTAAGTTAACCGAGAGATTTTCTCTTTAGAGAGCTATCACAAAAAAAAAAACACAAAATACTTTGGCCAAATGCTTACTAATTCTCAAAGAAAAAAAATGTGGAAAGATGCCAGTTGTCCCTTTATTCTGGCATCCCAATACGCGTAGACAGCTATCACCGGGATCTTTCTAGAACAGTTCTTTTCAGGCAATATTGAAGATCAGTTTGGCAGGCTTTCCAGGAGAAATGCGGCAACAGGGTTTTCTGGCAGGTCTTTCAGGAGGAATGCAGCCTCAATTTCTCTATTTCTTACACCCACTTCTACTGCTTCTCAAAGTGATAGAAAAGCTGGAAGGCTTTTCAAAGAGATGGGAAAAGCCGAGCTGGGGTATTTGCCTTAGTAGGTTGATTTTTTTTTTTTAGTCCTCTCAAAACAACTGTCCACACCTTAACACACTGCCCAAAGCAAAACCAAAACAATCTCAAGAGTCAAGCCTCCTGACCTCTATAAATCTTGACCCGTCACTTCTCAGTAAACATCTTTCCCAGGTCAAAAAGTCCCCGCTGGGTACTTACCAGAAGACAGGTGACTTCCAGTAAAAGGCTGTTTACAAACCAAGTACAAAAAGACCTTCAGATGAATTCTTTTAAAAAACAAAGTCCAGCATCTATGGAATCTTCAGTTTTAAAACACAAATCCTCAAAATTTAACAAAAAATGGAAGTACTTTCGCAACATACATATAACTTAAATCTCAGTTACCTGATCGGACATGGCATTTATACTCTGCAGCTAATAGAGGGGAGATTTATCAGAATGGCTCGAGGGATGGAGGATTTTAGTTACAAGGTTAGGGTGGAAAAGCTGGGTTTGTTCTCCTTAGAACAAGGGAGATTTAATAGAAGTGTACAAGATTGAGAGAGGCTTAGATAAGTTAGACATGGAAAAACCGTTACCATTAACAAATGGTACTCAGACTAGGGGACACAGATTGAATGTTTTGGGCAAAAGATGAAGAGGGAATATGAGGAAGCATTTTTTTTTTTACGCAGCAGGTGGTAAGGACCTGGAACCCGCTGCCCACAATGGTGGTGGAAGCAGAGACGATCACTGACTTCAAGAGGAAGTTGGATATCCACCTGACAGAAAGAGACTTGCAGGGCTATATGGATCGAGCCAAGGAGTCGGACTGACTGCATAGCTCCGTGGAGAGCCAGGATTGACTTGATGGGCCGAATAGGCCCGATGGGCCAAATGGCCTCCTTGTGTGTCATAAATGACTCTGACTCGAATATATCAAAACAAGCTGGCCATTATCTGTGATTGAATTGTTTTTGGCACTGCATTTGCACCATGATACAGAGAAGCCAATAATACAATACAAAATAAAACAAATTATTATATATTTATTATAAAGTAATTCCCAAAGAATCAGATGTGGAGCAACAATTAGGGCTGAAATGGGATTTATGGTCTCATTCGCCAATATTCATGCAAGTGTAAGTGCAATTTAGGATATAAGCTTTCAATGAACCATTGGTGGAAAACTTTGATTTAACATATATTCATTTGTTTTCTTACCTGTATAACTGGATGTGCAGATGTTTGCATGGCCTGGGGTTCTTCCTCTGAGGTAATAGCCACAAAACTGAATCCACGAAAGAGCTGATGAGCATTGGCACTGGGTGGAATACCAGGGGAATCTAACCACCACATTACAATAGTCAATAAACTTCAAGTGGACCATTTTCATATCAATGCAACTACAATTGCATTTAAATCAATACACATTTCACACACTGCAGCTATTTATAGCACACATTGAGTGCATCTTCAAAAGGTGTGGATCTTTAATTGGAGGAGTTGGTCACCTCTTGCTGGTTGACTAACACACCCCGCCCACACCACATGCAAATCAAAACAGCTACTGGACAAAAAGTGACAGTAGGCTTTGCAGGCTTCAATCATGCTGTATGGAGTGTTCTTCAAAGCAGCAGTGTATCAGAAGTTGAATTGACAACTTGACATGTTGCTAAGGATTAGGTACTTAGATTTACAATTAATTTTCATAAAGTTACCTTTTGGTGTTTTTGCTGTAAACTCTGGATCAAAATAGAAAGTATCCTCTGGTCTACCAATTGCAGGTTTGAAAGGTGGCTGTATTTCTCTTCTGCACAATTTCTGAAATAAGCAGTAAATACATATTTATTTGCCAATATGAACTGTGCAAGGAGTAACTTTGCAGAAGAATGGAACTAAAAGAAAATTCCAAAGTTGGATT
This sequence comes from Heterodontus francisci, assembly GCF_036365525.1. Classification (NCBI taxonomy): domain Eukaryota; kingdom Metazoa; phylum Chordata; class Chondrichthyes; order Heterodontiformes; family Heterodontidae; genus Heterodontus; species Heterodontus francisci. Next base: position 31,382,114 of record NC_090380.1, on the reverse strand, counting down.
AATATTTAAGAGTTTGAAAAGGCTCCTTCCTAAAAGTCTTCTGTTACAGAACATAAAAAGGGAACACTGACAGCTCATTTTGAATATCAGAAAACCTCAATGCAATTCTGTACATGCATCTAAGATTTATTTTGGAAAAATGTAGTTGTGTATACAAAATAAATGATTTCATATTAAATTAGAAAAAAAAAATCATGTTTTAAAATCCTGCCCAAGAAATGTGGTTTGAAATATAATTGCCTAACAATACTTACATTCCAATCAATAGTGGAAAAGAAAGAATGTCTCTTAATTTCTTCAACACCATCTGGACCAGCTCCTGGCAATGTAATAAAACCGTGGGGTTTATTTGTGATCTTTTGCCTCACCAACCCAGCCACACCTCTCCATAGCATCTCCCCGACCCCATAACACCATACAGCCCCAATCATTCATGAGTATAATGGAGAACTTTCATTCTAAAAGTTAATGAGGAGGAAATAAAGGGCAATTTCTACTAGAATATTTTTCTTCCTTCCTCACGAATATTAAACATTAAGTCACACTAATGCCATCATGCACTGGCCCTTAATTAAGGAATCACTACTTGTCATGCCATTCTTGTTCAGTATCACATAGAAAGTATGACCATTAAAGGTGGTAACGTGCACTACATTAGCAGAGAGTCACTGACAAATTTTGCCAGCCAGAGCGTCTGAAAAACCTTCCATTTCTGAACACTAGTTAGCTGTATTCAAATCAGGCCAGTTACTTGAATGCAAGATCATTATGCTCAATGTCTACCCATCACAGATTATAGAATCTTAAAAACTTACAGCACAGAATAAGGCCATTCAGCTAGCTGCTCCTGTATTGGCTCTTTGAAAGAGCAGTCATGCTTAGTCCCACACTCCTGCTTTATATGTCTGTATTCCTGTAAGTTCCTCATCCTACTTAAAATATTTATGAATCAGTTTCCACGACCTTTCCAAGTAAAGTATTTAGATAGAATTAATGATAAGCTATTTCCATTGGCAGGAGGATTGGTAACCAGAGGACATGGATTTAAAATAATTGGCAAAAAAAGTCAGGGGAGAAAAGAATTTTTATTTACAGAGTGAGTTATGATCTGGAATACATTGCCTGAAAGGGTAGTGGAAGCATATTTAATAGTAAATTTCAAAAGGGATTTGGATCTCTACTTAAAATAAAATGTTGCAACAGAATGGGGAAAACAGCAGGGGATTGGGACTAACTGGTAACTTAGAGAGCCAACATAGGCATGATAGGTCAAATTGCCTCCTTCTGTGCTGTATAATTCTATGAAACACTTTTTAAAAAAAAAACTTTTCATCCAAGATCTTAATTTGCCCTACCCATATTATGAAAACTGTTTGGCTTTACATTGTTTGAGAAAAACAGTTGCACTGAAAAATATACATCAAAATATCACAGACTGCCTGCACAATGTTGAATTATCATGTGGTAATAGCATAAATACCTAGCCTGTTTCCAGGGTTGCGTTTGAAAAGCATTCGCAATAGACTTTGGGAGTCTGGACTTAAAAACTGTGGCATTCCCAATTTTGCTCTGCAAGAAAAAGTACAAACAGAAAGAAACTTTACTTTGCAGAAAATATTTTGAAGAACAATTTGGCATTAAAAAATACAGCATTTACTGAAACAAATATATTGAATTATTTACTACTTACTTCAGGATCATTGTCATAGTTTCCTTTCTGTCCTTTCCTTGAAAGGGCAAGGTGCCTGTAAGCATCTCAAACTAGAGAGAAAATGTACAAATCAGAATTTTACTCAAGCACCATTTCTGAAGAAATTGAAGGAGTTACAAATAAACCTGACACACTTGACCAACATTATATTTAAAGAGAAATATACTAGAAATGCAGCATAGTTTGACTGAAAGAATCACTGTCATGCTTATTCCAAGCATCTACTGTAGCATAGCTGCTTTTAATTACAAATCAATTTTTCCATAATTTTTTTTTACTGTTGTTAAACGAAGTACATTATCCAATCACAGAAAAATTCTAGCAAAGTACCAATAAAAAATCACCAGTCGTTGAAGCATTGAGCATTTAGAAAATTACACTCCTCAAGCAGGATCTTGTCAGACTAGCAAATTAGATACAAGTAATCGATGATTTGAATGATAGGACATAGCTCCTTTAAAATTCTCCTTTAGGTATACAATTCATTTAAAATAAACTTGTAGTTCATTATATCCCAAAGTAGCAGCCACTGGCACTAGCTAATAGGACTGGGCTAATGGAAGACATCCTGTATGAGTTAAATAAAAATAGTTCGATGCCATCCAAGCCCTTTTCACTGTCTTAAGTTCCCAAATAAAAAATCCATCTGCTTCCTGGAGACATAAATCAGAGATCATTTGCTATGATTTTCCAAGATCGAACTGGAGGAAAATAGTCAGATCTATTTCCTCCTACTGCTAAAGGAGGGCACACATAACTGGTGCATGGAAAAGGCAGATTTCTACTACCTTGTACTCTGAAATCCAAAATGAAGTACCAAATGGTTCATCGAAGTGCAGTAACCTTATCAACAAACAAGATCAAACACAAGAAAGTTCAACACCTTCACTGGAAGATGATGGCAGAAATATAGGAACATGGACAGCCTTTCCAGGTTAGAAATTACAGCTTGTAATACCATTTATGGGGATCAATACCTCAGAGAAGCATTACAGTCAAGGGAGATCTGCCTAAAACACAAGTGGAGAGCTCAAGTAGTCTTGGGACAGATAGTTTAAAACCGTTGTCAGTGTCCACTGGAATCTTCACTGTACTGAAGCATAGGATTGCGAGTTAGCCATTCATCCCCTCGAGCCTGATAAGCCCTTCTATTAGAACATGGCTGATCTGCATCACAACTCCATTTACCCCTTAATACCCGTATCAAAAATCTGTCAATCTTAATTTTGAAATTTTCTATTGACCAAGCCTCAGTTTTTTGGGGAAACGGCGTTCCATATTTCCACTAACCTTTGTGTGAAGCACTTCACATCACCCTGAGCAGCCTAGATTCAATGTTATTATGCCCCCTTGTTCTGGGCTCTCCCATCAGAGGAAATAGTTTCTCTCTATCTACCTTTAATCCTCTTAGACAAGTCAAGATGATCACCCCTAAATCTTCTATATTCAAGGGAATTACAAATATAGTCTATGCAACATGTCCTCATAACTTAACCCTTTAAACCCCAGTTTCATTCTAATGAATCCGAGCTGCAACCACTCCAAGGCTAATATTTCCTTCGTGAGGTGATGTGGTGGCCAGAATTAACGTAGCACCCAAGATGCAGTCAAACCAATGCTTTATATGGCAGCATAACTTCACTTTTGTATTCCAGTCCTTTTGAGATAAAGACTAATATTCCATTGGCCTTTCTAAAAAAATATTTTGTACCTCACCACTCATCTTTAGTGATTTCTTTACATCAACCCACAAACCTCTGCTCTTCTACAGTTCCTACTTTCTTACAATTTCTGATCTGTCTTCGAGTTCAAAGTGAATAGCCTCACACTTCCCCACACTGTACTCTATCGGTCACATTTTTGCCCACTCAGTTAAACATTTTGCAACTTTCTGCTCCTATCATCCAGACAGTCTGAGCAGTGAATGCTGCTAGTTCAGGTCCATATCTTGAGAATAGTAGGGGCATGATCAGCACCCTGAAAGCACTTGGTTATAAAATATACAATTTTGAAATCTGGCAAAGGTAAATGTCAAGGTCATACAAAAGCCAACCCAAAAATTTGATGCAGAAAATTAAAAAGAAACAATAGAAATGATACACAAACTTTTGAACAGAGGGGGAACTAAAGAAATAAATGTGTTCCAGAAAATAAGCTGTGTTGAGTACTTGTAACTGTAAACTAGGTTCCCCACCACTTTAAAAAAAAATGGAGTGAACCAAATGTACTCCATGCTTGAGAGAAAATAATTGAGTGAATAATTTACAAGAACATATTTCCATGCGACAAATAGAGTCTAATGTGGATGTGTTTTTAAAAAAAGCTTACCATTAGAACACCAAAAGACCACCAGTCAGCACTCTGAGTGTGACCCCTTCGGTTGACTACCTCTGGCGCCATGTACTCCACTGTACCACAAAAGGAATAAGCTTTCTTCTCATGATCAATAGACTCTTTGCTCAACCCAAAATCTAATGTTAAAAGAATTTGCTTTAGAATTCATGTTATTTCAATTACCTGAATCAGATAAATGCTTGCACAACTATTTTATGACTTCTGATGACCAAGGGAAGACTACTGAACCCACAAAGGTGAGTTTACACAGAAAAGTTAAAGAAAAATGAAAAAGGTAACCAGATGCTATAAATACAAGCAGACTCCCCTCTGTTATCTTTTTTTACTAAAAGCAATGGATTATAAACAAAAAATTAAATGGGCACATTTACATAAAGTCCAAGATTCAACATACTGACATGTAAAAAAATGACGATTACACTTTTGAGAAGGGGAGTTGGAAAGGGGGGTGGGGTTGAGGGAAAGAGGTTAAAGGGATGAGCACATCAGAGGAATAATTCTAAGTTTGATTTGGCTATTCCTTCAAAGTCTATTAGGAGATTTTAATTTGAAGTTCCCAAAATATATCATCCAGTTTACCTACAGAGCAAATTACACAATGGCCAAAGATGCTTATTACTCAAGTACACTACTAACAATCCTGAAAATTAATCCTTTAAGGATTGCAACAGCATTATCCCTAAAAGTGTGGAAACATTCTTCAGGGCAGAAACTCAGGTGGAGTAAGAATGCTAAGAAATGGCTCAGTGATGTAAATATTCAATATTTTCTTTAAATTCAAACTCAAGTCGTACTTTATAACCTTGCATTGTATAAACATTAGGCTATTTAGAACAAATATCAACTTACAAATGTGGATTATGCTTGTTATAAACGTCATGTTTTGTGATTTTCCAACAGTTTTTAAAATGGAAGTGCATTCACACAAATAAAAAGAAAAAACTCAGAGGAAAGGAGGTTACTACATTAATGCAGGTCGTTCTCTCAAAAGATTGTAAAGAATAAGCAATTTGTCAGCCCATTATAGCAATTGATAAACACCCACTGTTGGAAAATCTCTGATCCCTTTCGGGCAATAGGGAGATAAAAGAACGCTGTGAGACAGTCAGGCCTGATGAATGATGCAAGGTGAGAACTCTGTAGAATATTAGGAATTCGAAGTGAAAACAGGCGACCCACTGGCTAGGCTAAACACAACATGTTTTGTATTATTACAGTTGCCTAGCCCCCAAGTTCTGGAATTCGCTCCCTAAACCTGTCCACCTCATCCTTTAAGGCGCTCATTGATACAGATGACAACTTGTATTTACATAGCATTTTTAACACAGTAAAATGTCCCAAGGCACTGCACAGGAGATTTATCAAACAAAATTTGATACCAAGTCACATAAGGAGATATTGGGGCAGATGACCAAAGTTTGGTCACAGTTAAGTTTTAAGCAGTGTCTTACGAGGAAAGGAAGAGAGGTGGAAAGTTTTAAGGAGGGAATTCCAGAGCTTAAGGCCCCGAGTAGCTGAAAGCATGACCTCCAACTGCGGAATAATTAAAATCGGGCATGCTTAAAAAGGTGAACTGGAGGTGCATAGATATGAGAGTGGAAGGGTTGGAGGAGATTACAGAGATAGGGATAGGCAAGGGATTGCATGCATGTGTGCTTGAAAGCTTATCTTGGGGTCAAATATGATACCCAGGTTGCAAAGTCTGGTTAAGTTAGATAGTCGCCAAAGAAAGGGATGGAGTCAGTGGCTAGGGAATTGAATTTGCAGTAAGAATGGAACAGTTGCTTCAGACTTCCCAATATTTAATTGGCGGAAATTTCTGGTCATCCAGTACTGGATGTCAGATAAACAGTATTACAGTTTTAGAGATAATGGAGAAGTTGAACGAGGTGGTGGTGAGGTAGAGCTGGGGATCGTCATGTGGAAACTGACATTTTGAATGATGCCATTGAGGGGGGCTGCACATAGATGAAAAATAGGTGAGGGCCAAGGACAGAACCTTGGAGGATACCAGAGGCAATGGTGTGTGATTGGGAAGAGAAGCCATTGCAGGCGATTCCCTGATTACGATTAGATAGATAAGAATGGAACCAGGTGAGAGCAGTTCCACCCAGCTGGACAAAGAGGCACTGGTGGATGAAGGTCCAGTCAATCATATAGGGCGGCACAGTGGCGCAGTGGTTAGCACCGCAGCCTCACAGCTCCAGGGGCCCGGGTTCGATTCCAGGTACTGCCTGCGTGGAGTTTGCAAGTTCTCCCTGTGTCTGCGTGGGTTTTCTCCGGGTGCTCCGGTTTCCTCCCACAAGCCAAAAGACTTGCAGGTTGATAGGTAAATTGGCCATTATAAATTGTCACTAGTGTAGGTAGGTGGTAGGGAAATATAGGGACAGGTGGGGATGTTTGGTAGCAATATGGGATTAGTGTAGGATTAGTATAAATGGGTGGTTGATGTTCGGCACAGACTCGGTGGGCCGAAGGGCCTGTTTCAGTGCTGTATCTCTAATCTTAAAAAAAAAATCTAATCTAAAAGCTGCAGACAGGTCAAGAAGAGCAAGGATAGTTTTTATCTTTGTCAGTCACATAGGGTGTCATTCGTGATTTTGTGCAGATTCAGTACTTTGGCATGGGCAGGAATCTGATTGGAGGAATTCAGAAGAGCATGGATTTAGGAGGCGACAGCACATTCTCGGACCTTGGAGAGGAGAGAGAGGTTGGAGTTGGGGTGGTAGCTTGTAAGGACAGAGGGATCAAGGCTGTTTTTTTTTGAAAGGAGCGATGACAGCAGATTTGAAGTTTGGGTGGAGGTGGCGGGGGGAGAGGAGGAACCTGAGGAGAGAGAACAGTTAACAATATCAGTAAACATGGAAACCAGGAAGGGAAGTTCGGTCGTCAGCTGTGTAGTGGGAATAGAATCATAGAATCAAGGGAGGAGGTGTGTCTCATGAAGATGGGTTCAGAGGGAGCATTAGGGGAGGTAGGAAAGAAAGTAAAGTATCTTTGCATTCCAGTATGATCCTGGCAGCCTGAGCATTTTTACCAGATGAGAGCAGAATCAGGCATTACTATATGTGGTCCTGTTAAATCTGGCGATGAACAGCTAAACCAGTTGTCCAGATATCCATTCAAGTCTGTGTTGCTCAGACTGAAGGGAACAAAGATGAGGCCCATATGGGAGGGGTGGATGGAAGACAGCTATGGTGAGAGTGTAATGATTTTAACAGTGGCCAAGGCATCCAAGGTGGGGATGAGGGTGCGACTGAGCAGATTGGTTAGCTGCACAAATGTTGTGGTGAATGGAGAGCCAAAAGCTAGACAGTTGGGATTTTGAAGCTGCAATTGTAAGTGAATTGAAAGAAATTTATTTTCAGGGTCGACACAGAAGGAGGGAGGGTTGGGAAGGGCAAGGACAGCGATATAAGGAAGTGATCAGAGATGGCCTTATTGCGATTGACAATAGGAGTAGCGTGAGATGGCAAGGTCAAGGGGTGGCCATGAATATGGGTTGGGAAGTTAAGATGGAGGGAGAGATTAAGGCAGGAGAGCTGGTGAACTCAGGTGAGGGCATGATGAATTGAGATGAAGGGTGAAATCACCAAGGACGAGAGGTCATTTAGTTCACAGAATGAGGGAAGAAAGCAGGGAAGAAAGCAGTGAAATAAAAGCAAAATACTGCGGATGCTGGAAATCTGAAACAAAAACAAGAAATGCTGGAATCACTCAGCAGGTCTGGCAGCATCTGTGGAAAGAGAAGCAGAGTTAACGTTTCGGGTCAGTGACCCGAAGAAGGGTCACTGACCCGAAACGTTAACTCTGCTTCTCTTTCCGAAGAAAGCAGTGAAGCTAGCTCAGTGACAAAACTTTTATGGTACTCGGGTGCATGGTAGAGAATGAGGATTTTAACAGTGGGGTGGAACAAGTTGAGATGTTCAAAAGGAAGAGAAAGTATCAGACCAAGGTGCAATTTGATAAGAGCCACATCGCCACCTGGGCAGGGCAAGCAATGGAAAGCATAGCAAGAGGTGAGGCTTCCATGAGGGGAAGTTATCATCTCCCCTCAACCAGGTTTCTGTCAAGGCCATCATGTTGATGCAATCATACACAATAAGTTCATGGATGACAAGAGCCTTGTTCACAAGTGAACAAACATTCTGGAGAGAGATGATCCACTGGGAGAGTCCAAGGTCAGCACTGGGAGGGATGCGTTTGACGAGAAGGAGATTGGCAAGTATAGCATACTGCAGGCACGTTGAACAGGACATCCAGTGAGAGAACAGGATGAGGCAGTTGAAGTTGCTGCTTGTAAGGTGACAGTGATGAGTGCCTTGATGGACCCTTCAGAGGATGTCAAGAGAGAGACAGAGGAAAGCTGTTGGCTATTCCAAGAGGAGTCAAGCCTGAGATGGTGGGAGGAAAGTAGGTAGGTTGAACAGTGAAGGGTTGGGATAGGGATTTGGGAGGGAAAAAATGAAAACAGTCATGATGACACTAAGGGGGGGGGGGGGGGGGGGGGTGGGGAGAAGAGGGGTGTCTGGGAAGGATGAAGGGAAAAGTAGTTAAAAAAAAGTGGAAATAGAAGAAGTGATGGTCCGGTCCGGAGCAACAGTCAAAATGTACATTTAGGAAAACAAGTTACATTGGCCTGATTATGTGGCAATTATTAACTTGCACATATCCTGGTAGTAAACAGGAAAGAAAGAGAGAGGAGACAATAGTTGGGAGTCCAGGGTTAAAGTGAGAGAACACGTGGTGGAATAAAGTTGATGTAGGTAGAATGTAGTTGTCATGGAACATCAAAGAACTGTTCAAATTCAGAGACAGGTGTGGCAGGCAACTCGAGAAACTATTTGAAGGGTAGAGTATTGTAGACACACTGATGGAGTTATTTCCAAGGAAATGAGGATCCAGTTGTGAATAGGTTGCAAGGCAGGAAAAAAAAATGTGGTGAAGTTGGAGGTCACCAAGATCCCGAAGTGGCAGAGAAATGTATTTTGTCCCAGGAGAGTGAATTTCTAGCCAGGATCCAGACTGTAGCTGAAGCCGAAAAACCAGTAGGGCTAGTCAGCAAGTAAGAGAGTGGTGGGGGAAAAGTACTTTAAAATTTATGTAACTGAGAAGCAGACAAGAGACACTGCAGCTGAATGTTACTGTGCAGCGCAGAAGCATAGTCTTGATGTGCAGAAGTCCAGGAATTTGGAAACCATATTTGAGAAAAGATCCAGTGCTCACTAAGGCAAAGAGCAAGCATGGTTGAGGGATGGGCACTGGCGGTTTAAACTAGCAGTTAGGACTAAAATGCTAGGAGAACTTAAATAGTGGAAGAGGAGGGGATGGGGGTGGGGGATGGTGGGGGGGCTGCGGGGGGGAGGGTTAAGGAGAGCAACAGATGGTCAAGGATGCTGGAGCACAGTAAGGAGTTTCTAGGGACTTGACCAGCCGGTAGCCATCTTCTAAGCTTTTGGTCACCTGTCCTTACATTTCCTTACGTTAAAGGCGCTATATAAATGTAAGCTGTTGTATAATACTCCTAATTATTAGCCAGAAATGTATTGTCATTCATGAACCCTACATAACTTTCATTTTTACAGTGCTTTTAACGTAGAAAAAAGTCCACAGCACTTCACAGAGGCATCAGTAAAATAGTAACAGGGGCAACCAAAGGTTTGGTCAAAGAGATGAATTTTAAGGAGGGTCTTGCACTTGGAGAGGGAAGTGGAGTGGTTTAGTGAGACTATTCCAGAGCAAGTAGCCTGTTGTAACTAAATTTAGTCGTCAATGGCAAAGTGTGAAGTACACAAGAGGCCAGAATCAGAGCAACCCAAGTTCGGGGGTGGGTGGGGGATTTGTATAGCTGAAGGAGTTGGAGATCGTGAAAGCTGAAGTCACAAAGAAAAAATCTGGTGATTCCAGGCCAGATACAAATCGTTAAGTTATTTCACTTAATAGCAAATGAATATTCAGAGCAACAATTATGATCAAACTCAATGTAAAATCAATACATCCCGTCTTTGCGTACAACAAAACATTGAACATGCTACACTTCTTCACTTCAATGGATTGTCTTGTTTGACTTAAAACAAAGTACCTCCATATTACCCTTCTACATTCTTTCAATTCTGGCTAATGCGTGCTCTTGCATCATTTTGAAGCCTTCACTTTCCATGTCTGTCTTTCATCAGCCCATGTTCACAGCTAGAAGAGACCATAATACACCAGCACAATTGGTGCAAGGTGTGTATCGACTCCCGAGACAGGTTAACAAATTTACAGTCCATGGGGAAATACCACCAGAACTTAGCTCAATAACATTTTACCCACCTACAATCTGTGACCTTTAAAATAAAACGTGAAGACACTTTTCTTTAAAAACCGAAGTTTTAAAAGCATTCTTTCCTCCAAATTCTTGAAAAATTGTCACATCCCAGTCAGACAAGTTAGAATTAATTTTTATGCTGTATCCAACCCATGCTGAGCACAGAAATGCAAAACTGACAAAACCCATATTAACATATTTACTCACCTGTCAATTTAATATGGCCCTCTTGATCCAGCAAAATACTGAAAGAAAGTAATTACACTTTATTCGTTTACAGATCTTTTTAAAATTAATTTGAAAAAAGAAACTTCAATAAGTTAACAGTTCTTGCAAGCTGCATTTCAATGAAGAACCAAAAGGAAAAACTAGCTTCAGTCATTTATAATATGCATAAAACACTGAACAGAATATATCCTGCACAGCACTTGAGTAATTAAGTACTCGATGAAAACACACCACAGGTCGAAAATTCTAAACAACTTACTTTTCTGGCTTTAGATCTCTGTAGATAATTCCCAGACTATGTAGATGATCTAAAGCTAGTGCCAACTCTGCAAGGTAAAACTTCACATCCTCTTCAGTGAACATAACCTTGAAAACACAGATAATTTAGGTTGCAGATTAAAACAGATTCAAATAATCCAACTGTTTAAAATCATACAAAATAAAAGTGTAAAAAACGTGGAAATATTTGGGTCAAAAATGTAACCTTTCAGTTCATTAAGGATTTGATGAAGTTTTGCAATTAACCTCACCCACATGAAAGTGGCCAGTTATAGCACATAGAATTATTTCTAACTGCAGATACCAGAGTAATTGTATAAAACAAACAGATACTTCAGACCAAGAACTTACACAAAGTCTTCAAACCAAAAGAAAAAGTCCCAAAAAGAGTTTGAAACAAAAATGACCAGAACTGCGAAGGAGGGAGAAGATGGGTTAAGAGTCGCGATTGAAAGGAAGATCAAAGAGATTGGTTCAGGTGATTTTGGGAGGGAGAGAGGGGGATAGCAAGGTAGAGAATTTGAGAGAGTATTGTAGAAAGTTGAGCCAAATGGCTGAAGGTTGTGCAGTCAATACTGGAATGGATTAGGGAAGTGGCCAGGGGGTTGGGGGAGTAAAGGCCTTGGGGTTTGCAGGGGTAGGGAATGAGTTCCAAAAGGAATTTGTAAGTGAGAACAGATAATTTTGAGTAGATAGACAGAGAGTCAATGATGGTTTGCAAACACAGGGAACAACAGAGAAACAAAAATTTAGATTTTCTTCCCTCCTGCCCCCAATATTTTCAGGATGTGGGGGATGTTGGAAAGGCCAAGCAATACTTTTACTGGGGCTCTCAGAATCAACACATAATTTGGACTATGGTAACTTATAGGCCAGATTGGGTAGGAGTAGCAGATTCTCTTGCATCACAAAGTACTTGCAAGAACACACACAAACCACACGGATGTAAACATTTAAACAGCACTACACAGTGAGACACTCAGGGTTATTTGCTGACAAGGCCAAGTAGGATTAAGCAAAATACATGGAGAAGCTCATCACTGACGTAGGCTATTGTGCTCAACACTGTGGGATTTTTATATATCTTGTCTCTCAAGACGAACTTAGCCTTTGATCGATGAGGGCAGAGGGAAGAGCCTGGAAGAAATAATGGAAATATAATCCTAAGTGGACCTTGGGCAGTAGAGACTGGAAGGTACTTATGCATTTAGGCCTTGCAGGATAAGTAGATCTGAGGCATGAAATTGTTGACCAGCTGAAGGCTATGCCTGGTGAAAGCAGCTTGCCTGCCTCTTGTATATGAAGTAACATTCACACCACACAAGTGGCAGGCAATGACCATCTCCAACAAGAGAGAATCTAACCATCTCCCCTTTACATTCAACGGCATTACCATCGCTGAATTCTCCACTATCAGCATCCTGGGTGTTACCATTGACCAGAAACTGAACTGGAGCACCACATAAATACTGTGGCTACAAGAGCAGGTCAAAGACTGGGAATTCTGCAGCAAGTAACCCAACTCCTGACTTCCCAAAGCCTCACCACTATAAGGCACAGGTCATGAGTGTGATGGAATTCTCTCCACTTATCTGGATGATTGTGGCTTCAACAACACTCAAGTTAGACACCATCCAGGACAAAGCAGCTCGCTTAATTGACAGCCCATCCATCACCTCAAGCATTCACTCCCTCCACCACTGACACACAGCGGCAGCAGTGTGTACCATCTACAAGATGCACTGCAGCAACTCACACCTCCTTCGACAGCACCTTCCAAACCTGCAACCTCTTCCATCTATAAGGACAAGGGCAGCCAATGCATGGGAACATCACCATCTGCAAGTTCCCCTCCAAGCCACACACCATCCTGACTTGGAAATATATCACTGCCACTGGACCAAAATCCTGGAACTCTCTCCCGGACAGCACTGTGGGCATGCCCGCACCAGATGAACTGCTGCAGTTCAAGACAGCAGCTCACCACCACCTTCTCAAGGGCAATGAGGGATGGGCAATAAATGCTGACCTTGTCAACGACATCCACATGCCATGAAACAAACATTAAAATAACATATGAAAATGTCAAACAGGAAAAAAAAAAATCACCTGGTAGATCTAGTTGGCCCCATACAGCTCTGATGCCTTATGTATAAGGTCAACAGAATCCATAGCTGCCATGTAGTCCCCTAGAAGGGAGCAAAACACAGTGGCGCAGTGGTTAGCACCGCCGCCTCACAGCTCCAGCGACCCGGGTTCAATTCTGGGCACTGCCTGTGTGGAGTTTGCAAGTTCTCCCTGTGTCTGCGTGGGTTTCCTCCGGGTGCTCCGGTTTCCTCCCACAAGCCAAAAGACTTGCAGGTTGGTAGGTGAATTGGCCATTATAAATTGCCCCTAGTATAGGTAGGTGGTAGGGAACTATAGGGACAGGTGGGGATGTGGTCGGAATATGGGATTAGTGTAGGATTAGTATAAATGGGTGGTTGATGGTCGGCACAGACTCGGTGGGCCGAAGGGCCTGTTTCAGTGCTGTATCTCTAAACTAAACTCTGAAAACAGATCTAAAACACAAGGCTGCGTTTGCTGACAATGTAACCACTAGGTGGCACAGTACTGGCACATGCACAAATGCAGCCTCATCGACTGAAACGTCACTGCAACGTCTCAGGCAGCTGCCAGTAATAAAAATGGCGCTGCTCAATTTGACACAAGAATTGAACCCAAACCTCCTCATCCCTCAATGGCCGTGATCGCCGCCTTCACACGCCCCCAATAGCACCCTGCTCCCTCTCTCAATCACTGCATCTCTTCCCTGCTCCCTCCCGCACCTGCCTTCTCGCCACTCCATCCTGCTGTTCTCTCCCATGCCCGTCTGCTCGTGTTTCCTCCCCACCCGGGGTGGGGGTAAGCAAGTGGGGTGCTAGCAGCAAGGCAGGAAGTGAGCAGCAGGATGGAGTGGTGAGTGTCGGGATAGAGCAACGAGCAGGTGGGCATAGGAGAGAACAGCGGGAGGTAGTGGGGAAAGAAGCTGCGATTGAGGCGGCAATTGCGGGGGGGCGGGGGGGAGGAGGGGAGTGGGGAAGAGAAGCAGCGATTGAGGGGTACTGTTGGAGGGGATGGAGGTGGTGCTCGTGGCCATTGATGGGTGAAGTAACACTCGGATGTCATTACATGGTGACGTTGACGAGTGCATGCGCAGACCCATGCTGGCAAATGTTCGGACGCACTGATGACCTCGGCGATCGCTCTGCATTGTCAGGAGACACTCCGAAAACACAAAGCCGATTAGCAGGGTGGGGACAGAAAAATTCCTCTCTGTTCAAGATGACTGAAACCAGTTCAGGAGACCACATTGAACAATGATGCCATGGATTCACTGATCAAGGCAACAATAGGAAATGGCAGTTATACTACAATGTGGACAGCTAAAATTGGTCAACTTCAGAAATACAACTTGCATTTATATAGCACCTTTAATGTAGTAAAACATCCCAAAGCGCTTCAGAGGAGTGCCATCATACAAATTTGACACCAAGCCATATAAGGAGACATTAGGACAGATGACCAAAAGCCTGGTCAGAGGTAGGTTTTAAGAAACATCTTGAGGAGAAAGGGATAGCTAGGCAAACAGGAAAAAATTCCAGCGCTTACCGTCTCAACAGCTTAAGGCACAACTGCCAATAATGGAGCAAATAAAATTGGGAATTAGCAAGAGGGCAGAATTGGAGATGTGTAGAGTTCTCAGAAGATTGTACGACTGAAGGCAGTTACAAGCATAGGGAAGGGCAAGGCCATGGAGGGATTTGAAAAGGATGAGTGTTTTAAAATCAAGATGTCACTTAACTGGGAGCCAATGTAGGTCAATATGCACAGGGGTGGTGGACGAACAGGACTTGGTCCAAGTTAGGATATAGGCAACAGAGTTTCAGATGAGCTGAAGATTATGGAGTGTGTAAAATGAGGGGCTGGCCAGGAGAGCACTAGAATAGTCAAGTTCAAAGGTAATAAGGATATTGATGAGCATTACAGCAGCATAAGCTATAGCAGGGGCAGAGTCAGGCAATGTTACGGAGATGAACATAGGCAATCTTAGTGATGGAGAGTATATATGGTTGGAAGCTCATTGAGGTAAAATACAATACCAAGGTTACAAATTGTCTGGTTCGGCCTCAGACAGTTACCAGGGAGAGGAATGAAAATGATGGTTACGGGACGGAGTTTGTGGTGGGGACCAAAACAATGGCTTGAGTGTTCCCAATACTTACTTGGAGGAAATTTCTGCTCATCCAATACTGGATGACGGACAAATCAGAGACAGTGGAGGGGTGGTGAGGTAGAGCTAGGTGATATCAGTGCACATGTGGAACGTTAAGTTATGCTTTCAGATTATGTTGCCTAAGGGTAACATAGATGAGAAACAAAAGGGGGCCAAGGATAGAGCCCGGAGGGTCTCCAGTGGTAATGGTGCAGGAGTGAGAAGAGGAGTCACTGCAGGTGACTCTCTGGCTACAATTAGATAATAGAACTAGTCAGGGACAGTCCAACCCAGATGGATGATGGAAGAGACACGTTGGAAAATGATGGTGTCAAAGGCTGCAGATAGGTCGAGGAGGGAGGAGGAGGAGGAGGAGGAGGAGGAGGGATGGATTACCACAGTCACAGTCATGTCAGCTGTTATTTGTGACTTTGAAAACAGCCAAACAATAATGTGGCAAGAATGGAAACCCGATTGGAGGGATTCAAACATTTGTATGAAAGAGGCAGGCAACTACTTTACAGACTAGTATGATAACATTGCTATAGGATGTATCCAAATTTCAGCTCATCTTTCAGACAGGTGGCTATAAACTGTACAGGGCTGGTAGAGAGGCCCTCATCTCTACACTTAGTAAGAATTTTTTTTATTTCAGGTAATTATCCTTAAGGTAGTAAGTGTGGAGTTTAGGAACCTGAACACACTGCCACAAATGAATGATGTAAAAGGAGGCAGTGAGTATATTTACTGAATTCTCTATTTCAAGCTGTTCTTTTGCCTCGAGAGTTTTGGTGTTACTACTGCAATATGCCTGGATAAATACACTCAACATATTTCAAAGCATAATGTATTCATTTATCCTTCTGGTCTGTTTCTACTCAGTATACTCTGCTATTTTGGATAAAAATGCATTGCACATTGGAAGTTCTTACCTCTTTGGATAGCCGCGTAAACAAATCTCCGCCCCTGAGAAAATCCAACAGAAGGTAGAGCTTCCCTTCAGTCTGGAAAGCTTTGAAAGACAGTTAATTTTTATGGATGAGTTAAAAGAAGTCAGTGAAGGTGGTTATTCTGGTAATAAACTGGAATAGATTGAGTGCTTCATATAATGTTTTACACTAATTAATAACTGGTCTTGTAAATGAATCATGCTGCAGATTTGCCCTTATACATGGTGTCATTTTAGGATCCACCCCCAACAGGTAGCAATTGTGAACCATCAGAATAAACTTGTTGTTGAGAATACTTCAGCTCTGTAAACCTGGCTGCAACCGGCTTTCTCATTCACTTTTTGCTTTATCAAGTTAACTCGCCATCATGTTCTTAGGTTTCCATTCTCAATATTTTCTCAGATTCAGCATCACTGGTCACTCCAATAAGCTTTCCCTACTATTCAGAGTACACATTTTCCTGCCCACTACTGAAGTGAGTAGTGAGATCCAAGAATAGTATCAGAGAACCCTTACACAGTATATTATGAACCTGTAGTTTTTTTTCAGGAAGAATGTGGTATGCCTTTAAGGCTGGAAAAGGAGCAGTACTGCTTTAAGGCAACAAGCTCCAGAGACGGAGTCAAAATGCATTCTCGTTGCCCTGGGATACAACCACTCAGACTGAGGATCGAGAGATACATGGTTGCCGATTGACATTTGAAACAAGTTGAAAAACTGGCTTTTGAGACACAGTTAACAGAGATAGACGCAGACTGTCAGTCAGCATATACTGAAGGAAGAGAGAGCTCTTTCACAGTTTATTTAAACCCTATTTATTATACTCTCAGAATTCTGATGTCAAGCTAGATTAATTTCTTAAAAGAAAATAACCAATTCCTTTAACTACTGAACTGTAATTGTTGAAATTCATCGCTG
Organism: Heterodontus francisci; assembly: GCF_036365525.1. Lineage (NCBI taxonomy): Eukaryota > Metazoa > Chordata > Chondrichthyes > Heterodontiformes > Heterodontidae > Heterodontus > Heterodontus francisci. Next base: position 31,365,108 of record NC_090380.1, on the reverse strand, counting down.
GAAAACAGGAGCATCAATTCAACTGCTGAACTAGACTACAGCCTGTTCTACTGTTGAAGAACCTTTATTCCCCCATCGGACGACTGTGAGGACTTCAAGCAACCATGGACTATTCCACATTGGAAGATTTCACTTTGGCTGGAGCATAAATCTGCAAGGACACTATTTTTTCTATTTTAATCGTTGTTTAAATCTTAGTAGTGTTTAAGAATTTAGTTTTTCTAATTAAACAGTTAATTTGTTGATCTAAAGACACCTGGTTTGGTTAACCTCATTCAGGGGTTAATAGATGGTACAATTTGGCTAAGTCTTTCTTTAATTTGGAAAGTTTAAAATGATATTTTACACGATCTGTGGAGGGACGGGACTGAATCAATGGTGTGTTTCTCCCACCATACTCAGAATAGTATATTTTGATGGGGGCTTTGATTTGAGCGGTCGGTCGTAACAATATCAATTACTGGAATGAGTCACAGGACCTCATCATTCTCCTCTCTTCAAACATTAGACTGAATATACACCATCAGGATAGGACTCAGGATCTAAACCAAGACTGTTAGCAAATGAACAGTATAAAAGAGTCATACTCCATTATCCTCCTCAGTACTTCTAATAATAAAGATGCCACTCAATTTCTCTAAACAAAGGACTGATACTGGTACGTACCAGTAGCACCAATTGGGCTCAGTGAATTGACAGTTTACTTTGTACTGCACCCATTTTCTATTCGTTGACTTCAATGGATGACCAGTTCGCAACTAGCTTGGGCCAATTTCATCCTCATAGACTTTAATAGTTCACTGTAAAACTGGCCTAGCTTCTCTGCCAGCCAGCACAATCTTAAACACAAAGCTTTTCTGCTAGTTGCAAAGCTGGTTGTGTGGTGCCATCACAAATTACACGATGCATTTACCCACAAGCTATCAGTGCAGATCCTGGGGAATGTTGATGCATGTTTATAACATGTTTGAGTTCCAAGATGCATCCATATGCAGTCTTAAAAGATATGTACTCTACTTAAAACAGTTAATTTCTAACAAGTGCTCGAAAGTGCTTCTATATTTTTAAGTATACATTTTTGAGGACCTATATTTAAATTGTGAAGATGGATTCATTGGAAGATTTCACAGAAGCTGGACTTTGCTTTGTTGTTGACAGTTCATTGAAAGGACAGAGAGGTTGTTTAAAAACAGCCTTGCTGTAAGTCATGTGCTTTAAGCAATCAACAACAGAAATCTTGACCTGGGAAAGATGTTTACAGAGAAGTGACAGGTCAAAATTTATAGGGGTCAGGAGACGTGACTCAAGATATTGTTTTCAGTTTTGCTTTGGATAGCGTGTTGGGGGTATGAATTGTTTTGAAGACAGTTGGAGAAAAACTGCCAAGAGAGCAGCCACCATCAGCTTACCCTCTTCCATCCTTGAGATCTTCCTGAGATATCAAGTGTAAGAAAGGAGAAACTGATGCTGCACTTCTCCTGAAAAGTCTGCCAGAAACTCCTGATGCAGCATTTCTCCTGGAAAGCCTGCCAAACTGATCCTCAACTCACATGAAAAGAGCTGCTCTAGAAAGATTGCAGTGACAGCTGTCTACAGGTATTTGGGACACCAGACCAAAAAGGGACAACTGAAATCTTTCCATAACTTCTCTTTTTTCTTCAAGAATTAGCAAGTATTTGGCCAAAGTATTCTTTTTTGTCTTTTATTTGTAACGGATCTCTGCAGAGAGAATTTCTGTATTTTTTCCAGTGTGAGTCTGTTTCTGTGTGGGGAATTTAAAAAGGGGTACTTTCATATTTCAATCTGTGTGTTAATGCTTTGCTTCTTTACTGGTTAAGTCTCCTTTTATAACACCTCTCTATAGATGCTGCCAGACCTGCTGAGTTTTTCCAGCACTTTGTTTTTATTTCAGATTTCCAGCATCCACAGTATTTTGATTTTATGATAATTGTGGTTGTTTATTAAAGAAACCTGGTTGGTGTATTTTATTCTGGGATTAAGAGTAGAGTATATGATTGACTGCATCGGTAACTGGGTAGACATTTAAAAAAATATATGTTGTGACCTGTGGAGAAGTGGAACTAGAAAAGACAGTGCTCTCCTACTGCCTCGGTCACAACACAAGTGACAAGTCCAGCTATTGATATGGACATGTACGGATATACTTATTCTCCCTTCAATTCTTTCCAAATGAGATTTGCATTTATATAGTTCCTTTTACAACCTCAGGATGTCCCAAAGCCATTTACAGCTAATTATGCACTTTTGAAGTATAGTCACTATTGTAGGAAATACAGCAAGGTCCCACAAACAACAATGGCCCAATCTTTGAGGCCAACAGCAAACAAACAGCAGTCGCTGTTCACTACACTAAAAAACTTGCATTTATATAGCACATTTAAGAACAAAATGTCCCAAGGGATTTAGTGAGAGCGACAAGAATAAAAACATTTTTCATACTTTTTGACACTAAGCCACGGAAGGAAAGATAAGGGAATATAACCAAAATCTTGATTCAAGAGGTAGGTTTTAAGGAGCACCTTAAGAGAGGGGTGAAGAGATTAAAGGGAATTCCAGAGCTTAGGACCTCAGCAACCTAAGCATGGCCACCAATGGGGGAGTGATTAAAATCCAGGATGCGCAAGAGGCCAGAATTGGTGAAGCGCAGAAATCATGACGGCTTGTAGGGCTGAACAAGGCTATAGACATAAGGATGGGCAAGGCCATTGAGGGCTTTGAAAACAAGGATGAGGATTTTAAAATTGAAGCGTTGTCAGACAGCGAGCCAGTAAGGGTCAGCAAGCATGGGGTGATGGGTGAATGCGATTTGGAGCAAGTTAAGAAATGACCAGAGTTTCAGATGACACAAGTTTATGTACAGTGGAAAATAGGTGGTCGGCCAAGAGAGTATTGGAATAGTCAAGTCTAGAGGTAACAAAAGTATGAATGAGGGTTTCAGCAGCTGAATTAAGGCAGGGTTGGAGTAAAATGATGTTATGGAGGTGGAAGTAGGCAGCCTTCTTAATGGTGCAGACATACGGTCAGAAACTCAACTTGGGGTCAAACAACATGCTCAACTTACGACAGTTACCAGGGATGGAAACAGTGGAGTTTGCGGTGGGGACCAAAGACAATGGCTTCAGCGTTCCCACTATTCACTTGAAGGAAATTTTTGCTCATCCAATATTGGATGTCAGACAAGCAGCTCTGGATAGAGCTGACTGTTGCCTATATAAACATGGGGAACTTGATGTGTTAATATGGATGACATCGCCAATGGATAGCACGTAGGTGAGAAATAAGAGGGGGCCAAGAACAGATCCTTGGGGAACTCTAGAGGTTAACAGAGTGACAGTGGGAAGAAAAGCCATTGTAGCTGATTCTCTGCCTACAATTAGTTAAATAAGAATGGAACCAAACTAGAGCAGTTCCACCCAGCTGGACAATGAAGGAGAGGCATTGGAGGAGGAGGGTGCTGTCCAATGTGTCGAGAGCTGCAGACAGGTTAAAAAGGGATAATTTATCACTGTCCACAGTCAAAGGATGTCATTTGTGACATCACATCACTAAGTCCTCACTTGAAATAGAGCAAGACAGACTTGCATTTATTTAGTGCCCCAAAGCGATCACAGCCAATGAGTACTTTTGCCCTAGAATGTAGTCTGTTACAAGAGTTTTTTTTAAATTGAAAACTTAGAATTCTATGTGTTTCTAAAAACCTTTTCTCAATGAACAATGAATGCTGAAACTTGGTGTTTGAACTGAGTGAAAGAGACTGCAAGGCACCCGTTTCCAAGCAACATCGCAGGAGAATGACAGGTAAGGATTTATGATTGTCACTTGACTGGTTTGTTGAAGTTTTAGCTTCACTTTTGCATTGTGAAAATAGACTAGTGAGTTAGACAAGCAGGATGCAGTAAAATCTTTGCTTTAACCTGCCTGGAGCAAATGAAAAAGACCTCTCTCTGAAAAGGAAGACTTGCATCGCTTGGAAAGAAATCCTACATTTGAGGTGCGGCTGTGGTCTGTCTGGAGAGAAGAAAAGACCCAAGAAAAGAGAAATTGCTACTCTGTGGAGGAAGACTGCTTTGCAGAGAGGAAGCATTTGAAAGGTAGCAGATTCCTATTGCCTTCATTCTCTGAAGAATCCCTGCCTCGAGTGATTCCTGTTGCCTTCTGTGTTTTGGGAGATCCTGAAATCTCAAGAAAGCTTCTATTGCTAGACCGCTACTTCAAAACCCAAGCAGACCTGTTGCTACCCACTTTGCTGAAGGACCTGTGTGACGCCTGCTGCAGACAAATTGCCTTGAACATTTATCCATCACAGACTGTTCAACAACCTCACTTGGAGAGACTTTGAGTGGCATCCGACTATTCGACTCTGGGACACCACACCATACGGAAAACATCCTACCAGAACGTGATAAACTCAATCATTTTATTTTTTCCTTTTTATTCCTAAGAAACAGCTGTAACCAAAACATCTTTCTTCCCCGGTTAACCAGTTTTTGAATGTGCGCGCATGAGGGTTAGAAAGAATAAGAAGCTTTAAAGGAATCTTTTTCACATATAGTGTTACCTCTTTATTGTTTAAGATTTTGTTTATTAATAGCTAGCTAATTTTGTTGTTGTTTAAAGAAACCTGGTTTGGTGTGCTTTATTCTGGGGGACAAATAGTGTGCTTAGTTTGGTTATCTTCTGGTAGGTGGGAAATTTTACTAATTTGCTGTGACCTGTGGAGTAATGGGGCTGAATTAACAGTGCATTACTCCTGCCTTGGTCGTAACAAGTCACTGTTGCAATGTAGGGAATGCAACAGCCAATTTGCACACAATGACCAGAGAATGCTGATTGAGGGATAAATATTGACCAGGACACTAGGGATAATTCCCCTGTATTTCTTTGAAATAATGCAGTGGAATCTTGTGCCCACCTGAGGGGACAGACAGGGCACCTCATCCGAAAGACAGCATCTTTGCCAGTGCAGCACTCCCTCAGTAATGCACTGGAATGTCAGCACTGATTTTTGTGTTGAAGTCCTGGGGTAGGACTTGAACCCACAACCTTCTGACCCAAAGGCAAGAGCGTTACCAACTGAGCCACAGCTGACAACTTCTAACTATTGTTTGTCACATCTTAGTCCATTAGTGATAGGAGTAGGAACCACTTCCATATATTCCAAAAGCCTTTGTTCCGAAAGCAGTCAGAACACAAGTGGCTTCAGTAACTGATAAGCTGATTATCGATAATGAACTCACTCCCACCCATACTTACCAAGATTATTGCAATTTATATGATATCTCTACATAGACTTAACTTGCTTCAAAAAAACACTCACCATAGTGTAATTTGACAATGAAAGGATGATTCACCTCAACTAATATGTCACGTTCCATTTTAGTCCGAACTCGGTCTCTTACTGGAATGAAAGTGTAAAGTAAGAGAATGCACGTTTTATTAATGCTTTAGTTAGCAAAGTCAGTGGCAAAACTAAATTGAAGTATCAATATCTTTGAATGTTTATTGCAGACAGAATGTTACAAATATATACAAACTTCATAGCAGGAAAAAGTACAACACGTATACTTGTGTATGAAGGAAATTAACCTATCATCTTTTTAAGATGAGCTAAGTTCTTCACATTTTAATATATATATATATATATATATATACATACACACATACTCACAGCTTTGATTATAGGTGATGTTTTCCTCTGCTATTGCAAAATATGGTTTGACGTACAATGCCCACTGCTCAGCTCTCAACTGGAGTAGTGTTACCGTGGCAGTACACTCAATAGATTAAAATCAGGAACGAATTCATCCCATGGGGACCTTGCCAGGCTCCACTGTATACTGAAAAGTCAGCCATTCTGCAAGGAGCGTGATCAGGGAACTAACTGCTCATCCATCATATAGTGAAAATCTTGGTTCTTTTCTATCACTATAGAATTAGATACTTAGGAACAGGAGTAGGCCATTCAGCCACTCGAGCCTGCTCCACCATTCAATTAGACAATGATTGATCTGTATCTCAATTCTATTTACCCACCTTTGCTCCATATCGCTTGGTGCCCTTACCTAACCAAATCTATCGCTCAGTCTTGAAAGCTCCAACTGTCTCCATGCCATAGCCTTTTTTTTGGGGTGGGGTGGAGGATTTCAAATTTCTGCTACCTTTGTGAGAAAAAGTGCTTTCTGATTTTAATTTTCTAATTTTAAAATCATGCCTCCTCATTTTTATTCAGTGCCGTGGAAACAGCTCTTGTATCTATTCAATCGAATACTTTTAACATTTTAAATACCTTGATCAGATCACCCCTCAATCTTTTAAACTCGACCATGGTTAACATCTCTTCTGCTGTAACTTTATGTAGAAACTGCAGATCAGGTGAAGAGGAAGTATAGAACGAAGGAAAGGTCATGGAGCCTCTACTGTGACTTCTCTAAAATTTTTGAGCAAAACAGGAAGCTTTTATATTCTATTAACCTAGTTATAAATCCCTATGCTTTTTTAACCACCTTGTCAACTTGCCCTGTCATCTTTAAGGATTTGTGCATTTGCACAAGGTTTCTGCTCATTTACACTTTTTTTAAATCATGCCATTTGCTTAATTCTATCTCCCCATATTAAACCTTAAGTGAATTACTTCATACTGAATTCCACTTTTCTGCCAATTCACCATCCTGTAGGTCATCCTGACATCTACAACTATCCTCATCACTACTTATTACGTTGCCACGTTTCGTACCATCTACAAACTTTATAATGTTGCCCCCTATAACCCGAATCAAGATCATTTATCAAAATTAAAGAATAAGGGGCCTGAAACTGACCCTTGGGGAATCACTGCAAATCACCTCAGAGTCTGAAAATGATCCATCCACCACCATGCTCTGCTTCCCATTATTGAACCAATTCTGTATCTATACCACCTTAATTCCATGGGTTTCCATCTGCACTTGACAAATGTCTTCCAAAAGTCCATATATATACACCATCTTGATCAACCTTCTACGTTACCTCAAATAATTCAAATCAAGTTAGTCAGAAATTATTTGCCTTTAACAAAGCCATGTTGGCTCTCCTTGATTAACCCATGCCTTTCCAAATGAAAGTTTATTTTGTCCCTGATAATGGTTTACAGTAACCTGACCACTACCAATGTTAGGTTGACTGTCCTGTAATGTCCTGATTTAATCCCTCTTCCCTTTCTTGAATCATGATAACATTAGCAACCCTCCAGATCTGAAGGGTCACTGACCTGAAACGTTAACTCTGCTTCTCTCTCCACAGATGCTGCCAGACCTGCTGAGTATTTCCAGCATTTCTTGTTTTTACTCCAGTACTACTCATGTATCCAGTGAGGCCTGAAAGATTATGACCAATGCCTGCTATTTCTACCTTTCCTTCTCCCAGCAACCTAGGATGCATTCCAACTGGATCTGGTGAGTTCCCAACTTTGTCACGCTAATCTTTTTACAAAGTTTTCTCAGTTACTATCCTGCCCATAACTTCCTCCTTCTCTTGTAACCTTCAGATCATCTGCTTTCTTTGTGAAGACAGCTGCAAAATGGTCATGTAATTGTTTAGCCATTTTCTCTGTCTCTACATGGAGATTTCAATTTGGATACTTAATAACCCCAACTTTTTCCCTAGCTCATGTAACCTCTTGCACTTTATATGATTATGAAATGTTTTAGGGTTCAATTTAATGCTGCCTGCTAATCTTTTCTCATAAGCTCTCTTTGCCTCTCAAACTTTTCCAATTCCCTCTTGCACTTTCCATAATCCACCAGGTTATTAACTGAATCTTGTTCCTGATATTTGTCAAAAAGCGTTCTTTTCCTGTTTTATTTCCTGTGTCAGCTTTGGATACTCTACCTTGTCCCTTCAAAGGAATATGCCTTGCTTGTACCTGAACGTTCTCTTCCCTGAATTCCTTCCATTGACAGTCAATAGCTTTACAGTCCAATCATAGTTTCCATTTACTTGTACTAGGTTACTCTCCTTTTCCCCCCACACTTGATATCTCTTTTTTATCCACCCATTTTCTGTCTTTTCTTTACTCCTTTGTTCATATTCCCCATTCTCTTGCCCCCTCCCCACCCCCACTATTCAAAAATCAAGACAAAATGCACAATAAAAATCTCTGGAAAAAGCACTGCTTTGCTACAGCTATTTTAGAATGTTATAGTATTTATTTTCCGTTTTCTTACCAATATCCTCCCCATCATTGTTGGTGGAGCAGAGTACAACACCAGAAACCAGAGTAAGCAAAAACAACTGGCACGTCCTCTATAGGTAAGTATTTTACTAATGATGTCCTGTACAGGGTAAAGCTTCAGGGTGAGGGTACAGTAGTTTTTTTTTTAATACATGTGCTCTGCCGGCAATTGGATACAATTTATCCTATGTGAAGCATCAACTTGAGCTTGAAGCCAAGGCCGGTACCTTCGATCTTTAACAAAAAGTAGACTAAAATAATTCACCCACTGCATCAATAAATTACGCTTGGGATTGCAACCCATGTGACTTCTATTCACCCATTAGCATTAATTCAACTTTAATAGAAGGCTTGTGCATATCCATAAATCAGATCTGCAAATACAAGTAAGTGGGAAAACAATTAGTTTGTTCAAAGCAGGGTGTGGTCACACCAGCACATTGAATTGAAAGTGCTGTCAACAGGGCAGTGCTGTACAATTCACCATTAATGACAAACTCTGGAAAAAATCTTTACTTAAAGCAAATTAAATATTTACCTTTCAGTGTAGCCTTTTTAAGCACCTTCATTGCATATAGTTGTCCAGCATCAGAACCATGGGTTTTCCTAACCAGAAACACCTAAATATAGGAAACAAACAGCACATTTTATATAACAACTTGCATTTATATAGCAAATTTAATGCAAAGGAGGCATCCGAAGGAGCTTCACAGAAGCGTGATCAGACAAAAACCTGACACTAAGCCAAAGGAGGAGCTATTAGGAGACGTGATTAAAAGCTTGGTCAAAAGAGATAGGTTTTGAAGAGAAAGGTTTTGCAGGATAACAAAGGTGGAGGAATTCAGGGAGAGAATTCCAGAGCTTGGGACCAAAATTCCCTCTAATTTTTTTTTCGGATTGCACAGGCTATTTAAGTGTTCAACCCCTTTTAGATTTTTGTGTGGCCATACACGTACAGTAATTTAAAGTGGTCAACTTGTGCACGGCCTGCACAAAATCTTTCGGATGGCCCTGCAGCTTAGAAGTAACATTATTTGAGACTTAAGCAGTAGTAGGCATGGCTGACAATGCTGGAGAAGGGCCCACTTACAAATGGAGTAATGGATACTTCTTGTGATGCATGCAAGCTCAAGTGTGAGCAATAATGTGAAATTGCCTCCCCAACCAATGCTTATTCTTGCAGAAGTTAACAGTAAAACAAAATACATGATGCTAAGAGAATTAAACACACAATGGTACAAGAATAATCCTGGTAAATAAAGGAATCGATTGTAGACATTAATGGTTGTATCTTTAACAACATAGTTAACCAAAGATGAAGGACATTGTTTAATTAAGGACTTAAGAAGGGATATAAAGAGAGCCTTCTGGGACACGGGTGAAAAGCATGAAGCAGAGATATGTAATCCTGCATTCTGTGAATAAACCAGCTATCAAGAATAGGATTCATTCTTCACCGTTTGGTTTGGATCCGTTTAACAGTGAAGAGTAGTTCATGAAAGTATAGAAATTCCCAGAATCACACTAACCCCCTCACTGTTATCAAATCTATTTACATACGTCCAGGCAGCTGCAACTGAAGGCCTTTTACCAACAAGAGCTGTCTGCACAGCTCTGTTTTGGATCGAAAGAGAGGCTGCTAGTTTTCTAGCTTTGACATCACTGAAAGCTTTCAGTGGAGTTCAGATTCAAGAGCACTTAGTTTCAATAAAATTTTTCTATGCACACTTTGAAACTTCATCACTTCAATTTCAAGATAAGGGGTCACCCATTTAGGGCTGAGATGAAGAGAAATTTCTTCACTCAGGGTTGTGAATCTTTGGAATTCTCTACCCAGAGAGCTGTGGATGCTCAGGTTCAAGCATATTCAAGACCGAGATTAATAGCATTGAGAGGAAGTTTGAGAGAGGTGGTCAAAATCATAAGGGGACTGGACAGAGTAAATAGAGAGGAACTATTCATTGGGGGAACGGTGAAGAACCAGAGGAGACCAATTTAAGGTGATTGGCAAAAGATTCAAAGGCAAGATGAGAAAAAACTTTATGCAGCTAGGGGGTTAAGACCTTGAATGCACTGAATGTGGGGTGCAGGCAGATTCAATCGTGGCTTTCAACAGGGAATTGGATAATTATTTGAAAAGAAAAAATTTGCAGGGCTATGGGGAAAAAGGTGGGAGAATGCAACTAAATCAGTTGCTCTTGCAGAGAGCCAGCACAGACTCAATGGGCCAAATAGCCTCCTTCTGCATTGTAACCATTCTATGATTCTATGACATTTAGATTTTTGGGCACTAAGAGAATCAAGGGATAGGGCAGGAAAGTGGAGTTGAGGAAGATCTTCAGCCGTGATCTTATTAAATGGTGGAGCTGGTTCGAAGGGCCGAATGGCCTACTCCTACTCATGCATCCGGTGTTGTTATGCAGTACAGAATCAGACACCATTCTTTCCCTACTGTACTTCAAATAGTAATATGGATACAAAACTTTCACATCCATGCTTAGTTTCTTGCTTTTTCTGCACGTAGATATGTAAGATAATGTGGATGACCAAGGATTTATTTACTTCAGTAATGAGAATTGAATTTTTGGACACCAAGTTCATGACTGTACCAATATAAAACAAAAATGCTGCAGACGCTAGAAGTCTGAAATAAAAATAAAGTGCTGGAAATACTCAGCAGGTCTGGCAGCATCTGTGGAAAGAGAAACAGAGTGAATGTTTCAAGTCTGTGATGAAAGGTCAGAGACCTGAAAAGTTAACTCTTTCTCCTTCCACAGATGCTGCCAAACCTGCCGAGTATTTCCAGCACTTTATTTTTATTTCATGACTGTACTGTCTGCTGGCTATTATGATTCTCATGGAGATCACCAGCAAACAAAAATAAAATCCATCAATTGACCCCAATTTAGGAAAACACACAGACAGGATTTCACTTTTACTTTAACACAAACCAAAACCAACATAAATTAAACATGAAGCAACTGATAGTCTATTATATACACCTTATCTACCTGGGTCTCACTGTTTCACTGGGCAGTTCACCCAGCAGATATGGCACCAAATTACAGTCACAGTTCTTCACAACTCTGACATTACTCAAGTAGATTTCAATTCTTTTCGCCAAAACAGCAGTTCCCTCCCAATCCAAACTCCACGGGCACAGTCTTCACCACAAGGTGCAATTCTCCAGAACTTCTCAGTTCTGCTCACAACAGTCTTGATGGCACGGATTTATCAGTCGTCCCTTTATCAGAGTCCTTCACTGACAACCTGTGCACTGTATGGCTGGGTCTGGTTAGTCGGCTACTTTACGTACAGGAACAGCTTCTGGATTCAGTCTTCACTTTCTTCTGCTTGCTGGCGCTCCACTCCTGCCCGATCTGGGAAGGACTCTGTCTTTTATCTGGTTCTAACCAGTGTCAGTTTCCCTAGAAACCTGAATTTGCTTTGTCAGCTTCCATTTCCATTTTGGTTTCCATATCTGTTTCAATTCTAGTTTCCCTTTCAGTTAGGCTCTGTCTCAAAAGAACACAAGCTCTAAAGCTACGATTCCATCACACTTCACCCCTGCACCCCCCCCACCCACCAACCTTCTTGGGGAAAACAAAGCTTTACCATAGTAAGGTTTTCTTTACAGTGGTTTAGAAAAACAGCAAGTTCTCATCATAACCATTTTAACAAATTGCTTTTTGCATACTGTACAGGCAATGTTTTCATGTTCCACATTTATACATATTGTATTTACAAAATCATAAGGGTTTAACCAATAACTAAACCCCCAAGTGACAATTAAGATTTAAAAATCATAGAATCATAACTCAGGGCCTTCCTTTTCTTTTACACCCCTTCTTTAAAGTCTGGACAAAGTATATTGCTTTTCCCTGCCACATGCACAAATTTGTGTAAACGGCTGTAACATCAAACTCCAACACAGCCGGAGGTTCTTTGTACTGAACTTTGAGAAATACAAGTGAATTGTAAGCTGTATAAACCAATATTTCACCCTAACAATTGGTTACATATACCTCAAACTGTTGTAAAGCCAGAACAAGACTTAAAACTTCTTTCTTGATGGTTGAGTATTTTGTTTAATGTTTACTGAGCTTCCTAAAGAAGTAGCTAATGGGCCGTTCCCTACCAGCACCATTTTGGAGCAAGATTGCTCCTACCCCTACGTCACTGGCATCAATTGCCACTTTGAATGGTTTGTTAAAGCCTGGGACTGCAAGAACTGGTTCTTTTAATAAAATGGCCTCTAACTGCTCAAACGCTGTTTGGCATGGCTCTGACCATTTGAACTTCACTTTCTTAACAGATTAGTCAATGGGATGACTATTGTGCTGAAATTAGGGACAAATTTCCAGTAGAACCCCCACACACCCAGAAATTGTAGCACTTCTTTCTTTGTATTGGGTACAGGAAAAATTGCCTGAACTTTGGCCTCTCATGGCAATACTTGACCTTGACCCACAATATGTCCTAAATAAATGACGTTGGCCTTAGCAAACTCACTCTTTGCTAGGTTTATGACAAGGTTAACTTTGGTCAGTCTGTCAAATAGAGATCAGAAATGTTGGACATGATCACTCCAGGTGTCAATATACACCAAAAGGCCATCGATGTACACAACATAATTAAGCAATTCGGCAATCATTCGATTGGTCAATCTTTGAAATGTGGCCGGTGCATTTTTCATACCAAATGGCATTACTTTACATTGGAACTGACCATCTGCTGTTTTAAAAGCAAATATTTCTTTAGCTTGATCAGATAAAGGGAATTGCCAGCATCCTTTGAGCAAATCAATCTTACTAACCAAAGGCCGAGTTCCCCAACCGATCAATACAATCCTCAAGTCTTGGGATCAAATAGGAGAGTCAGTCTTAGTTGCCGCATTAACCTTTCGGTAAGTTATACAGAATCTTTGAGAACCGTCTGGTTTTGGTACTAAAACAACTGCTGCAAATAGCTGGAAAATTAGGGGGAAAAGTTGTTCTTTTTAACCCTCAAATAGCTACCTTATCAGTGGTAAGGTTAGTATTACTAAGGGGTTTTTGGTTAGCGTAATTTATTACTAATTAGAAAGTGCTGCTTGGACAGGGTGTGAAGCTGTGATTTTGGTGTGCAAAGGAGTTCAGTGAAGAGGGGAAGGAAGTGTTCCTTTGTCGGTCTTATTTTTCTGCCTTTTCACCCTCCAGTATTTGGTTCTTTCTTTGATACAGGAGAAGAAGCTGATTGGTGAGTAACTAGTAAGTTATTCTACTTATTCCACTAACAATGATTAGTTTGTAAAGATAAGTTATGGCAGGGAAGTCGGCTGAGTGGCATGTACCTCCTGTGGTATGTGGGAACTCGTGGACTCACCAGGTGTCCTTGACAAACACATCTGCAGGAAGTGTCACCAGCTGTACAAGCTTGAGCTCCAGGTTTTGGAACTCAAGCCGCAGATGGAGACACTGTAGTGCATTCGCAAGACAGAGAACTACGTGAACAGCACGATTAGGGAGGTGGTCACACCGCAGGTTAGAGTGTGCAGGCAGAGAGGGTATGGGTGACTGCCAGACATTCTAAAAGAGCAAGGCAGGTAGCGCAGGAGTCCCGAGTCACTCTCACTTACTTACCGGTTTCCCATTTTGGATACTGGTGAGGGCAATGATTCCTCAGAGGAGTGCAAGAACCACCAAGTCCATGGCACCATGGGTGGCTCAGCTACATAGGAGGGGAGGAGGAAGAGTGGAAGGGCAATAGTGATAGGGAACTCATTAGAGAAACAGACAGGCATTTCTGAGGCTGCAGACGTGACTCCAGGATGGTATGTTACCTCTCTGGTGCCAGGGTCAAGGATGTCAGAGCAGCTGCAGAACATTCTTCTGGGGGAGGGTGAACAGCCTGAGGTCGTGGTCCACATTGGTACCAATGGCATAGGTAGGAAGGAGGATTAGGTCCTGAAAGCAGAGTTGAGAGAGCTAGGAAAGAAATTAAACAGCAGGACCTCAAAAGCAGTAATCTCAGGATTACTCCCAGTGCCACATGCTGGTAAGCATAAGAAAAAGAGGATTGAGCGATTGAACATGTGGCTGGAGAATTGGTGCAGCAGGGAGGGCAATCAGATTTCTGAGGCATTGGGAACTGTGCTGGGGTAGGTGGGACCTGTACAAGATGGACAGGTTGCACCTTAGCAGGACTGGGACTAACATCCTTGTAGGGAGATTTGCTAGTCCTGTTGGGGAGGGTTTAAACTAGATTGGCAGGGAGTTGGGAACCTAAAATGGAGCTCAGATTGGAAGGAAGCAAAAGTGGTAACAGGAAGTAGAAAATAAATAAGTGGAATTAGAAGGCAGACAAGATGAAGGCAAACATCAAATAGGATCAGAATGAGGAATAATGTTAAGACAAAGTTAAGGGCACTATTTGAATGCACACAGCAGTCGCAAGAAGGTAGATAACTTGAAGGCACAAATGGAGGTAAATTGGTATGATTTAATTGCCATTACAGAGATGTGGTTACAGGGTGACCAGGACTGGGAACTGAATATTCAGGGAAATTTGTTATTTAGGCAGAGGGGAAAAGGGCGTGGGGTAGCACTGTTGATAAGAGACAGGATCAGTACATTAGTGAGAGGATCGAAGGAGCAAGATGTAGAATCAGTTTGGGTGGAGCCAAGAAACAGCAAGGGGCAGCAAATATTGGTGGGAGTTGCCACCAAACTGTAGTGGTAATGTTGGGCACGGTATAAAACAGAAAATTAGAGCTGCCTGTAGCATGGGCAAAGCGATTTAGCACTCATGGTGTGGAGGATGAATTCCTGGAATTTGTACGAGATGGGTTTCTGGAGCAGTGTGTGAAGAACCAACTAGGGATCAGGCTATGTTAGATTTAGTATTGCATAACCTTGCTGTAAAGGAACCATTAGGAAATAATGACCACAGTATGACAGAATTTTACATTAAGTTTGAAAGAGATATAGTTTATTCTGAAACTAGGGTATTAAATCTGAACAAAGGAAACTATGAAGGTATGAGCGGCATGTTGGCCATGGTGGATTGGGAAAATACATTGAAGGATTTGATGGTAGACAGGCAATGGCTAGTATTTAAAGTATTACATGGTTTACAACAAATATACATTCCTCTAAGACACAAAAACTCAATAGGAAAGGTGAATCAACCGTGGCTAACAAAATAAATTAAAGATTGCATTAGGTCAAATTTCCTATAAGGTCGCTAGAAAAAGACGTAAGCCCGAGGATTGGAAGCAATTTAGAATCCAACAAAGGAGGACCAAGAAACTGATAAAGAAAGGGAAAAGAGATTGTGAATGCAAGCTAGCTGGAAACAAAGGCAGACTCTAAAAGCTTCTTTAGGTATGTGAAAAGGAAAAGATTAGCAAGGACGAATGTGGATACACTACAGGCAGAGACAGGAGAGTTTGTGGTGGAGAATGAAGAAAAGCAGAGAAACTAAACAATTACTTTGTGTCTGTCTTCACAGAGAAAAACAAAGAAAATCTCCGAGAAATACTAGGGAACCGAAGAACGTGTAGAAATGAGGAACGGAAAGAAATTAGTATCAATAGAGTTAGTACTCAAAAAGTTAATTGGATTGAAAGTTGATATATCGCCTGGACCAGACAAGCCACATCCTACAGTATTGAAAGAGAGTGGCTATAGAGATAGTAGATACATTGGTGGTTATCTTTCAAAATTCTATAGATTCTGGAAGAGTTCCTACAGACTGGAAAGTAGCAAATGTAACCCCAATATTTAAAGGGAAAGAGAGAGAAAACAGAGAACTATAGACCTGTTAGTTTGACATCAGTAGTAAGGAAAATGTTACAATCGATTATAGGGGATGAGATAACTGGACACTTGGAAAATAATTATATGATTGAGCAGAGTCAACATGGATTTATTATGAAAGAGAAATCATGTTTGACAAACCTGCAGGAGTTTTCTGAGGCTATTACTTGCAGCATAGGTAAAAGGAGAACCAGCGAATGTGGTGCATTTGGATTTTCAGAAAGGGTTTGATAAGGTCCCTTACAGGTTAGTCAACAAAATTAGTGCACATGGGATTGGGGGTAATATACTGGTATGGACTGAGAATTTGTTAACAGACAGAAAGCAGAGAGTAGGAATAAATGGGTTCTCAGGATGGCAGGCTGTTACTAGTGGGGTACCACAAGGATCAGACCTTGGGCCACAGCTGTTCATAATCTATATAAATGATTTGGATATGGGGACCAAATTAAATATTTCCAAATATGCTGAGGACACAAAACTAGGTGGGAATGTAAGTTTGAGGAGGATGCAAGGAGGCTTCAAGATGATTTGGACAGGCTAAGTGAATGGGCAAGACCATGGCAGATGGAATAAAATGTGAATAAGCGTAAAATTATCCACTTTGGTAGAAAAAACTGAAAGGCAGAGTATTTCTTAAATGGTGAGAGGTTGGGAAGTGTTGATGTCCAAAGGGAGCTGAGCGTCCTTGCTCATAGAGCCATAGAGTTATACAGCACAGAAACAGGCCCTTCAGTCCATTGTGTCCGTGCCAGCCATCAAGCACCTATCTATTCTAATCCCATTTTCCAGCACTTGGCCCATAGCCTTGTATGCTATGGCATTTCAAGTGCCCATCTAAATACTTCTGAAATGTTGAGAGTTCCGTGGAGACGCGGACGGCAAGTGGGTCTGATACCAGTGATGAGCTTGCTGTACAATGCGCCCTTGGGGACCCTGCCATCTTCCATGCGGCTCACATGGCCAAGCCATCTCAAGCGCCACTGGCTCAGTAGGGTGTATATGCTGGGGATGTTGGCTTGCGTTGGAGATACGGTCCTGCCACATGATGCCAAGGATTCTCTGGAGGCAGCAAAGATGGAATGAATTGAGACGTCGCTCTTGGCTGACATACGTTGTCCAGGCCTCGCTGCCGTAGAGCAAGGTACTGAGGACACAAGCTTGATACACTTGGACTTTTGTGTTCAGTGTCAGTGCGCCATTTTCCCACACTCCCTTGGCCAGTCTGGACATAGCAGTGGACGCCTTTCCCATCCGCTTGTTGATTTCTGCATCTAGAGACAGGTTACTGGTGATAGTTGAGCCTAGGTAGGTGAACTCTTGAACCACTTCCAGAGCATGGTTGCTGATATTGATGGATGGAGCATTTCTGACGCTCTGTCCCACGATGTTCGTTTTCTTGAAGTTGATGGTTAGGCCAAATTCATTGCAGGCAGCCGCAATCCTGTCGATGAGTCTCTGCAGACACTCTTCTTTGTGGGATGTTACTGCAGCATCGTCAGCAAAGAGGAGTTCCCTAATGAGGACCTTCCGTACTTTGGTCTTCGCTCTAAGACGGGCAAGGTTGAACAACCTGCCATCTGGTCTTGTGTAGAGGAAAATTCCTTCTTCTGAAGACTTGAACGCATGTGAGAGCAGCAGGGAGATGATGATCCCAAACAGTGTAGGTGTGAGAACACAGCCCTGTTTCATGCCACTCAGGATAGGAAAGGGGTCTGATGAGGCGCCACTATGCTGAACTGTGTCTTTCATATTGTCATGGAACGAGGTGATGATACATAGTAGCTTTGGTGGACATCCAATCTTTGCTAGTAGTTTGAAGAACCACGTCTGCTGACTAGGTCAAAGGCTTTGGTGAGATCCATGAAAGCAACGTAGAGGGGCATCTGTTGTTCGCGGCATTTCTCCTGTAGCTGGCGAAGGGAGAACAGCATGTCGACGGTGGATATCTCTGCTCGAAAGCCAGTGTGCCTCAGGGTAGACACGCTCAGCCAGCTTCTGGAGCCTGTTTAAAACGACTGGAGCGAAGACTTTCCCCACTATGCTGAGCAGGGAGATTCCACGGTAGTTGTTGCAGTCACCGCGGTCACATTATTCTTATGGAGGGTGTTGATATTGGCATCACGCATGTCCTGTGGTACTGCTCCCAGCACAGGCAAAGCAGTTCATGGAGTGCTGAGAGTATAGCAGGCTTGGCACTCTTGATCATTTCAGGGGTAATGCCGTCCTTCCCAGGGGCTTTCCCACTGGCTAGAGGATCTATGTCCCCTGGTTATTAACCCGTCCACTAAGGGAAAAAGCTTCTTCCTATCTAACTTATCGATGCCCCTCATAATTTTGTATACCTCAATCATGTACCCCCTCAGCCTTCTCTGCTCTAAGGAAAACAACCCTAGCCTTTTCAGTCTCTCTTCACAGCTGAAATGCTCCAGCCCAGGCAACATCCTGGTGAATTCCTCTGCATCCTCTCCAGTGCAATCACATCCTTCCTATAGTGTGGTGACCAGAACTGTACACAGTACTCCAGCTGTTGCCGAACTAGCATTTTTACAGCTCCATCATAACCTTCCTGCTCTTATATTCTATGCCTCGGCTAATAAAGGCAAGTGTCCCATATGCCTTCGTAACCACCTTATCTACCTGTGCTGCTGCCTTCAGTGATCTTTGGACAATATACCAAGGTCCCTCTGTTCTTCCTAGGGTCTTAAAATCCATTGGATATCCCCTTGTCGTTAATCCTCCCAAAATGCATCACCTCACACTTCTCAGGATTAAATTCCATTTGCCACTGCAGCGCCCATCTATATCGTCCTGTAATCTAAGGCTTTCCTCCTCACTATTTACGACACCACCTACTTTCATGTCATCTGCGAACTTACTGATCATACCTCCTATATTCACGTCTAAATCATTAATGTACACTGCAAACAGCAAGGGTCCCAGCACCAATCCCTGCGGTACACCACTGGTCACAGGCTTCCACTCTCAAAAACAACCCTCGACCATCACCCGCTACCTCCTGCCACTAAGCCAATTTTGGATCCCATTTGCCAAATTGCCCTGGATCCCGTGGGCTCTTACCTTCTTAACCAATCTCCCATTGGGACCTTATCAAAAGCCTTACTGAAGTCCATATAGACTACATCAACTGCTTTACCCTCATCTACACATCGTCACCTCCTCGAAAAATTCATTCAAGCTCGTTAGACATGATCTCCCCTGACAAAGCCATGCTGACTATCCCTGATTAATCTCTGCCTCTCCAAGTGGAGATTAATCCTGTCCCTCAGAATTTTTTCCAATAGTTTCCCTACCACTGATGTTAGACTCACTGGCCTGTAATTACCTGGTTTATCCCCGCTTCCCTGCTTGAATAATGGTCCGTCACATTCACCGTCCTCCAGTCCTCTGGTACCTCTCCTGTGGTCAGAGAGGATTTGAAAATTTATGTCAGAGCCCCCACTATCTCCTCCCTTGTCTCACATAACAGTCTGGGATACAACTCATCTGGGCATGGAGATTTATCCACTTTTAAGCCTGCTAAAACAGCTAATACTTTCTCCCTTTCAATGCTAATTTGTTCAAGTATATCACAATCCCCCTCCCTGATCTCCACACCTACATCATCCTTCTCCATAGTGAACACAGATAAAAAGAAATCATTTAAAACCTCACCTATGTCCTCCGGCTCCACACAGATTGCCACTTTGGTCCCTAATGGGCCCTACTCTTCGCCTGGTTATCCTCTTGTCCTTAATATACTTATAAAATGCCTTGGGATTTTTCTTTATATTGTCTGCCAGTGTTTTTTCATGTCCCCTCTTTGCTCTCCTAATTTCTTTTTTTTTTTTAAGTACCCCCCCCCCCCCCACACACTTTCTATACTCCTCTAGGGCCTCCGCTACTTTCCACACTTTGAATCTGCCATAAGCCTCCTTTTTTTTTTTGCCTTATCCAATCCTCCAGAACCTTTGACAACCAGGGTTCCCTAGACTTGTTGGTCCTATCCTTCATCTTTAAGGGAACATGTTGGCTCGGAGCTCTTATTATTTCCTTTTTGAATGACTCCCACTGGTCTGATGTAGGCTTTCCTACAAGTAGCTGCTCCAAATCCACTTTGGCCAGATTCTGTTTTATCATATTGAAATCGGCCTTCCCCCAATTCAGTACTTTTCTCAGTACTCTTAGAACTCTGACACAATTTAAGAGGGTAGTTTTCTCCACCTGTGCCAAACGTCTCTCCTAATGCCTTTAAGAGGACCCTTAACCTCATGTCCGTAAATCAATTCGAAGGGACTGAAATCAGTAGACTCATTTGTTGTGTCCCTGGTTGCAAACAAAAATGATATCCCTTTATCCCAATCCTGGGGATACTCAAAACAATAGGCCTTAATCATACTCTTCAGAGTTTGGTGATACCTCTCCAAAGCATCTTGTGACTGTGGGTGATAAGCAGATGATTTGAGCTGCTTCGCTCCCAAACACATGATCTCTTGGAATACACCCACATGAAATCTGACCCCTGGTCAGACTGAATTTCTTTTGGCAACCTGTACTGAGAGAGAAACTGAGTCAATCCCTCAATCACAACTTTCGCTGTGATCTTTTTCCAAGGGTATTGCCTCTGGAAACAGTGGACAAATCCATGATGGTAAGGGGATACTTGTAACCTGACTTAGTCGTGGGTAAGGGTGCAACACAATCCACAAGAACCCTACTAAACAGTTTGTCAAATGCAGGTATCAGTATTATTGGCTTAATTGAAGGCTGTGGCTTCCCTGACATGTCTTACAGAAGTCAAGCACATCCCTTTGCAGCTTTGGCCAGTAAAAATGCAGCATTACCCTAGCACCAGTCTTCCAAATAACCAAATGACCTGTAACTGGAATCTCATAGGCAATTCTCAAAATTTCACAGTGGTAGCAAAGAGGGACTACAATTTGATGGATTACAGCCAAATCCTCATCATTGGGCTTCTGGGAAGGTCTCCACTTACTCATCAGAATGTCATTTTTAGCTTCATAATACTCAGAACATGCTGCTCGAGACAAGCTTCTCAATTTAGGGTCTGCCAGTTATGCCTCAAAGAGGATCTGCTAAACAATTCACCATTGTTAGCCTTGGAGACTTTATCACCAACATCCCCATCCAAATCCTTGAAAAAAGTTGCAGCCAACCAAATATTTGAATTATCCTCAACAATTGAATCCTTCTCATCTTGTTTAACACGATGACCCTGGAATCTTGTAACAACACAATCTGGAAATATTCCAGGAAATTCCTCCTGCAACACAAGTGTCACCAGCCTCAACTGGTTTCTCCAAAACTACTGGAGACACCAATACGTTATCCCCAGCCAAGTAGCTTCCTAGCAGAAAATCTACACCCTCAATCGACAAACTAGGAACAACCCCAACAGTAGCAGGACCTGTGACCAATTCACATTTTAAATTAACCCTGTATAAAGGAACGGATAAATAGAACCTATCTATCCCTTGGATTAACACCTATGCATTCAACGAATTACCAGGGAAGAAATTCACATCACCTGCCAACATCAGTGACTCTGCCGCTCCGGTATCTCAAGGATGACAATCAACTTGCATGCTTCACCAGACAACTGTGGGGATACCTCACCCTCCAACAGAAAACTTTAGTTCTCTGCAATCTGATTCACTCGACCAGTAAATGTGGGAGAAACTACCTGTGCGAAGTGAACGTCACCCACTAGGATAGTATCTCCTGTGGAAACACCCTTTGACGGTACACATTCAATGGGATAGTTTTTCCACTTCCAACACTCAACCTTCATATGTCTTTTATGACAAATAGCAAGTCGGTCCTCCCAAACCAAACTTTTCCTCCTGGTTTCTTCTTACTAACCTGAGGTGTGCTGTGTTTACTTGTGACACCTTTCTCACTGGAACCAGGTTTCTTTTCATTAACTCTCCAACATCTCTGAAACTTTCCACACTGGGACCTGTAACTATTGCTTTTGTGGATCAATTCATAATCATCTGCCATTTTACCAACTTTATATTCTTCCAGGTGGGACCTTATTCCAGAAGGGACACTATTTTTGAATTCTTCCATCAGAATTACTTGCCCAAGGCACTCAAAATATTGCGCAATCTTCATTGATCCATACGACCTATCAAACATCATTTCCTTCTCTCTCGCAAATTCTATATGTCTGGCCCTTTTTTAAATTCCTGAATTTTGGTCTGTAGGCCTCTGGTACCAATTCATAGGCATGGAGAATAGCTGTCTTTACTCTGTCATAGTCTCCTGAGTGTTCATCTGAAAGAGTTGAGTACACCTCCAAAGCTTTCCCTATGAAAGCACTCTGTAGAAGCACTGGTCAAGATGATTTAGACACTCCAGAGTCATGGCAATTTTCTCAAATGACAAAGTACATTTCTACTCCCTCTTCACTAAATTTAGGTACCAAGCATATATTCCTTGCCAAATCAAAATTACAAGGAGTTTGCTCTAGGTCATCCTCAGCTTTCACCTCCAATTCACATCCACCAGCTTTGAGTCTTTCTTTTTTCAATTCTAAGTCTGATCCAAGTTTTCACATTTCCTTTTCTCTTTCTAATTCTCTTTCCAATCTCATCTCTCTTTCTAGCTGAAGTTTGCCCTTTTCCTTTTCACATCCTAACTCAAGTTTTTTCATTTCTTCTTCACATTCAATTTTTGCTAGTTCTACTTCAATAACTTCTTTCACCAGCTCCATGCAAGGAACCAATTCTTGGATTATCTCCACGTTCCTGGACTTATACTAACCCCATCTGCTGATATCACTACCAAATCAACCTTCAACTGCTGCAATATACGGAGAGTGAAATCTTCATTCAAATTCCTGTACATTAATGGTACTCATGAATTCCCACTGAACCCAGCCAAATTAAATGTGAAATCTTGTTTGTTTAAACTCTGGAAAATTCCAGCAAATCCATTTCACAACGTAATTGTGAAAGATCAGATACCAGATGAGCCCCAACTTTAGGATCCTTGTGGAGACCACCGGCAAACGAAAAAAACCAACTGACCACAATTTGGAAATCAAACTAGACACTTTTATAAATTTTACTTCAACATTCAAACAAAAACCAACATAAATTAAACAAGAGGCAGACAGATAGATCACAGTCAGTATACATATTACAAATTACACCTCAACTATTAGATGGGGCTCACTGTTTCACCAGGCACATCAAGCTCATATGGCATCAAATTAGTGAGTTTTTCACAACTGACGTTCCTCAGGTAGATTTCAGCTTTTCTCCAAGGATTTAATATAGCACATAGAAAATAAGAGCAGGCGTAGGCCATCTGGCCCTTCGGGCCTGCTCTGCTATGCAAAAATGATCATGGCTGATCATCTAATTCAGTACTCTGTCCCCGCTTTCTCCCCATACCCCTTGATCCCTATGGCATGAAGAAATATATGTCTCCTTCTTAAATATATTTAATGACGGCCTCCACTGCCTTCTGCAGTCGAGAATTCCACAGGTTCACCACCCTGAGTGAAGAAATTTCTCATCTCGATTCTAAATGGCATACCCAGTATCCTGAGACTGTGACCCCTGGTTCTGGACTCCCCAGCCATCCCTGCATCTCACCTGTCTAGTCCTGTTAGAATTTTATAGGTTTCTATGAGATCCCCTCTCATTCTTCTAAACTCCAGTGTGCCTAGTCGACCCAATCTCTCTTCATACGTCAATCCTGTCATCCCAGGAATCAGCCTAGTAAATCTTCTTTGCACTCCCTCCATGGCCTCCTTCCTCAGATAAGGAGACCAAAACTAACCGCTGTTCTTCCGATAGCAGCTCCCCCTCAATCTGAACTCCATGGGTGCGGTCTTCACAAGGCGCCCCCTGGCAGAACTCCTCAGCTCTGCTCACAACAGTCTTAGTGGCTTAGATTTATAAGTCTGCCCTTTATCCATGTCCTTCAGTGACAATCAATGCACAGCATGGCTGGGTCTGGTTAGTCGGCTACTTTAAATATCAGAAACAGAACTGGATTCAGTCTTCACTTTCTTCTGCTCGTCAGTGCTTCACTCCTGGCTGCTCTGCCTCACCTGCCTAGTCTGGGAAGAACTCGGTCTCCTTTTTTCTGGTTCTAACCAGTCAGTTCAGTTTTGGTTTCCGTTTGTTTCAATTCTACTTTCCTTTTCCGTTAGATTCTGTCTCAAAACAAAACAAGCTTTGTAACCATGGATTCCATCACACTATGTACCAGCTTTTCTACAGAATAGTTTTCTTTCTCATTTGTCTTTCAACCTCCTGTAGAGGTTCTGTTTGTAGCAGTACAGCAAATGACAATCCCCAGATGTTCATACATTGTCTTATTGAAGTAACTGACAACCAAATAGAACTTGTTTTCATCCACTACAAGGCAAAAATGACTTTTCTCCAGATTAGCTGAGAGATTGAATGTTAATTATGAGGTGAAAGCTTCGCCAATAGTCCATATCTGCATGAGCGGAGGCAAACTTTTGAACTATTTGGTGGTAAGCATTTTTTTTCTATAAACTAGATTTGTTGCCCCAATATGCTCTGACACTTTTGGTAGTAAATTACTTTGTGATAAAATTGCCTGAAAATTCCTCTCTTTTAGTAACTTCAATGTCCTCGGAGATCCTGTCAAAGTTAGGAACTCAAGTTAGGGTTCGATAAATGAGCACGGTATGTGTGTAAAACTCAGTTTCTTGTGCAGTCATTCACTCACATCCAATGTCAATTTTTTTAAGCAATTAGCTTTTATTTTTATACTTCCCTCAATTTCTATATCGGGATGCCTTCTTTTAATACAAAGATTTCTTCATTTCATTAGAAACCTTTTATTGGAAGTACTTTTTGCAGCTTCTTGATTCAGGCTCACGCATTTTTGAAACCAACCGAAAATATTTCTTAATCCATTTTTTCAAAACTTCAGTTTCTATATTTTCTTTCAAATGCTTGCATAAACTCAAACTCTCAATGACTTCTTCTATGCAAAAACAGTTAATATTTTTCTAATTTCTGCAATGTATTCTCACTCATGTCACCATCTCCAACCAAACGTTGGAATGTAAATTTGTGTTTCCTTCTCAAGTTCTATCAGCCTATTATTGCATGAGCTCAAACTTTTGAACAATGCCAATTTCTCACCTATCCCCACATCCCTCAATTCCCTTGGTGTCCAAAACTCTATCTGTCTTGAATATACTCAATGACTGAGTGTCCACAGCCCTCAGGGGTAGAGAATTCCAAAGATTAAATAAAATTAGACATTTTTTGGAATTGTTGACCCACATGATCTGAATATTTCAGAAGTAAATTATACTTTGTGATAAAACAGGTCCAAAATACATTAGTTTCAATGTCCTCAATGATGCTGGGTTAGGAAATTCTAGTTACGACTGGATAAGCAAACACTGTGCATGTGTGAGCCTCTCGATAAAAATGCTGCTTTTGCAGTTTGCATATTTCAGCTGCACAGTGCAGCTCACACATCTGCTTTGACTACTCTAACAACTTGTATTTATATAGCACCATTAATGTCATAAAACATCACAAGCTGCTTCAAAGAAGCATTAATAAAATGTGACACCGAGTCACATAATGACTCTTTGGTCAAAGAGGTAGGTTTTAAGGATAGCTCTTAATGGAGGAGAAAGAGGTAGAGAGGAGAAAAGGTTTAGGGAGAGAATTCCAGAGCTCAGGTGAAGGTGTTTCTACCAATAGTGGAGCAATGAAAACCAGAATTGCACAAGAGGCTAGAATTGGAGGAGTGCAAAGATTTCAGAAGACTGTAGGGCTGGAGAAGGTTAAAGATGGGGAGGGGCAAGGCAATGGAGGATCTGAAAACTCGGATGAAAATTGAAAAAAGGAAAACTGAGGTGTTGCCAGATCAGGAGCCTATGTAGGTTAGGAAGACAGGAGGAATTATCTGCACATTGTTCCATTTCTCCTCTGTAACTGGGTGCCTTTGGTCCAACCCACACAAGACATATTACTGATTGGTTAGCAAGTAAAATCATAGGTTAAAAGAAACTCAGCATAATGGCAGCCCCTGTGGTAGTCCTGATCTCCCCAAAGGCAATAAAAATTGCTAGATCAAATACTTAAAGAAAATCCAATGTTTTATAAGCTGTCAACAAAAATTCAGAGCACCATTCCACATGATGTAAAAAAAAATTAGTTAATATTCTGATAATGATCAAGTATTTTCAGGTTACGCTGTACATCAACTTGTAGACATACCTTTCCAAATGACCCTTGTCCCAGAACTTTAAGTAACTCAAACTGCGAGGGGTCAGCCTTTTCACAGCCTTCTTTCACAAGGCATGTAATTGGTATCTCCTGTTCATTTTCTTCATCTTGCTGGAAAAGAGTGGGGGGGGAGGGAATTCATCTTCATACCATATCAAATGCTTATTCAAAATTAATACAGGAATTAAAAGAAAAAATGTCCTGCAAAATGACACAAGCTGCATCTACATAAATATAAATAATTAAACTGAACACTTAATAGCATAGTTTGCAAGTAAATTGCATCCTTTGATTAAGAATTTAGGGTATACAATGATATGCATTCCCTACACTCTGTAGGATCTCAGCCTACCTTAATACATTGAGAAAACCAGATGCTAAATGTTGCAGATAACTCATGCTGCACAGTTTCTTACCCAGGCCATATAAACCCTCAGAACCTGCGACAGTTTGCTTTAACCTGCAGCTAACAGAAACAAATCAATTCCCTCCCCACAAGTGCATCAGATATGTGGAATTGTGTGTGAAGAATGAAGAGTGAAAGCTCATTACCCATCTTCTTTCGTTCCAGATCCTGCAGGGACAAATAAAGTAGCACAGATTTAAGAGGAGGTGGTCCATGTGTATGAGCCATACACCAGGTGTCAGGACCAATCTGCAATGGGATTGTTGTACACTGAGTAAATTTATGCTGTAAAGCGTACTCTGATAACTACCTCATGTGGCAATCTTACATGTGTTACTTTCCCGGAAGCAATTGTGCAACAGATAGAATGTGCCTTAATCCGATTTGAGGCTTCAAGGTGGTAGCATGGCTGGATGGTAGCTTTATGGATACAACCACTCCACCCCAATCCCCCATTTATCATCATCTTCATTCATTTGTTTTCTTGGATCCTTGCACTACAGAAAACAAACACTTGCCAATCCCTCCTACATTACTCAGTGTGACATGGCGGCTTTGTAAGCATCTACACAGTATCAACAGCATTTCAGTTCTGAAGTGGCAATGGACAGAACTGGAGAACAATTTCTCCATCCAAATCATCCAGGGAAGTGACCTTAGTTCAAGAGTTCAAGACGACCTGCGCAGCTGGCTTGATAAATCAACTTTTTTTCGTTCCTGGGATGAGTGCATTGCTGACTAGGCCAGCATTTATTGCCCATCCCTAGTTGCCCTTGAGAAGGTGGTGGTGAGCTGCTGTCTTGAACCGCTGCAGTCCATGTGGGGTAGGAACACCCACAGTGCTGTTAGGAAGGGAGTTCCAGGATTTTGACCCAGTGACAGTGAAGGAATGGTGATATTGTTCCAGGTCAGGATGGTATGTGGCTTGGAGAGGAACTTGCATGCGGTGGTGTTCCCATGCATTTGCTGCCCATGTCCTTCAAGGTGGTAGAGGTCGTGGGTTTGGAAAGTGCTGTCGAAGGTGCATTGCTGCATTGCATCTTGTAGATGGTACAAACTGCTGCCACTGCGCAACGGTAGTAGAGCGAGTGAATGTTTGTGGATGGGGTGCTAATCAAGCGGGCTGCTTTGCCCTGGATAGTGTCAAGCTTCTTCAGTGTTATTGGAGCTGCACTCATCTAGCAAAGTGGAGAGTATTCCATCACACTCCTGACTTGTGCCTTGTAGATGGTGGACAGGTTTTGGGGAGTCAGGTGATGAGTTATCCGCTGCAGGATTCCTAGCCTCTGACTTGCTCTTGTAGCCACAGGATCTATATGGCTAGTCCAGTTCAGTTTCTGGTCAATGGCAAGCCCTCAGGATGTTGATAGTAGGGGATTCAGTGATCGTAATGCCATTGAATGTCAAAGGGAGATGGCTAGATTCTCTCTTGTTGGAGATGGTCATTGCCTGGCACTTGTGTGGCACGAATGTTACTTGCCACTTATCAGCCCAAGCCTGGATATTGTCTACGTCTTGCTGCATTTCTACATGGACTGCTTCAGTATGAGGAGTTGCAAATGGTGCTGAACATTGTGCAGTCATCAGCGAACATCCCCACTTCTGACCTTATGATTGAAGGAAGGTCATTGATGAAGCAGCTGAAGATGCTTGGGCCTAGGACACTACCCTGAGGAACTCCTGCAGTGATGCCCTGCAGTGGAGATGATCGACCTTCAACAACCACAACCATCTTCCTTTGCACTAGGTATGACTCCAGCCAATGGAGAGTTTTTCCCGATTCCCATTGACCCCTTTAGGGTTTGAGTTGACTTTTTAGGGCTCCTTGATGCCATACTTGGTCAAATGCTTCCTTATGTCAAGGGCAGTCACTCTCACTTCACCTAGAGTTCAGCTCTTTTGTCCATGTTTGAACAAAGGCTGTAACAAGGTCTGGAGCGGAGAGGCCCTGACGGAACCCAAACTGAGCGTCAATGAGGTTATTGCTAGGCAAGTGCCACTTGGAAGGTGTCGTTGACAGTGCTATCATCACTTTACTAATGACTGAGAGTAGACTGATGGGGCGGTAATTGGCCGGGTTGGACTTATCCTGCTGTGTGTGTACAGGACATACCCGGGCAATATGCCACATTGCTGGGTAGATGCCAGCGTTGTAGCTGTACTGGAACAGCTTGGCTAGGGGGGCAGCAAGTTCTGGAGCACAGGTCTTCAGTACTATTAGCAGTACATTGTCAGGACCCAAAGCCTTTGCAGTATCCAGTGCCTTCAGCCATTTCTTGATACCACGCGGAGTGAATCGTATTGGCTGAAGACTGGCATTTGAGATTCTAGGGACTTCAGGAGGAGGCCAATATGACCAATTTTAATGACTGCAGTTTTGCAACTATAAGGTAGACCACTGAAAACTTTAAATGGTTGATAAATTAAACTGAGGAGCTAAGTTATCAACTTGGAATGAATAAGGACCTAGCTGGTCACAACTTCCAAGTAGTTTGCAGAAAAATGCACCAGTGGCCAAAGCGCTAATGATCCAAACATAAGTGGGCTAGAACAGGTCAAAGTCGAGAACAGGGTACCAAGTGAGCTTGATACTGGTAGTTCACCTCAGACCCTAGTTTAAAATCTAGCCCAAGAATGGTATACAAGTCTCCTGTCTAAACTGAGTTTACTACTCTCAACATTCATGCGTATGGGTCTAAGCACAAAACTGTCCCTAAGTTGACACTGGTGCAGGCTGATTGGTGTGGGAAATGGAAAATGTCACACTACTGCAGTAGCTGTTCTTGGGTTGGTGATGAGATACACTATTGGGATAGTTTCAAGGAAAAACTTTAGCCTGCATCTGGCTGTGCAATGCTTCAGCATCTCTCACCTCAGGATGCAAAAGAAGTTATCTTTATTAAGAAAAGCTCAAACCAATGCAACATAATGGGAATAGAATTGCAAATGTGATTATCATTCCTGAATTTGAACTGGTCATCGACAGGTCCCAGAAATCATGCAGGAGACCAGAATGAAAAGCGGACTACACTGTCACACTGAAATAATGCCTGCTGCATGGACTGGTTTGTTCGACTAAATAAATAATTCCTCTGAAACATGGCTACCATCTGTTTCCCATTTTGCACCAATTTTGAATCCAGCAATCTATTTTGCCACTATTTCACTTTTGCCATCAACTTCCTTAACTTAAAAATGTCCCTTTCCAATGTGGAATTTTCCCTATAATTGACCTTAAACTGATGGAATCTTTCTGGAAACTGAAGTTCAGCTTTTTTTTTTAAATTGAGATACAAAATAATTCTCTGGCATCATATTGCTTAATTTACATTTTACTGCTCTTTAAAGCTTTCATTTCAAATCTCACTTCAAAATTAATATATTGTAGTTCACCCTAACCAAGGTTATTTTTGTCTTTTTTCACCTTCATATTCTACCCTCTTCTACGAAGACACAATGAATACAGGTGACACACTGGAGGCTGCCAGCACCAAATTGGTCATTATTCATCTGCAAGCCGAGGTCAAGAGTGTCAGGCAACTCAACTATGGTGAGCATCACAAATTCCAATTTAGTCCTCACCTGGGCTCTCATTCCCCATGCAAAGCAAATTATTTCCCTACAACATTCTGCAAACTTCTGTGTCCAAATGGTACAGGACAATTAGATTAGATTAGAGATACAGCACTGAAACAGGCCCTTCGGCCCACCGAGTCTGTGCCGAACATCAACCACCCATTTAGACTAATCCTACATTCCCAACAAACATCCCCACCTGTCCCTATATTTCCCTACCACCTACCTATACTGGTGACAATTTATAATGGCCAATTTACCTGTCAACCTGCAAGTCTTTTGGCTTGTGGGAGGAAACCGGAGCACCCGGAGAAAACCCACGCAGACACAGGGAGAACTTGCAAACTCCACACAGGCAGTACCCGGAATCGAACCCGGGTCCCTGGAGCTGTGAGGCTGCGGTGCTAACCACTGCGCCACTGTGCCGCCCTAATTCAATTCAAATGGCTAAAACGTTGCAACTGGCTGTAATCACAATCCTACATTCCGTAAATACACAAAAAAGATCTTCACTGTTAAAAGAAAATCACTCAGATAGACCGATTTTAAGTCAGTCATGGGTCCAGGCAATTTATAAGCTACTGAAGCATTGCTCTTGCAATTTATTAATACTCCCAACTAGTTTTTATATTCTATATTGAACATTGTAGAAAGTTTATTCTATGAGCAGGGGCAATTATAAAGGCTTGGCTTTAGCCTAAAGTCTTTCAACTGTATCAGAGCACAGTAAGAATCCCAATAACCCTTGCAATGATATATTAGTGTATAGTAAGAGTATGCAACAATCCAAAATAAGGAACATCTGTATGGTTTAGTGGTTAAATGCATCCCTGATGTGGTTATGTAAATGTTTTATTGCAGGTAAATGAGCCACACAAACCAGGAGGGTTTAAAGTTTTGATACATAGCATGTGTTCAGTTCACTGCTCTCAGCCAGGGTAGTGGGTTAGATAGTCTGCCAGAAAACCCCACTCTGTTGATGTGACTGGCTGAATAGGGAATATGCAAACACTATATACAGCGCTTGGTTGTGATGTGAAGCTGGAGGCCATATTCCCAAACACTCGCCTGGAACCACACCATGGATCTCTAAAGCCAGAGATCATCTGGTCTATTTGTCTTTGGGCTATATGGCAATGCTTTTAGCTATTAGATTGAGAGAAGAGCCCTGGATCAATTCTTTCATCTAAATTATCTTTAAATCCTGCCAGTGAGATGGCACTTTCCAAAGCAGGCCAAGTTGCTCAATGCATTTACCAAAAAGGCACCCACTGCAGTTGCAAGTTTCTGGAAAATGCCATGCAATATTACTGCACTAAACAGAAAGTGATTTAAGTGAAATACGTTAGCAAAAGATCAGACACTGGAGAAAACGGAAAAATTATGCAATGTAGCGTCACCCCGAACTTTATAGGTGAGCAAGTAATTCATTTTCTGGAATACACCATTCAATGGTCCTGCTATAGGAAAGAGTGCAATTAATACTTACAAACAATACAGCTGTTAGCTGCAGAATAAAAATAAACCTACATTATGATGTTGTGGTTTTAGTCTAACAGCAAAACCTTATAGCAAACAAATGGAGATGGGATATGGGGGGAGGGGAAAGGGAGGGGGAAAAAGTGAGAGGGAATGTCAGAGTACATTACAATGGTGGAGAATAATATTCAAGATCAGCTGAAGTAAGGAAGAGCACAAGCAAAAAAATGGCAATGCCCACAGATGACAGCTCAATGCAACCATCCCCAGAGGCAGATCCGGAGTATCCCAGATGAAGACAGGAATGTCTAATGCTACTGTAGGCACCCCATTAGAAAAGGATGTATATCATGTCAGAGGGAAGGTCTTAATACTGGAATAAGACTAATATGATGGGCTAGAATCTGTTGGCAAAACATTAGCAAGGCTAAAGGCCTAGTATAAATGGTACAGCAACTTTGGGCGAACAGATGCATGGTTAAATGCAAATATCCAAAAGTTGCCGTCCGAGTTGCGCCTTCTGCTGTTAGTTTCACGAAAACAGCATTTTGCTGTCTGCCTCACCACTGACATACATGAAGTGTCATAAACTTGCTGTATTTGCACAGGTAATTCAAGCTAAGCCCACAGATCACAGGACCAGCCATTAACACAAATACCCTGTTAACATGATTACTGCCAATCAACCTCCCTGGCACTGAAAATTAATTACAAGCACGGAATCTCATTCATAGGAACAGAAGTAGGCCATTCAGCCCCTCAAGCCTGTTTCACTATTCAATAAAATCATAGCTCATTTGAATCCTAACCCATTAACTTGCCTTAGCTCTATAGCCCTCAATACCCTTGGCTAGTAAAAATCAATTGATTTCAGATTTAAAATTAATTGAACTAGCATGTCCTGCTTATTTTGGGAGTTCCACACTTCGACCACTCTGCATGAAGTGTTTCCCATCTTCTCTCCCGAACTGCTCGGCTCTAATTCTAGGGTCACGTTCTTTTGCCCTGGACTCTTTACTAGCGTAAAAAGTTTCTCTATTTACCCTTCAAAATGCTAAAAAAAAACCTCAATCAAACCACTATTTAACCATCTAAAATTCCAGGGAATACATGCAATTTCTGAGATATTTTAACCTTTGAAACCTTAGTAACATTCTGGTGAATCTGCACTGCACTCCTTCCAAGGCTAATAGACCCTTGGTAAGGTGCAGTGCCCACAACTGTACACACAGTACACCCGATATGCTCTACCCAGATCTTTATGTAGCCACAGAAAAACTTGGTTCCCTTTATCTACTAGATATAAAGCGTAACATTCCATTAGCCTTTTTGATTAGTTTTTGTATATGACTGTTACTTTTCAGTGATGAGCACATAGACCTCAATCGCTTTGGACCTCCACTAACCCTAGCTCACCATTTTAAAAAAAATACTCTGATCTCCACACTCGTGGTCCAAAATGGATGGCCTCAGACTTGCCTTTGCTGGAATCCATCTGAAAGTTTGGCCCACTCACTTAATCTATCAATGTCTCTTCGTAATTTTATGAGCCATCTACACTTCACATCAACAACAAAAGTGGATGCATGGCTCTCTAGCAGTATTTAAGTTCTTAATTTTTTTCCCAAAGATATACTTTATTCATAAAAATCTGTAAAAAATACATTGCAAAACAGCACCAAGTTGACATCCCAAAAAGTGCAAAGGAAATCAGTTTTCTTCGTTACAGGAGTGAGTTGCCTAACAACCCTTCCATTCCATTTTACATGCCATGTACATATTACAGCAAACCCATATTTGGTGTATACAGCCCGAGGGGTTTCCCATGGGTCCAGCCCCTCAGTTCACTTTGGTGGGAGGACCTTACACGGTGGTCTTTCCCCATTTAGCCTTTGCAGTGGCTGCCCCAAGCATGTAGTCCTGGACCTTGGAATGTGCCAGTCTGTCAACACTTGGTCGTGGACAACTCTTTGCGCTGCAAGACCAGCAAGTTTCGGGCAGACCAAAGAGCGTCTTTCACCAAATTGATGGTCCTCCAGCAGCAGTTGATGTTTACCTCTGTGTGCATCTCTGGGAACAGCCCGTAGAGTACAGACTCCTGTGTTAGAGCTGCTTGGGATGAACGGGGAGGGGGAGGGCCTTTCTCACCACCAGTCAAGCTACGTCTTGGTGCTTGTTTGAAAGTTTTGGTGATTAGGCATTCTGCCAAATAACTTTGGCAGTCTGCTCGAGAAACCATTCGACAGGATCCACCATCTCCTTTCCCCATAGGGTCTCGAGGACATTCCGTGCAGACCACAGCCTGATGGACTGGTGGTCAAAGGTATTTTCCCGCAGAAACTTTCCCACGAAGGATAGGTGATATGGCATGGTCCAACTGGATGGAGCGTTCCACAGCAAAGTGACCAGACACATCTTTTGCAACACCGGGGACAGATAGAACCTCAACACAGTGACACTTGGTGTTTGCGTACTGGGGCTCTACACGCAGCTTGATGCAGCCGCACACGAAGGTGGTCATCAGGATGAGGGCGTTGTTGGGTACGTATTTTCTGTCCTTATCCAGAGGTTTGAATATCGTGTCCCTCCGGACCCGGTCCATTTTGGAGCTCCAGATAAAGCGGAAAATGGCTCGGGTGACCGCCATGGTGCAGAAGTGAGGTATAGGCCAGACCAGAGCCACATACAGCAACGTGAGCGCCTCGCACCTGATGACCAGGTTCTTACCCATAATGGAGAGAAATCGCTGCTCCCACATGCTCAATTTATGGTGTACCCTGGCCACTTGCTCCTTCCAGGTTTTGGCACACACCCTAGCTCTTCCGAACCATATCCCCCACACCTTCAGGTAGTCTGACCTGAGGGTGAAGGGGACAAAGGAGCGGTCGGCCCAGTTCCCAAAGAACATGGCCTCACTCTTGCCATGATTAACTTTGGCTCCCGAGGCCAGTTCGAACTGGTCGCAGATGCTCATCAGTCTGCGAACGGAGAGCTGATCCAAGCAGAAGACAGAGACGTCGTCCATGTATAGGGAGGCTTTTACCAGAGTGCCTCCGCTGCCTGGGATTGTCACCCCTCTTATGCCCGCATCCTTCCTAATGGACTCAGCAAAAGGTTCGATACAGCAAACAAACAAGACAAGGAAGAGAGGACAGCCGTGTCTGACTCCAGATTGGATCAGGAAACTTTGATTCCCACCCATTGATTGAGACTGTGGAGCAGTTTGATCCAATTGCAGATTCCCTCCCCAAATCCCATTTTGGAAAGCAGGTCCATCATGTGGGTGTGTGATATCCTGTCAAAAGCCTTCGCCTGGTCCAAGCTGATGAGGCAGGCGTCCACCTTCCTGTCCCGTACATAGGCGATCGTATCCCTGAGCAGCGCAAGACTATCAGTGATCTTCCTGCCGGGTACAGTGCAGGTCTGGTCAGGGTGAATCACCAACTCAAGAGCAGACTTGACCTGATTGGCAATGGCTTTGGACAGAATCTTGTAGTCAACATGAAGCAGTGAGATGGGCCGCCAATTTCTGATCTTCGCCCTCTCCCCCTTCCGCTTGTAGATGAGGGTGATGAAGCCTTTCCTCATGGATTCAGACATGCTACCGGCCGGAAGCATACTCTCGTATACTTCGTGCAGGTCTGGGCCAACCCAGTCCCACAATGCCGAATACAACTCAACCGGTAAGCCGTTGCTTCCGGGGGTTTTACTCGTTTCGAAGGACCTGACAGCATTTGACAGCTCGTCCAGAGTTAGCAGTTTGTCCAGTCTCTCTCTCATGCTGCCATTGAAGACATCCGTGATGGATGCAAGGAAGGACTGGGAAGCCGTGCTGGCCGTGGACTTCACGTCATACAGCCTAGCGTAAAAGGATTTGCTGATCCTTAGTCTGTTGGACTGCGAAGACATTACCGAGCCATCCTCTTCCTTCTGGCTGCTGATCACAGAGCTCTCTCTCTGTACCTTTTGGGAGTAGTAACGCAAGCACGTTACATCCTGCTCAACGGAGCAGACTCTGGACCTGATGATGATCTTGGAGGCCTCCATGGCAAACAGAGAGGCCTGCTGGCTCTTCACCTCTTGGAGATCCTCCTTGACCTCAACCCCCATCGACTGCAGCCAGAGCAGATTTTGCATTCTTTTCTGGAGTCGGGACATTTCCCTCTTTACACCTTTATGGATAAAGAACCTCCTAATGTTCTGCTTGATCGCCTCCCACTAGTGAGCTGGAGACTCAGAGGGGTTTCACGCTTCTCCAACCTTTGCAATCCCTTTTTGAGTTCAATGTTCTCTGGGGTTAGCAGTGTAGCATTAAGCTTCATGTCCCCCTGCCAACCCGCTGGTCGTCCTGTAAGTGACAGCCAGCAAGAGGCAATGGTCAGAGAAGAACACCGGCTTGACATTGGTGGATCTGACCATGACAACACAGGACACAACAGGAAGTCAATCCTGGAACGGGCAGACCAGTCCGATCTTGACTAGGGGTATCTACACTGTGCTCCATCTGCAGGTTTGCTAAAGACGTCGTGCAGCTTGGCATCTTTTACTGTTTCCATTAGGAATCTGGACGTAGCGTCCAGTTTGCTGTCGTCACTGCCAGATCGCCCAGCTGCATCAATGATGCAGTTGAAGTCACTGCCTAGAATGACCAGCCTGAACGTCGTCAGCAGCAGTGGGAGCTGTTGGAAGATGGTCATCCGCTCGCTGCATTGAACCGGGGCGTACACATTGATCAACCGGAGCGGAGCATTATTGTACATTACATCAGCTACAAAGATGGTGAAGTTACCTCCCCGCAGGAGAATACCCAGGCCGGAGGAACGGGAATCATTACCCCGTGACCAGGTCGATGGCCCGTGGGACCACCATCGCAACCACTGCCTGTAGGTGCTGAGGTGTGGTATTCTACACTCCTCCAGAAATAGCAGGTCGGCTTTGATCTTTGCGAGGTAGTCCAAGGTTGAAACACATCGTGTAGTGGATTTAATGCTATGCAATTTAATCGAAGCAATCTTTATACCCATTTTTAAGTTAGGTGTTGCTTCCCACACCAGTTGTCCTTGCTAGTCCCAGTCCTTAGGTACGTTCCTGCATACCCATAGTGTACGCAAGCTGTTTCACATTCGTTGGGCTCGGAAACCCCTCCTGGTTTCTCATGGGGGGTTTGTTCTGCTGGGGTGACATCGGGGTGGGGGGGGGGGGGGGGGGAGGGGGCGCATCTTGTAGGCAGCAAGGCTTGGGCTGTCCTCTGCTGTTGGTGTCTTTCCCCTCTGTTCCTCCTTGAAGACATCACAGCTCCCGGCTTCCCAGAGCTGGAGTGCGCCAGACGCTTCTTTGCTCTCGGTGTCCCGGAGCTGGGGTGCGCTGGGCATGTCGCTAGGTTTGGGGCATGCTGGGCCCATCACAGCTTCTAGTGCCCTGGAGCTGGTGGGCTTTATCTTCCAGCTCCTTTGAGTTCTGCCACTTCTTTTGCAGCTGCCGTCGTTCTGGCCCTTCCTCGACCAATGAGGAGGAGCTGCCGTAGTCTGTCTCAGACGGGAGCCTCCTCTTGCACCTGGTTTGGCTGGTGGCCTGTTCATTTTTTGAAGGTTTTTTCTTTGTGGTGTTCCTTTGTACCACTTGCCACTGACCAGTTTGTCCATCTGCTGCCTCCTCCTCCACTGATTCTGTCTGCAGAGGAGGGGTTTCCGGGCACCAGGTAGGTGTTGGGTCGCTGGTTGCAGCTACCTTCCCTTTCTTCTCCTTCTCAGGTAGACGTTCCTCACTGCGGAGAGGGTTGCTCGTCTTCTTCTCAGCACCAGACGCATTCATCGTTCATTCTCCTGGCCTTTCTTTGGACCTTGCCACCTGAGCATAACTGAGGCAGCGTTTGAGGCAAGTTTTGGAGGGGTGGCCTGCCTCACCACACAAGTTGCAGCACTTACTCTTGGTTTGATGGCCTTCCTTCTTGCAGACAACTGTGCTGCAGTTGACCAGATTTTCCACAGGTGCAACAAACTCTGGGCTGCCCCACACAGACCAAGAAGTCTCGACTTCCGCCGATAGCGAAGCTGGAGGGAGGATGGATGATGGCTCCGTTGGTATCGACCTTCAAGGTCACCTTGACCTGCCACTTGCTGGTCCAAATCCCAAATGGGTCCTTGACATCAGTGCTGCTGCCGGCCACCTCGACGTACCTGGCAAGAAAGGAGAGTACCTCCACGACAGGAACATGGGGGTTACAGAGGTGAACTGTCACCACTCGGTCAGGTTGCGACAGCAGTGTGAAGAGTGGCTCCACTGTGAGGATCGACAGCAGCGCCTGGTTTCCCTTCTCCTCGAACACCTTCAGGAACTTGATGCATCCCGCCACGTTCTTGAACGTCACGTCGAAATATCCACTGCTGGGGAAGTCCTGCAGGCAAAAGATGTCCGTAGTTTGGAATCCACAGCAATCAATAAGGATTTTCTTAATGAACAAAGTACAGTCAACCGCTGCACCTCCTTCCTTATCCTTCACGACCACCCGAACGGTATTACACTCTCCCTGGCCTGAAGCTCTGGAATTGGTTACAGCCATTTTACTCAAAACCTACCTGGAACAGGACCAAAGGTACTGATCATGGTTTCTTCCACTGCCAGGTAAGTAATTTAAGTTCTTAATAAATAGAGAGAATAGTAGAGCAGATTCTTATCAGACACCACTAGCCACTTTCTTCCAACTCAAGTACATGTCCATTTTAATTGCTCTGCCTTCTACTATCTTCAGGTATTGAATTTTTCAAAAAGATCTTAAAATCATTTTAATTTTCTAATTTTTCCTGTCTTTTTCCCAATCCAAATCTTTCTTTCCTTCTCCATTTCATTTTCTGTACCTGATTTGACATTGAATTCACCCCCTTTTTAATCCTTCGTGTTTATTTCCCAATCTTTAAATCTCATTGGTTAAAGGAGATACCCTTTGTTCACTCAGATCTCAGATACTGTGTTACCAGCTTGCACTTTTCAGCAACTTAGTGGGCAAGATTTTTTTTTGAGTTGAAGAGTGCAGGGGCAAGTCTACCCAACAGCAGATGATATTATAGAAGCAAAATACTGCGGATGCTGGAAATCTGAAATAAAAACAAGAAATGCTGGAAATACTCAGCAGGTCTGGCAGCATCTGTGAAGAGAGAAGCAGAGTTAACGTTTCGGGTCATTGATTCTGCTTTGGAACTGATATTAGATGCCCTGATTTCAACAAAATCTGAGCTAATAAATACAGACTATAAACCTCACTTCACCAGATGTACACTCTAGATTTTTGCATTTTAACTCTAGCTGCAAATTTAATTTGGCTTTCATTTGGTGTCAGATTTTCATGATGGGAATAAATTTTACTGGTAGTTTAGCCGATTGTAAAGGACAGGGGAATGTATTGAGGGGATACCCATAAAATCCTCCAGTGCAAAACAGCTTTGTAAAAGTGCAATAGTTAATATTGCAGCACAACAGTACAATTTCGAGGGGTGGGGTTGGTTGGAATGGCTCAGTCCATGGGAAACTGCCTTTTGAATAAAGTGCATTGGGAGACAGCTTGAATGGCTACCATTCATTACCGCGTCACTGAGTAGTTAGTTTTATGTGGAAACTTGTACATCCTCAACATGTTTGTTTACACAAACCACAGTCAAGGTCAAATATTAACACTGTATGAAGGGTTTTTTTGAGAATTGGATTTGTTACGACCAGGTGAGGGGTCCAGGGGTTCCCTCTCAGCCTTTGCGTGGTTAACCATAACAGGGTTTAATTTTAAAACAGTGTTTTTAGCTCCCCCTGTGAATCCTTGTTCACCGCTTTCCAACTGTAAGACAGGTTTTCTTAGATTTAAACAAGAAAGGTAGAAGTTTATTAATCTTAAACTCTAATCCTGTTAACGACTACAAATATGCAACACGACCACACTAGCATGCATACGCGATAAACACACGCAGATAGAGACAGAAAAAGTGGAAGGAATAAAAGGAGAAAAATTTGAGGCAATTTCTAGTAGTTACAGTCCTTTAAGTTCAATGTGGAGTCTTTGGTTGCCAGTAAGTCTTGCAATTCGTTGAGGCCCGTTTCACGCTTCAACTTGTTCCGATGTAGGAGTCTTTTCTCTCGAAGTTTACACGTCTTCTGTGGGTCCGGTGGCTTGGGAGAAAGCGCGCGAAAGAGAGAGACAGACAGCCAGCCAGGCTAGAGACTTGCTTACTTCAGCTTCCATTTCAAACTGCCTTCTGAATTCAAACTGTCCCGTGGCTAGTTCAAAAAATCTGGAGCAGCCAGTTAGTCATGTGACCAGCTGGTATAACCAGTCCTAGCTCTGTGGATTGTATCATCTCAGCAGGGACTGGAATGCGCTTCCTTACACCTTCAATGTCTGGTGATCAAAATCCATTTGGATTAATTGGAGCAGGGAATAGTCCTTTGTCTCCACAAACAGCATCTCTTAGTATGCAAATGAAACAGTTTAAAATCAATGTTCATGTGACAAAATTAATATGCCTCATTTTTGGCAGGCGGGGGTCTGTATGACAGATTACAGAATTAAAAAATCAAGGCACTTTTATCAGATACAAAACAATGGATATGAAATATTCCATAAGCTGCCAGCTACTAATATGTCTTATTAAAAAGTTTCTTACAACTGTAGGTGAACACCAGGAAACAAGGTAAATAGAATACTAAACTTATGCATTGTGACCAATGTTCAATAACAAGTATAAAACCAAGTATTCCATCAAGATTACCA